>NC_135864.1:28186017-28558700 GCF_031162955.1 Sander vitreus | reverse complement strand
CCCATGGCGTGGGTTAGATGGCATTTCACGCGATGTGGAAGACACCTTTGCGTATCCATTGATGTTGAGGTTGGAGTACAGCAGGTGTTGGCTACTGCCGACACAGGTGTTTTCTTTGTTAAAACGATGTTGCACAGACACAACAAAAGCGCAACAATGTATGGAACTATGATCCAGTGATGTAGTGAAAGTTTGGGCTTCTCTCCAATCCAGTCTTGAATCGAAGCTGAGGTAACCCCTGATGACATTAGACGTTAGTTATTGTTTTCAGAGGTTTATAACTAATAGTAAAAAAAAAATACAGTTTGTTTCTCAAACAAATGGATAACATCTATATAGTGTAGGAGTACAGCATTAGATAAGAATTCCCACTTCTAAAAAAGTGGTTCGTGATGCAAAACAATATCTGCTTTTTGTTTTTCATTTACTCATACTATCATATTCATTGTACACTGTACATTGTACATTGTCTTATTAAACAGCCATTATTTTCAGCCATTGATCACTTTATACCTCCTACATAACAGATTCATCAAGTGGAATTTAGTGGATGACTCAGTGAGAAACTCTACATGGGTTAAGTGGAATATAAGGTCAGCTTCTGTAGAGGTGCCAGATGGAACATCATTTAACAGTTTATTTTCTTTAATGGCAGAGCATCTTAATAATGTATTGAAAATAGATATTTCCATTTTTATCATAGATTAAAAACATGTTTCTGTGAATTACAGCCTTTGTGGAAGGGTTGGACATGTTCATACTAACTGACTAAGATCAGAGAAATGGAATGTGTGCATTCTGATTAAAAGTGGATTTTGTCCTTTAGATCACAAAACGTTGGCATGCCTCTCACAGTAGAAATATTCCTAGATTAACATAATTGATATAGCTAATGAATCTTTAAACTGATCTTAGCCAGCTCCAAATACAGAATTCTCTTTACTATTTAGCTATATAATTACATACGAGAAAACTGACAATTAATATGAAACAAATCAGTATATTTCTCATTTTACATAACAACAAAAGTCCTACAAAGCAAGGAAAGCATTCATATAATCGCTAGTGATGGCCAAATGAAGCTTCATGAAGCTTTGTGAAGCATTTTCTCTATTTTCTGAGCTCACTAGATGGCTCTCTCTGTTTAACAAAGGGTTGAAAGCACACTGAATTGTCATTCTTTGAGCCTTTTTCTTTAAACTACAAGTGACATCTAGTGGGGCAAATAAATAAAATGGTTCACAAAGCTTCATGAAGCTGCATTTGGCCATCACTAACCTTTGGTCAACTGCATTATAAAGCGTTAGTAGTCCACCATACCTGGACTCAAATCTACCCTGTACTGTACATTTAAGTTATGTGTATTTACCCAATACTACTAGGTATACCTGGAGATTCTAATAGTACAGAGGTATTATCCTTAAAATATACTTAAAGTATCAAAAATAAAAGTACTTGTTCTGCTGACGAATGGCAGTTAGTACAGTAGTTCAGTCCAGTGGTTCCCAACCTATGTTTGGCCCACCTCCAAAGGGTCACAGGAAGTGATGTCCAAATGAAGCTTCATGAACTATTAGTTGTACTTGTTGACCCAACGAGATGGCACTTCAGTGTGCTTTTAACCCTTTGTTGAACAGAGAGCACCATCTATTGGGTTCACAAGAAAAAAACTAAGAAGTTTTACAATACTAATTTATATTAATTTTGGGGACTTTTCTATAATGTGTTTTTTTGGGGGTGAACCGGATAATTTGACCTATTTGGACCTTAAAAAGTCTGATAAGGTTAGAGGGTAAATGTTTTTTTTGGTGGAACTGCTAACAACTCAGACATTTTAAATGTGTCAAAGGGCCCAAAATGTTTTTTTGTGTTTTTTTGTAAGGGGCCAGAAGCCAAATGTTTGGGAATGTGTTGAATTATCATATTTTTTAAATGTAAAATCTTAATCTGTACAGTAACCACACAGCTGTCACAGAATTGTAGTGAATGAGTAGATGTTTAAAGTAACATAAAATGGAAATACGCGTGAAATATGTTTCACTATTACTCTACTCATACCCTCATGATAATTCACTAAGATTGAATGTTTGCCTATATTTCCTATTAGAATCCTTGTCACTGTTTTGATTCTGTAAAAGCTCCCGCAAAGAGCAATGCCTTTTACGCCACATTTGTATAATAATTTGCTATAAATCGTCAATTAAGACACCAGTGTCTCTGACTGAACTGAAGTTTCTGCTGTTCTTCTGTAAGAACACAAGAAAACTGGGGTTGCTACTTTTGAAAATCCTTCATTTGACTTCCAACCAACACAGCTACTGTGGCCAGTATTACTCAATACATCACTGACAGTGGTGTCTGGATAACGTAATTAAGTTTTAAATGATATTAACTGGGGCCTGCCACAGCTGTATCAATTACCTGCTGAAAATTGTGCATTACACAAAATACAATAACAAGAATTTCCAAAGCACACAAAAAAGTTGTCATTCCATAAAGCAGTTGATGCATTGGCTATTTTGAATAGTTGATAGTTGGTTATTGCAGTAAGACCTACCTAATAAGCAAATGTCTTGCATTATTTGAAATAGTCTGCAAAATAGTCAATTGTTCACTTAAATTAGAAAACACCAGCTTGATGAATGATGCTATTTAACTGCTTGTCTTTCTTGTGTTGTTTTACCCAACACCCATAGCTGGAGCTGGTCACAACTTTAAATACTTTGCTCTGAACAAGCAACTGACCTGACTTTGACTGACAAACCAATCGGTCCAGTTGGTGATCTGTTTTCCTTGAAGTACCACTTCATGTCTTTTTTACACACCTTCCATATTGCCTCTTAAAAGTAATTTTAGATTGGTCTTAAATGCTCCATTGCAGACAGTCTGGAGACAATTCAGTTGCAACCATAAGAGCGAAAATCTCAGAGCAATAAATGTAATTGTCATCTTTTTGTTCTGAAGCTTATCCGGCCATGTCGAGATGTATTAAGGGAGTGTGACAATTGGAGTGTCCATTTTCCCCAGATGACATACCAGTGAAGTGAAGTAATTTCTCCACATTGAGACAAAGTCGTAGTTCCTTTTGGCACCTATACAGTGGGAGCCATTAAATTGCCCATTGTCCACTGGCTAAGAGGCTCAGCAGAGCAGTATCACTATATTAATTAGGATGTACAGTGCCTGCTTTGAATGTAAAGTGAGTCAATTAGCTTGCATATTCACTTCAGTCCAGCACCTCGGGTCCAAATGCCCTTTAGAATCAAAAACGTGGACACAGTTGATTTCTGCTCTGCTGCTCTCTCCCTCATTCTCTTTCATAGGATCCTTTCCTACAAAGTAGGTTTGGAATATGTAAGACAAAAAAAAAGCTTCATGCGCTAGGCTGTATTATACAGTACAAGCTTATTGAAAGGCTGCTTAATCATAAAAACTCAGTTGCAGATAGGTGGTTGCTGAGCGATCAACCTTATATATATAAAAAATTAGTAAATATCTTAAATAACACAAAACAACTAAATGGTGGTAGGTAATACATCAGATTTCATATACTGCTTTAGTAAACACAACAATGTTAGTGAGTAAATCTACTGAAATGGCCACCACACCATAACAGAGGAGTGTGATGCGTCAGATCAGAATGCAGAGGTTTAGTCTTGTATGTCATAGCTGTAAAAAAACAACAACAATGGAAATCTGTATATATTTGCCAAACGCAAACCAGTACAGAACATATTGATAAATTGTTGGGGGAGGGTCATGCCTTTTTTCCAAATCGTTTTGGAGGGTCATAGTCATAGAGGGTCATGTCTTTTTTGGCTAAAGGTCCCAAAACTCCTCCGGTGGCCCCTTAAATAAATAACGAACAGTCCCTTAGAAAAATTGTGAATATATGAACAACATAACCAATGACTATGAATCTTTTAAATGAATGGAACATGTATCAATCATATCTAAATACATTAGATCTAAAACACTTTCCTTTACACTTAGCCACTTACGTACATGCGTCTCTGTTGTTCCAGATCTCAAATCTGATGCATCCGTTTTGGATTTCCTGCATGTAAATCAGAATTGGCCTCACTCCATGCACATGAAGCTGTTTGTTTACTGCCAAAAAACGGCAGAAGAAGAACTTTTGCACTTATGCTGTTTAGTTACAAACAGTAGGGTGGCGTGTATTTTCCACTATGTGGGGCTACGGCCCTGTAGGTATGTGTATTTTGGCAGATTTTGTATTTTTAAACATTGGTATTTTCTCACACAGTATTTCTCGTGTCACAAAAACCACATGAGTGAATCTTGTGTTTTGAATGTTATAATCGTACTGTCTGTAATGTGTTGGCGCTTTTGTTTCGGTGCTCTGCCCGGATCTGACACCGGCCAAATGAAGTTTCATGAAGCTTCGTGAACCATTTTCTTTATTTTCTGAGGCCACTAGATGGTGTTCTCTTTCAACAAAGGGTTGAAAGCACACTGAGTTGCAATTCATTAAGCCTTTTTCTTTAAACCAAGAGCACCATCTAGTGGGCTCAGAAAATAAAGAAAATGGTGAAGCTTCATTTGGTCATCACTAAATTCATAAAGTCTACTATATTAGCTATCATTGCTACTAGCTGGTCTGACCAGATAGAAGCCGACGGGTGCAGCCTAGTCAAGAAGCTGTCATGCGCTGTCATGAGTAGATGACGGTGCTTAGTTGTCATGTAGCCACTTTTAAAGCAATACTATGTAACTTTTCCCGCTTTGGTCCCACTACAGGTTGTCTCATTAGAACTACAGCTATGAGACAACCTGTAGGGGGACCATAGTGTTACATAGTGTTGCTTTAAGTCAACATGAAAGTCTTAAAAGCCCACAAAATAATGTAAAGTCTGGAAAAACATCTAAAATTCCTGGACAACTGAGCATGCAAGACCATGATACAGTTGAATGTCCCAGAAGAAGCAAATAAGTGGACCTTGAGTTGAGTTTTATCAACTGTTTCCAAGGTTAATAATGAACTGCCAAAATTCAAAATACTAGAATCAGAATGGTTTGGACTCCATTCCCAAACAAAATCTACAACCTGGCAAAATGACACTTCCATTTTCTTCTGTTACACCTTCCTTCTGTTCTCTCTTTCTTTGTCTTGACAAAGCCAACCCTCCCCTCTCATCTCCTGTCCTCCCTTGGTAATAACACATTCGTTTGTAGGACATTAGTCAGTAAAAATGAAAGCATATGGCACGTAATATTTACTTGTAATGAGCCTGAGTGCCACCATGCGCGGAAACCAAATTATAAGTGCCTCATTTTGTGGCAGCCCAATAAATATT
The DNA here is from genome assembly GCF_031162955.1 of Sander vitreus. Taxonomy (NCBI): domain Eukaryota; kingdom Metazoa; phylum Chordata; class Actinopteri; order Perciformes; family Percidae; genus Sander; species Sander vitreus. The sequence continues at coordinate 28,553,382 of NC_135864.1, read as the reverse complement.
TTACCCTGTAAAAGTATGGATGATGTGGGGGGATAAGAGAGCCACCTGTTCTTGTCTGCTAAATGATTTACCAGATGTCTCGTCTTCATTATTTTTTCTCTTCGGTTGCCCCCCCCCATTCATTTCCCTATCTCTCCTAGGTTCACAAGAGAGGGTGTATAACAAAAATAGGAGATTAAGGAGAAGCAAGGAAAAGAAGTGTCAAGCTAATTTAGGAACAGCAAGAGTGAGCATGAATGAGATGCACAAATGTTCCAGTGTACTCTTCACACTCCTGAAGTCATCAAGCTCTGTGGCACTGCCAAATGTTCTTGCCCATTCACTGAATGCTAAAATCCACCGGCAATGCTTAACATCATACATCATTGATGCTAACACTGTTTCACTATCATCACCTCATGTTTTCTCACACATATAAACACATTTTTCATGCAAACAATGCAAATGTGTTATTTTAAGATGAGGAAGTCAGTCGTGCTAGGTGGTAGTGTGAAGCACTGCCGCACACACACACGGCACACACGTTTTTACCATTTACGGGAATGCGACGGTGTCTTTTAAGATTTCCACTCTGGAGGGTGGCTTCACTTTTTTGCGTTTTTAGGCCCCAAAAACACAGTCGTCGTTTAAACGCATCTGATAAAATATTTTGTCGTTTTCACCCATGTAAACAGGGCCCCAGTTGTCACAAAAGTCAATGAATAATCGTGTAAAATAATCGTGATTTCAATATTAACCAAAATAATTTTGATTTTTTTTTTCCCATAATCGAGCAGCCCTAATAGATAACTTGTTAGCTTTCGCTTCCTGTATCCCTTAGTAGTGTAAATCCCACCTTTTAGTTTAAATGTGCACTACTAGGGCATTATCATGTGAAATAAAGTTATTTAACGCAATGCTCAACACGTGCTGCGTCACATATAGTCCAAATTACCAACCGGTCACATTTACTCATTATGACAACCACATGGCAATCAAAAACACAAATTACACAATTAGGAATCAACAGGCTTACCCATAAATTCCAGCCAAGCTGCTGGGGCTCAACACACATTCCACCACGCACACAAAAAGGCACAGCAGCCAATGACACTGCTAAAACCTTTACACCAGCAGCAACAATCTAAAGAAAACAGTAATAGCAAGTAAATCATTTTACTAAAATGCATAAAAATTCATTAAACTTACCAAAGCTGTTCATCATTTGAAGAAAAAGTACATCCTCCTTTATTTCATTAACTTTACATTTAAAATCTAAGTGAACTTCAACGTAACTAACTGCTACGGTAGTCTCGTTTTGGCAGACCTTCCTCCACCGCGGCACTGTGGAGGAGGGACTGGCTAGTCCACACAGCATTCCGGGATGGGAGAAAAATGTGCACTGGTTTATTGTCATTTCTTTAAACCAATCACAATCATCTTTGGCGGTGCTATGCACTGGGAAAAGCCGTGGTGCGCTGAAAAATAGCCTCGGGAAGGAACTTGTTTTGGTGGAACGTGTACGTTCAAAAGATGTTTTAGTCGTACAACAGAAAACTCAGATTGGACCAATTGTCTAGCTAGATATCTGGATTTACCTTGCAGAGATCTGAAAAAAGGTTAACCATAGTCCTCATTAATCGACTGGAGTTTAAAATGCCAACACAAAGGAAGCCCAAGGCAACAGCTATCCGGCCTAAATGAGTGAAATCCAGTGGGATTTCCGTCGGCAACGGATATATATAGCAGAGGGATTCACTCAGAATTCTGAAGGCCTCGGAGTACATTTTTCACCCTAAACTGACGTTAGCAGTGCACCTTTTCCCAGTGAATGTTTATTTGGTGGCTTGTTCAACAAGATAAGGTGCAGGACAAGACGCAAGTTCACATTTGTCAGTTAGATAAGACGGAGACTTTAGCAGGAAAGCTAATGTGGGTGGTTGTTCAAAGTTCTTGTGTTGTGTGGCAGGCTGCTGTCTGGCTTTAGTCATCGTGACATTACTGCTTTATGGTTTCAAATTAAACGATTTGAAATAAATTCTATTCAGGCAAAGAGCTAACATTATTTCGACAAATTGATGTATGGATCAATTGAGGTATGAACACCAATCATTTATTTAAAAAAAAAAAAAATCTCCCTTTTGGTTTCAGATTTTTTCTCACAGGACATTAGTGCTGTCAATCTTCCTCTATAAAACCATTCAAATTTCATTAATTTTTTAAATATTCTAATAATATTCAAATATTATTATTATTAATGCATGTTATTAATATGTACTACACTACTCAGGCTTATGCATTGTCAGTGCCACTATAAGCATGTGGTTGTTGTTACACATGCTGTCCACTAGAGGGACTTATGACATTAGCCTGGCCTTGAAGAGGACCTACGTCATGGAGCATTGCACGTAACTTTTACATTCATTTTCCACTACGAGCACACAGCGACAAACACAAATCAACAGAGAACTCCGTAATGAAACATTATCTAACAAGTGTAGCGAAGGCTAATGGTGCTCAGTTAGCACAATGACGTCATGTTAGAAAGTACAGCTGAAACGATTGGTCATAAACTAAGTAACAAACGATGCTAACGACATTGATAACAAAGCCAAACGGTGCTGTCACTTCTATTTTAGTGATTTATAAGCAACCTGTTTTTTTGCAGATTGTCACGTTACGTTAGGTAATATATGAAGTTGAAGCTTACGCTGAGAGCTGTAGGGCAGGTAAACTTAAGCTTTCTCCATGAAGCTCCCAGCTAAGCTAACGTTACTATAATTCGCGACGCAGTTAGGAAACAAGAACGAGTTAACTAATGTTTACATAAGCACTTTGGCTCGGTGGATGTCAGTTTTAAAGTCATGTTTAAACTATTTATCGTCCTTCCGATTTCCAGCTGCATCCTGTCACTCACGTAACGTTAGCTCTGTAATGTTGTACTAACATTATTCGGTACGTAACGTTAGCTTAGACCTCACAATGCCTTGTGTTTCTCACTCCCGCTAACTTATTGTTCAGTGACACATGCGGTAGGCCAAGGCGAGAAGGGTTAGGGTTAGATTAGCTAACGTTAGACGACATATTTATTTAAAAAAAGTCACGTTCAAGTAGTAATTTCAGCATTCAAATAGTTTTGATTTTTTTACTATTTCAATTATATTTGATTTTCGGTATTCGGTCCAACACCCCTACAGAACATGTGGTTTACAGAGCATTTAGGTATGTTTTATCAGACAAAAAAAAGCTGTTTCATTTCAGTTGGATTTACAGAATATGGGGAAATTAGCACTGGGAGCTTTACCACAACAAAACTGGCTATACTGTGGCTATAGGAGATTTAGCAGAAACCCAATGTTCCGCTAACAGTATCCAAAATTATAATTAAAGTATAATTAAAATTACACACATACTGCACAGACCACATAGATACATTCTTTAAAAATAAAAAAAATCGTGGCCCCACACACATACACACACACACACACACACACACACACACACACACACACACACACACACACACACACGCAAATCATGCTTCCAAACAAAGAAAGAGATGGCATTTTGACATTAAGAGGAAGAGAAATACACATATCCCTCCCACTATACCTGGGATTTGCGCCAACACACACACACACACACACTCTGTCTCTTAACTCTTGTGAGAACAGGAGCTCAGTACAGGAGGGCTCAGATGGTGTGTGTGTGTGTGTGTGTGTGTGTGTGTGTGTGCGTGTCTCCTCCTACCTCCTCATGTCTTGAATAGCTGTCTTTTCTTTTTTTTCCAGTTCCTTCCTCTCCTTGTCTCTTCCCTTCCCAGCGTCGTCTCCCCTTCTTTCTTTAAATCTGTTCTTTACTTTCTTTATGCTGACTCTTCTCCTCATCTCCCTCTGCTCTTACTCTGCTGTGATGAATGTGATGAAAGATGAGCATTTTACAGGATGAAATCTTCATGTATTTTTCAACAAACCTGCATTAATCCAAATTTCTGTATTAAACGGAATCAAATGGCGTGATCTGAAAAGCTGCTCAAAATGCCCATATAATGGAAAATTAATACTAAACTCTTTTGTCTCTTTTAGCTCGTTTTGGTTGTAGGCTTACACCCCACATACTTGTTTGGTTCATTCTGATGCAAGAATTCCCCAGTGCTTCCACAAAGATGTCTTTGTGGATCTTCATGAGAAGGGTGTTATAGGTAATCGTAGCAGCAGAGGCTCACAAGTTGTATCTCATAGCCCTTAAATTGCCTCCTTGAGTCCTCCACTTGCCTCTCTTCCGGGACTGCCCATTTCTCCGATGCTCCATTGTTCCGACCTCTCAATAACCCGAAAAAATCCCTTTGGTCCCACAGCTCACTAGTCTGATGTCCTGCTGGGGGCGAAATATACTATTACTATGGCCACGCCAAGCAGCTCGACTTTTTTAAATTTATTTTTTATTTTACTTTATTTCAATCAATCATACACAACATCACTTACCATAAATGTAAAAACACATTACTTCATGCAGTGTCATCTTAACTCGTTATAATCGATACTGATCGAAAAGGTGTAGGTTGAAGCATTTGCTTATCACACCTACCCTTTTTACGTTCTATTTTATTCTTTTTTTGTTCTTAGGTCCCTCAGGATATTATCAATTTATATAAAATGTATTATAATTAATTTCTATATTTATACACATATTATCACACATATGTGCAAAAATAAAAAAATAAACAAAACAAAATACATTCACATTCATATACACATTGCCATTCATGCCTCGCTTTTACATTTGTTAATAATCCTACTTTTTAGTATTTTTAAATCTTTGTAACGTGTAACACATTTTTACTTCCTCATCCTCATCTAAAAGATTCCACAAGTTTACTCCTTTTGCTGATATATATTTTTGTTTTACATTTGTTCTAATCTTTATCTTTGTGAACATGTACATTCCCCTCAGTTCATACTTGCTATCTCTAATCTGAAACTGCTTCTGGATAGACTCTGGAACCATTCTATTTTTGACTTTATACATTATTTGCATTGTTTTGGCTTCCACCAAGTCTCTAAATTTAAGTGTGTGTGCAAAGTCATGTGATGCGTAATTGATCCCGTGGATGATTTGTAGGCTATTAAGTGAACAAGATGTACCCGGTCCACCAAACACTGGGCCGTCTTGACTGTCTTAATTCTGCACATATTTCTGTTACTGTTGTCCTATTTACTATTTCATTATTTCATCCATGCGTGGAGCAGCGGATCCGTGCGCACTGTCACCTGCCGTGGAGATGCTGGCCTCACTAACCTCTCCTCCTCTTAGTCGGATGTCCCTCGCGCTGGACTCCGTTTCACTGAGCGTACTAACACTTCATCACTACATCAGTGAGTTCAAAATGCTTGTTGTGCATAATTTCGACTGACACTGAGATGCATGACGTTACATTTAGCATATATCGTCACAGCTAACCATCGCAAAGTGTTGTGCTAATGCTGGGAACAGGCAAATTGTATCTTTATAGTTGTATCCATATGATACATATATATATATATGAGACAGACTTAGGTTAATATTTCACCAGATCCGAGGGCTAGAGGGGTGTTAAGTAGACCCCATAAAGTTGTCCTACAACTGATTTTGATACTGTACTGTATGGATGGTAGCTACAGGACATGCTTTGAATTCATAAGATTTAACAATACAGTGTTAGGGACAGATCAGATGGCCAGAGACTTGAGACTTGACTTGGACTCGTTGCAAAAGACTTGAGACTTGACTTGAACTTGCCCCTCAAACTTTTGAGACTCGACTTAGACTTCCAAAAAATGACTTGTGAACATCTCTGGCTAGCATGTTAGCCCTAACTTTATAATATGTTAATATTGTGATGGCTGTGTATTTGTTAGCTTCTTTTTTAAGTTTCATGGCAGATAGTGTTCAAAATTCTATTTGCCCAATATCTCAAAACTCTTTTTCTTACACGAGGCCATTTGACACACCATAACACTGCCATGAAAAAAATCCATTTGACCTTAGGGACTGTTCCTTTCTTTATTATTTAATTAAGGTGCCACCGGAGGAGTTTTGGGACCTTTAGTCAAAATAGACCTGACCCTCCCTTCACCAGCATTACATTTTAAATGACCGTCCAAAATGATTGGGAGAAAAGGGATGACCCTCCCCAACAAATTATTGTACTGGTTTGCGCTTGGCAAAGATGTACAGACTACCATTGTTTTTCTACAGCCATGACATATGTAACTAAACCTCTGCATTCTCATCTGACACATCCCACTCCTCTGTTATGGTGTGGTGGCCATTTCAGTAGATTTACTCACTAACATTGTTGTGGAAACACAATAAGCATGGAAACTAAATATCACTTCATGCATTACTGCATTACTTCAAATACTAAGTTACTCATCTAGTAAATCAGTGAAATAAAACAATAAAACATTGAGACCATTCAGCAAAGCACACTGGGTAATTCAACACTGGTTGCTATGGACTCGTCACTAGGCTTCCTCAGTCATTGTATATTTTAGCATAGGTAAGCTTGCTGAAGCGTAACATTATCCAAAACTCAATTTCTCAGATGAACGTCAATTTCTTCCTTCTCAAATGCCTTCAAAAGGCTGTCGTTTGCACATTTTCACAAATAATCACAAATAATCACCGGGACCAAAAGGATAGACCTCCCGTCTCATGCCTTCCTGGCTGTCTGCTGTCTGCGGCCCGAGTTTCGGCTTTTCAAAATAAAAGCTTGCGTCTGGTCAGCTATGTTTTGGATGTTTTTGAACTAAGCAGTACGGCAATCATGCTAATTAATAAAATTCTTTTTTCAGCAGATGTCTTAATTACAACACAATTGAGCCAGCAAAGCAGTTTTGTGTTTATATGTGCGAGCGGGATTTATTCAGTTTGGGTAATCCCACGGTCTCTAAAGCTACAGGTCTGGCTGACTAAACAGGGAGGGACTCATCTGCTAGCGATAGGAGCCGAGACTGAGAGAGCTACATGGAGCTACATGGATAAAGATACACCAAACAAGCCACTTTGAAATTTTGCTTTACTCATGAATACAAAAGTTGGGTGACCCTTCAATTCAATTTCAATTTCAATTTATTTATAAGGGACAATGTGCAATTAAAACATAAATGTGACCATTTGATGCATTGCACCAGAGTTAGCCTTTGGCTAATTTACATCTGCAGTCCCTACTTCCCTGTAGACTAAAACAAATTGGATGACCCTCCCCTCAACAAAGAATAAAAAGACATGACCCTCCCCTATTTTCCTCTGGTGGTCCATTCCATAAATACCGAACGGTCCCTTAAGGTGTATTGGCCATTGCTGTGCTAGCTTAGATACGAATTAGCCTTGGCATGTCACTTTAACCTTTTTTTTTTACATTTGACAGAGCTAGCAGTTTATCCCTGTTTCCAGACTTTATGCCAAGCTAGGCTTAACGCATACCTATCTCTGTACTAGATTAGAACTGGCGTTTAACGCAATAAATCCTTATTTTTAGTATGTTACTATTTGATATTACTGCAATGTCAAGAGTTATGGTCAATTATTATCTATTCTCCTTTATCTTTTTGTATTTCCATGATTTTAGCCTCTCATTTTAAGTCATTATCTCTTTCCCTTACTTTACTCTCTTCTCCTCATGCCATCTTCTTGTCCTCCTCTGCCCCTGTTTTTCTTCTCTGTTTCACCTGCTCCGAAAAGTATTCTCAGCTTCTTCCGCCTCACTTTGTCTCCTTTTCTTTCCTCTCTCATCCCATCCCATTCCTTGCTCCTTTCTATCCCGGTGTCCCTCTCTCGTCTTCTGAAAAAGGTATCACCTCTTCTCAAGGATGTCCTGGATTTGCAGCTACGCTATCACCATGGGGACTGTTACCGAGGAGATAATGAGCGAGAGCAATAGAGAGACGGATGGATGAAGCGGTGGTGGTGGAGTGGGGAACTCCAGCTTAAGGTGGCCTTCTTTGGTTCAGTAGGACAACAAATGTGGAAAGATTACGGAGAAGCACACAAACAAGGCAGATGGAATGAAAAGAAACAGGAGATGGATGAAAGTGAAAGATGGAGTGAGAATAAGAGGACGAAAAGGTAGGGGTTGTTTTTTTTTAGCGTCGAGAGAGAAAGGCAGGTAGGTAATGAAGCCTGATCTATATTTTAAAGGCTTGGCAGTACAAGAAGAGTGGGAAGTAGCTCACAGACATGGAAGTAGTGATGATAGAAGATGAGAGAGACAGAAAGAGGGAGGGAAGATGAAGGAGAGATGAATTAGATGAACAGGACAGAGTAAGGATGCTATGACAAGAGAAGGAGAGATTGAAAATGATGAAAAGAAAATCAGAAACAAGAAAATTGACGGTGCTATAAGAGCAGAGAGTCTGACTCTCAAAAAAGAGATGAAAAAAGATGAGGTAGGGGGCTTAGGTAGCTGGTACACTCTGCACCACTGTCATCCACCACTAATATGATGGAGATGATAGATATTAATATATTACATTTTCCCTTCTAAAATTCATCAATACTGTAGGGCCCTGAACCTGAATTATTGTTTTCCTATTATGTATGTGAAGTACTGCCTCAGAAGCCATTTTGCTTAGCATAAAAATGGTTAATGGAAAAAGACAACCATGGATAATCTTACATTGCCAATCTTTTATGTTGTTTTTGTTCCAAGAGTTCTGGATTTATTATGACATGCTGTAATTTACTTTTCCATTGTAGTCATTCTGTTAACCTGCCTAGCATTTCTACCTTATCAATGATTTATATATTTCTGAAGATACTTACCCTTAATTTTTGTTTTGTGTAGGAGGCGAGAGCAAAGGCCTAATAACACCAAAAGTGACAGTTTTCTCTTAACAGAACATATGTCATATCGTTCATATCCCAGATCAGGGAAAAACTGTTTACCCCCTGAGAAAAACGACCCATAATTTAAGTGAGGTTTCCATGTATTATTTTTTTTTTTTATTATAAAGCAGTATAAATACTGTAAAAGTATCAAAACACAGCCTGTATTCTGAAACTGTGCTTTGAAAACAAGCCGTCAGGGCTTCCGTACTATTGTCCTGTCACAACTATACTATATATACAAGTATACGGCGATACATTGCCGTTACAGTCATTCAACTGGCTGCAATCGTAGTGAAGACATGCAACGTGCAAAGGGGGGGTTTTAAAGAGACAGGTGCTAAAATTGAGCATTTTAGACTGGGGAATACTGGTACATTCAGGGAGATATTAAAGCATGTAAACATGTTCTAGCAGCAACCCAAAATACAAATATGAACCTGAAAATGAGCATAACAACATCGCTGGCTGTTTCACCTAAATAAAATCCAATATTAACACAGTCGATACAGCTAATTTAGCAATACAAAATTTTATTGTAACTGATTTCACTTGTTATCTATCCACTACTAATAGATAGCAATACATAAGTAGCTCATTTAGGCTATATTTCTGGTGTCAGGCTAGCATTAACCGTCTTGGAATAATTACTCCTAAAATGAAATTACAGGAGGTTTTAATGTTCTTTCCTTTTGACCAACATTGTGCGAATGCAGCAATAGCCTGTGTATTGACTGGTTTGAATTCTGAGGTCGTTGAAGCTTTACCTTGCAAGGCAGCTGGATTTGCATGATATCACAAGATCACAAATCCATCTTGTCAGGCTTCAAGTAATGCAATGAGCGTCTGAAGCTACTGGCAGCTACGGGCATGGTTTAGGTGTGTGTGACGACAAGGAGAGGTGGCTTTTCGTTCAAAACAACAATGGCGGCTCCTCAAGAGGTTAGCGTAGATGCTGCAATACCATCATTTGTATTAGAAATGGAGAGTATTTCTTCATTGAAAGAAGTTTGAAGAACGGCACTGAAGGCTTTTATTAACTGAAAATGTGTTTCGCACTGCTCCCGACTGGCTTTGGCAAGAGTTTGATAGACAGATGTTTAATCCAATCACCTGCCAAGTAATTTTTGAAAGTGCTTGCCATTTTTGATAGAACGGGGTGTATGAGAGTAGATAAAAGTGGGGGAGGGTAGGAAATTGACTGAGTGTAACGGGGAGCGTATTATTTTTGAATCATTTAACAGCATATATTCTCAGCATGGTTCCCATTTGACTTGATGGACGGTAATGTCAGTGCCTCAGATAAGGAGGGCGATGATAACGTGAATGAGATTGATTACATGTTGAAGAGGGGCATGAACGGAGAATAACAGTGGTGGTAGTGTAGCGGAAAATGAAAGCTAAGTGATGAGGTAGAGAGATAAAGATAGAGAGGAAACTAAGAGAAGGGGGAGAGAGAGGAAGCGATGGCAATAAGAAAGTAAGAAAAGGAGAACAAAAAGGAAAAGATATAGAAGGAGGAAAGGGAGCAAATGAAAAGAGCTGGGAGGGGACAGTGATAGAGAAAGGAGCAGGGGAGCTTCTGAAGCAACCAAAACTCAGTCAAATTGCTAAACAAGCAAACCCAAAATAATATAAAATCCTAACTTATATTTGCAAAACTTTGTTTTGTGTCACTTGTATTTCCCCACTGTACAATGTCTTGATCTTTGGACCTTTTTTTTTTTTTTTTAAAGTTACTATGAATTTTAAGTAGTGTCTGCCACTGTTATCATGGAAAAAGCGTATTAAGCAGGACAAGAAAAAGGCAATGATAGATGGAGAGCCATCCTGCAAATGCCAACAATTGGTACCCATTGGTGGGAATTGCTGTGGACGAAGTAAGTTATATATTCTATCCCTCTTATTTCCTGCACTAAATTATGTACTTAACCATTGTATCTGTGTATTAACCATGTACTCGATCTGTGTATTTGCATGTGTGTGAGAAAGAATACATGTAGCTCTGTTTGTGTACAGGTTCTCTTTTTTGTCTTGAATATTTCATTAAAATCCATTTCCCATGTCCCGCTGAAGCCATGCATCTCTGGAAGAAAGCTGTCTTCCAGAGAATACACATTTATGTCTGGAGGTATAACCCAAACAGTTTTACAGATGTTGCTGAATTCCCACCTTGGGACACATTACTATTAAAGCTCTACGTTGAATTAGCTACTTGTTACTGTACTATGTTGTACACAAAAATACTTACATAATGAAAGAAAGAGGTTGATAGAGGAAAAGGCTGAGAGGAAATGTCTATAAAATGTCCTAAATATAATAAATGACCTCACGTAAAGTAAATGTTTCATAATCTATAATCACATAAAATCGATTTCTCTAGGGGAGGTCAGGTGATTTTCACATTTGCTGTGCTGATCAGAATTTTAATTTGACCCAATTACCTACTGTTTTAATGACACTTAACTCCCATAATTCATGTTTTTGGGTTAAAGTGTGTCTTGAGTAGCCTACCTGAGCAAATCACAGAATACCACAAGTGGCACTACGTTTGTTGCTGTCAGACATGAGTTCAGGCAATATAGCCACTTGGTAGTCTCACAATTGTAAATAAATCTTTTGAATTGCAGTGACATTGGTAGACATTTATGTTTGCTTCCATAACAGTTCTTTCAGACTAGTGGAAAGAAAACAAACAAAATACAAATTTAGCCAATTATGGCCAATTGAAGCTTTATGAAGCTTCATGAATTACTTATTTATTTTCTGAGCCTACTAGATAGTGCTCTTGGTTATAAGAAAAAGGCTCAAGGAATGATAATTAATTTCCCGTTTAACCTTTTGTTGAACTCAGAGCGCCATCTAGTGGGCTCAGAAAATAAAGAAAATGTTTTATGAACCTTTATGAAGCTTCATTTGGCCAACCCTACATTTCAATGTTTGTGTTACTACACTTTGTCCATTTGCGTAGTTTCCTTCTAAATTTACTAAAAGTTAGCACACATTTGCATATTTAAACTAGGGCTGTCAAGCGATTAATTTTTTTTAATCGTGATTAATTGCTGAAGTTCTATAGTTAATCGCGATTAATATACCGTAAACAAAAGAAAAATGTGTGAATCTGTCATTATTGCACAATTCCTCCAAGTACCTAACTAAAAAACTAAAACTCCCTATTCTTACTAGAGTCAATATAGTGTTTAGTAACTCCTAAATAATGTTGATCACTCACTGACGTCCAGTGATCACCGTTTAATGAGACAGCGTTTGCAGCACCTTGCAGCTGTTCAGTGTGGCTGTGTCATACAGGCTGTGTGTCCGTGAAAACTACTGTCCCCCCCCCTCGACGGCAACGAGACAGGTCAACCGTAGTACGTCTTTAAGACCCGAGTCCTCTACGATGCTGACAGGTCTGCAGTTAGTTGCCACCCGTTTCACAAGAGCTGTAGTCATTTTTGGGTATTTGGTTTCATCCACAGGTCGGCAAGTAGCATGCTAGCGTTAGCATTACGTTAACTGAACTATATGCTTAGCTAGCTCCGTAGGTGGTAGCTCAAGCTTGACGTGCTTCGGTGATATTTTAATTCGGCTTTACACAATGTGCATATGGCTTTCGACTTGTCTACGAGCCGTCTGGGAGTTTTGGAAAATAAAAAGCTCCATTCAGAGTTATTGCTGCTGTCTTTCTCCATCATGCCTGCAGCCTGCACCAGCAGGATGTGATACGAGGAAGTGGCAGCTTGATGATAAGTAACGGTGCTGCAAAGGGTCAAAATAGTAGCCTGTTAGGCACGACGCAAAGCCGAGTGAAGTGTAAAATAAATTAATAAATGCCAGCATGCGATTAAATTTTTTTTATTGCGTCGCGTCGGCCCTTAATCGCATCGCAATTAACACGTTAACGCTGACAGCCCTAATTTAAACAGAATTAACAGAAAACGTGTAAACAAAAATGTATTGGGGAAGTTTCATGCTGATATCTATTAGTTACATTACATAGCCTAAAAACGTTCCCCTAAAAACATTGAGAAAATAGATTTTTCTAATTTATGGGTGATAAAAAGAGATATCCAAAATTCCCACTGTAAAAACCTTTGACTCTATGTCAACAAAACGAACAAAGACATTTTAGCCTGGCTTCATGCAATGCTCAGATTTCTGTCCTGGGAAATTATGCAAATTAGCACATATTTATTAAGATAATACCTCATTTGCATTTAAACTAGGGCTGTCAAAATAACGCGTTAATTTCGATTAATTAATCTGAGAAAAAATAACGCATTAAAAAAAATAACGCAGCTAACGTTAGCCTACCGCTAGCTAGTAGCTGGATTAAACACAGTTAAAATGCTGACAGCTAACGCTAAACGGTGTAAAGTTTGACTGTGTTTTACTGTAGAGGATTCAACACCGGGATGTAACAATCTGCAGCTGCCGTCGGAGAAACAACACCGACGGTGCGTTCAATGAAACTGGTAAACTACAGCCTCGTTGGTGCATTTGAAGTTATTGTAAATGTCCTTTTCCCATCTGGTGGTTGTTTTTGTCGTTCAATAGCGATTTACTGTGAAATAAGTAATTATTATTGTTATACATTATTATTAATTCATTTAATTTTGACCATATGGCCTTAGCAATAAACAAGCCGTTCTTTAATGTCACCGACTGTTGTTTAGTACCTTTTTTTTTTTTTCTTTTTTTTTTTACTTTCTTAAAAAGTATCGGTTCAGGCACCGTTAATTATGTATGCGATTAATTTCGATTAATTAATCACAGAGTATGTAATTAATTAGATTACATTTTTTAATCGATTGACAGCCCTAATTTAAACATAACATTTCTGAAAACTCTGTACAAAAAAATAATTAATGTAATGTATCTTGATCTAAGTCATAAATTGAGAAGGTTTCATGGTGACATTTATTAGTATTTATTTTTTACCCTATTCCCCTGTAGCTTGTTTTCCTATTCACCTGTAGTGTCTCCCCTTAATCAGTTTCTTAGAAAAAATTATGATATCAAGATACAAAAACACGATTCACCTAAAAATGCGCACACCCACACACAGATAAAACAGAAAAATCCTGTTCTGGCCTACTCACATAAAATGATTTAGAATAAAGACTTTACAAAAATGTCAACAAAATGAAGATGTTGTGGAACAATGAAACAATATTCCCTTTCATAAGGATGCATAGCCCGTCATTTCACACTAACTGGGAGTGAAGAATTTGACAAGTTGATCCAGCAGCACACTGCAGAGGCTGAAGCCAACGTGAAGCCGCATTTCCTCCACAAACATGTCTTCTTGTTCATCTAAAAGCTTGGCTGCCCAATTCACAGTGAAGTGCAGCCTCACACCCCCACAAACACCTTCCACCTTAAAGGTGCAATATGTAATACTGACAGCTAGTGTTTAAAATAGTTACTGCAGTACAAATTCAAAATACTGGAAAGAGTCGTCTTCCCCGCCCCCTCCTCCCTAGACTAGAAGTTCATGTTGGTTGCCAGGCTGATACCGGAGCATCCACAACAATGTTGCTAGACGCTTGTCTCATATAGCCAGACATTACTTCACAGCATAGCGGAGTAGCTAAAGTTAGATGCTGGCTATATTGACGTCATAAAAGCCCATGCTCACGTGGAGCTCTGTACCCAACTGACAGACGCACTTTTTCGGCTTAGAATTACCGTAGGAACTGCTAAAAATCCCACAACCTCGCCATCCTCTCCACACGCCAGACAGACACACTTCCTCAGCTTAGAATTACGATAGGAACCGCTAAAAATACCACTACCTTGCCGTCCTTTTCCACCCAACTGAACACACTTTATTGGCTTAGAATTATGGCAACAATCACTAAACACACTGCAAACTCAATGTCCTCTCTTTCCGATTCACAGCCCCCCTCTCTTGACTTCAAATAACTCACCGTTGTCGGCTACAGCCGCTTACACGTAAACAGCCGTGGCTGCTTGCCTGGTCCTGGTAATGTTAGCAGTTAGCAGGGTTAGCATGGCGGCGTTAGCCAGGACCAGTCGGGATCACTTTACTGTGTCTCAATTGTTTTTGCGAGTAACCAACTCGGGTACTCTAGCTATATAATTCAATGTGAGTAGCTACACAAATGTTGAAATGACATAAAATGCCCGTCCCTAGTAGCTGTGATAAATTAGCCTGAAGCTAATGCTTAGCTACCTGTTCAGGAGGAAATTAGCCAACTCTGCATTCTTTTGGGCTCTAAGCTATCTCTGTCTTTCAAATACATCTCCAATATTTACCCAGACGGATTTGTTATGTCTCTGCTCACGCAACTATTAGAAACATGCCGTTTTTTGTCAGGTGAAATCAATCTCCGTTGATCCTGTTCATTTGTTTGCTGCTTTTACGGCTGTACTAACCTCACAGCTGTAGCGCGCTGGGTTTTTACATTTTTACACGTATATCTGGCAACCTGGCCTGGCTGACAAACTGGACAGTTGATAACAACAAACGGAAATTTGAAAAGGAGAAAATACTGGCATTAGCATTGTTGTCAGAAAAGATACTATTTCAACTTAGCATGTTTCCTTAATATCTGATGACGCATTGGGGTCATTTTTGGATTTATTACAGTAAATACATATTGGACCTTTAACAAACACCCACATCCACCTTAACATGCACATGCAGGCAAAAACACACTCTTAAGACATGACCATAACATTATTTGGTGTTTTAACATCAAATAATTAAAAAATTTACATTGTCTTCCAGGCAGCGGTGCCTGGAAGGTACTAGGATTAGGCAATGGTTAGGTGCCTTGAAGTCGATGGTTGCAGAGCTGCCTTGAAGTCGACATTGGGGGCTTAAAACACCTTTTTTTTATTTCTGTGGGTCATCATAATTTGGTTCCAGGAAATACTTCAAATAAAGGCGAAACAACAAATAAAAAAAATAAACAAAAAGAAAATAAATCAAAGAAAGAAAAAAGTAATTTCAAAATTTCATCAAAATCAGAGTTTCGTCAGAATTTCATCTCTATTTTTTATATACTATGCTTCCCTCAATACTTAATATTGATTATATCGACCCACCCCTACCAACCCACCCTACCATCCGCCCACCTCTCCCACCCCCTGTCCCCATTTACATCATGGGGCATAAAACACCATCAAACACATTATTTGTTCTATCTATTTTATGACTGTTCTTATGTTTACATTCCAGTCACTAAATCAGTATTTAAATGCATCTGTTTTGTGCACAGTAGTTTCTTACATTTCCTTAACTTGGTTTCTGATATTTTGTTCATTCATTTATTTATTTATTTTATTTTAGTTACACATGATTGTGTTTTGTTTCTTTGTACAAAAGGTAAAAAAACACAACAAAAAAACATGGACATAAGGAAAGTTTGCAGCTTGTGGAGGCTTGGTAAATGGGTCTATGAACTTTTTTTGCCTCTGCTTTCACTTCTCAGACTACAGTCTGCCCTACTTTATTGGGTTTTTATACGTTTAGGCCGTATGCTGCCTGAAAAGAGACATGATGACATTGCCGAGGGTTGAAGTTGTGACAAAACATCTATGCAAAAAAAATCTATATTTTGATTTTTCAGTTCATATTCTGTTAGAGGTCACACATTATGCTCATTTCCAGGTTTATACTTGTATTTTGGGTTTCTACTAGAACATATTTACATGCTTTAATATTAAAAAACACATTATTTTTCTCACACTGTCTGTCTACATATAATTGTATTCACCCTATGTCTGAAATGCTCTGTTTTAGAGCCTGTCTCTTTAAGCCCCTTTCCCGAAAAAGCCCAGTCTGCTCTGATTGGTCAGCATTTCTGGGTTTTCTGCATCTCCGCTCTCAGCGTCTCTGCACCGTCATTGCAGCCGGTTAATGACTGTAATGGCCCTGTAGCGACGCTTTCTACCTATCACCATCACTACATCATTACATTTCTCTGTAGATTAAGCGTTTTGATACTTTCACATATTTATATATCACCTCAACCTGCGTTATAATCCAAAAAGAAATGGAAATTACACTTATGTATGTTATACTACAATATGGGACCTTTTAAAAAGATGCTAACATTAACAATGAATCAAAGATAATGTAGCGAAATAAAGACGCAAATTCAATTGTATTGATCTCATGCCCTTTATATCAATCTGTGAAAGTGGCATTTTGTCATTTAGACATCTGTGACTTTTACGTCTATGTCAGCATTTAACGTAGCACAAGCATTGAGCAACAAAAATGTTTCCTCACATGCTGTGTGTAAAGCATTTTACTGTTTATTCATTTATTTCTTGCATGAAGCTGAAACATTAGGAAAATATAGTGGAGAAAGTGCTGGTGTGATTATGAGTTTTTTTTTTATATCAGTCCTGATATCTGACATGATATCTGACACCTCCCCCACCTTAAAGGTCCCCCCCTCCACCTCCCCACCTACCTCAGTGACGACTCTCTCCATCAATGAGGAAGACGTCAACAGACTGTTCAGGAGACAGAACCCCAGGAAAGCTGCTGGACCGGATGCTGTCTCCCCATCTAGCTTGAAGCACTGCGCTGACCAGCTGTCTCCAGTGTTCACAGACATTTTTAACACCTCACTGGAGACATGTCACGTGCCGGCCTGTTTCAAGACCTCAACAATCATCCCTGTTCCCAAGAAGCCAAGGACCACAGAACTTAATGACTTCAGACCCGTCGCCCTGACCTCTGTGGTTATGAAGTCCTTTGAGCGCCTTGTGCTTTCTCACCTCAAAGCCATCACCGACCCCCTCCTGGACCCCCTGCAGTTTGCCTACAGAGCCAATAGGTCTGTAGACGATGCAGTCAAACTGGCCCTACACTACATCCTCCGGCACCTGGACTCCGCAGGAACCTACGCCAGGATCCGTTTGTAGACTTCAGCTCTGCCTTTAACACCATCATCCCCGCTCTGCTTCAGGAGAAACTCTCCCAGCTAGGCGTGCCTGACTCCACCTGCAGGTGGATCACTGACTTCCTGTCTGACAGGAAGCAGCATGTGAAGCTGGGGAAAGACTTCTTCGACTCACAGACCATCAGCACCGGATCCCCTCAGGGCTGTGTTCTTTCTCCTCTGCTCTTCTCCCTGTACACCAACAGCGGCACCTCCAGTCACCAGCCTGTCAAGCTTCTGAAGTTTGCGGACGACACCTCCCTCATCGGACTCGTCTCTGATGGAGACGAGTCCGCCTACGGGTCAGATGCTGACCACCTGGTGAAGTGGTGCAAGCAAAACAACATAGAGCTCAATGCTCTAAAGACAGTGGAGATGGTTGTGGACTTCAGGAGGAACTCAGCACCACCTGCCCCCATCACCCTCTGTGGCTCCACAATTAACATTGTGGAGTCTTTCCGCTTCCTGGGAACTATCATCTCCCAGGACCTCAAAAGCTGAACATCAGCTCCTTCGTCAAGAAAGCACAACAGAGGATGTACTTCCTGCGGCAGCTGAAGAAATTCAACCTGCCAAAGACAATGATGGTGCACTTCTACACAGCCATCATTGAGTCCATCCTCACATCCTCCATCACCATCTGGTACGCTGCTGCCACAGCCAAGGACAAGGGCATTCGGTCAGCTGAGAAGGTGATTGGCTGCAATCTGCCGCCGCTCCAGGACCTTTACGCCACCAGGACTCTGAAGCGTGCTGGAAAGATTGTGGCTGACCCCTCCCACCCCGGCAACAAACTCTTTGAGCCACTCCCCTCTGGCAGGAGGCTGAGGTCCATCAGGACCAAAACCTCACGTCACAAGGACAGTTTTTTCCCCTCTGCCACTAGCCTTATCAACAAGGCCCGGAAACCACCCTGACTCTCTCCACACCCCCCCTCTGGCTCTACATGCCACTGTACTTAATCTGCTCTTTTTATCTTAACTATTACTCTCTTATTTTTAATACATTCTGTGTGTGTGTATATATATACATATATTTATACTTATATTGTTTGTTCTGTTTAACCTGCTTGTTTAACTTATTTTAGAGAATGTGTGTCGTGCACCTACAACACCAAAACACATTCTTTGTATGTGTAAAAAACGTACTTGGCAATAAAGCTTTTCTGATTCTGATTCAGAAGAATCTCCTTAGCAAGTTAAAATGCGCTCTTTCACAGTGTGTAACAGATTATTAAAATTATTTTGTACTTAAAAGATGGCAGTTGAGATGATTAATTTATTGCAATGTTAGATAACAGAATGCACATTTCTCTCTCTCTGCAGGTTTTACCTTTTGCTGCAGCCTTTATTGCACATGAATCTAACCGCATTCAATTCAGATTTGTGTTGTGCTGTGTTGAAAGTGATCAGGAAATGTTACAGCTCGTTGGGACTTTTACAAGAGACCAGGGTGCTCATTCAGACATGAGACCAAAATGTTAAATTGCCATCAGCTTAACTTAAAGGGGTGCATGTCTGAAGTATCACGTCTCCATAAAGAAAGAAAGTAGTGTTAATGCATTAACAATATAGACATTTGTAATACCGTGTTCGTGATGGATAGCCAATTACTTTCTTATATGATATATTGATTTAAATGTATATACAGTAAATGCAGGGTATAGCGTTCACTTCAGCTGCTGGGCCTTTATTAAATCCAGATTTATTGTTGACGCAGGAGGTTAACAGGAGCACTGCTGTAGATACACACTGGGTAGATTTTGATTTATAGTTCAGTGTCGGATTTTAACCGCTGATAGCACCATGGCAACACTTGGCGAATGGATCGTGCGTGATCAGGCAGTATCATCCTTTAATCATATTGCCTGCAGTAACAGTGTTTACACTCTTCCATTTACCTTATGATACTAGTGTTGGGTCGTGATTACTCCTGTGTAATCAGCTTATTTATGTTGTTTCAACTCGCTGGGATAGAAAGTGGCGATCAAGGTTATCAGAAGGGTTGCCGTGGAAATGGCTTTGCTTGATGAGTGTTATTGAAAAGGAGAAGATGCTGTTTTACCCGACATTAAAAACCCCTAGGAGAAAACACAAATAGCCAACGCTTACCAATCACAGTTCTTGCCGTCCGCACATGGTATCTGTGTAGCTGCAGATTTGATGTGTGGTAACTTACACATTACGTACTTACTTCACATTGATTTAGAGATATCCACTGAAACACTAAGGGTCTAGATTTTGGGGCTGGGTTTAAAAAAAAAATCTTTTTCTGATTTAAATCGAACTTCATTTGTATGATCCGATATAGATTCACAAAATCTCAAGATTGATTTTTTAAGAAGCTCTGTAAAGATATTGGTATCATATGAAACTAGACGATCTAAGGAACCCATGTCATGCTAAGAAAAGCTCCATAGGGCACCTGGGTAGCTCACCTGGTAGAGCGTGCGCCCATATATAGAGGGTTTCTCCTTGACTCAGCGGCCACGGGTTTGACTCCAACCTGCGTCCCTTTGCTGCATGTCATTTCCCCTCTCTCCCCTATCACATCTTCAGCTGTGCTATACAAATAAAGGCCTAAAAATGCCCCAAAAATAATCTTAAGAAAAAGAAACGCTCCAAAGTTAGGCTAAATTTTGGCGAGGGAAAAACTAGCATGGCCGTTTTGCACAGATGTATGGCTTTAGGTAAAACCTGTCTCTGCATCACACCCTCTGCACTGAAGAAAACACTTGTACATTCTTTTCTGGTCTCTCAAAACTTACTGACTGTAGAGTTGCACGTTATTGCGTCGACTGTTATGTGTTGCAATCCGGTCTCACGCCAGTTCGTGAAATAGTCATAGTCAATAGTTATTTTGATTCATTGATTTGTGTACAGGTCACGATTTTCGAACCATTTCACAAACAGCCATGACACTGGGCTGCTCTTGGGGACGCAACAACGGGGAAATGAAACGCCACAACGGGGAAATTAAACGCCACACGCCGGCGACAACAACAGGACGGACCGCCACACGCGGCCACACGCCGGCGACAACGGGACGGACCGCCACATGGGGACGCGATCCCTGGGTGCAGGGACACGATCCATGGTCTCTGTGGCACGCAACAACGAGGACATGAAATGCCACAACAATGGGACGGTTGTCATTAGGAAGAGAATAACGCGGAAAGGAACTGCAACACGCCGGACGCGATCCCCGGTCTCCGAGGGTGAAAGTCCTGTATTGTCTTTTCATACTGCTCCCTACCGTTGTCATGCTGTGATCACGAAATATGCTTCCCATTTAAATACATTAAATTAAATAGATTCAATAACATAACCATTTCACGAACTGCCATGAGACTGGGCTGTGTGTTAAATAAAAAGTACAGTACATTAATGTAACTGCTTTGGGGTCAATTGTTAACGTCAACATGAATATGTTTAATAATTCACCAGGCTTAGAGGGTTCTTTGTACAATTTCAAGATTCAAGATTTTTATATGCCATTTGTGCAGGCTCTTTGAGTCAAGTAAAAAGAGTAAAAAAGAGTTAAGGGCAAAGAAAAGCACACAGACTAAAATAGAAGGATTATACAAGGTAAATAAATGAAAACACAATAAGACGAAAAAGAATTAGATACTATACAAAAGAGTGCAAAAAATATAATAAATTATGAATACTGTAAGTGGAGGATACAAGTATATGACATATGGCATCTGTAACGAGCATAAATATTGCACAGTAGTATTTCACAGTAGAGTGAAGTAGTGAGGATTATTGCACATTTAAATCACAGGTCATTGTTCAGTGTTTTATTTTGTTTTTGAATCAGTCTGACTGTGGCAGGGAGGAAACTGTTATCGAACCGTGTTTTATGTGTAGTTTACAACAGTAGTAGTTTAGTTCCGTGAGATCATAGCAATACAAATTATTGTAACTGAAATATCCCTGATCGATCAATCAAATGGAATCGGATATCAAATCGAATCAGAACCTTGTGAATCTGTATTGAATTGATCAGTGGCGATACCCAGCCCTTCTAGATTTGAACACAGGGACCTTGTTCAATATAGGGTGTCAATTTTAAGTGTTGAATAAGTGCTTTAGTGCTGCGTAGTCCCAAAAAAATTTCAATTAATTTCAAACAAACCACTTGACACAGTAAACCTTGAACTTTTTGGATGCCTGGATTTCATGGGCCGCGGGGGCAATCGCCCACTTTTCCCAGTCGGTAAAATCCAGCCTGGGTCATAAATTCTTGAGCTGCACTAAAAATGAAACATTGCTTTAGACGTCACTTTCCCTGCATTGATTCCCATGTAGTTCCAGGACTCCACTGATCTGTGTCATCATATCGCAGAGTTATAATGTGTTCGGTAATAAAATAGAACAGCGGGGAAGGTTAAAGTTAAGACCTTACAGTGAACAGGGAAATTAAGGCGGTTCCCCGATGGCCTGGCTTTATTTTAGAATTTCATTACCTCAACGAGGCATGCCCAGAGGTCAAATACATTTCATCAGCTGAGACTTGCCACAATGGCTGTTAATTCGTATCCAGCTGTGATGTTCTCAGTATGCTGCAATAGGGCTGCACGATATGACCTAAAATCAAAATCACGATTAATTGCACATTTTACCTCAATAACGATAAATGAACGATGACAGAGTCTTTTTCTATCACTCTGGGCGTGCCTAGCCTACTCCTGGTTGCTTGGCAACAGTAAACAGAAATTCTCTGGTGCTACCTTCAAGCACGTCCCCTCGGTTTACTTTGTGGAAATGCCTTCCGGCTATAATGGCAAGTTTAAAGGGCGAATATTCCATTTATAAAAAGCCCCGTTTGTCTTGTGTAGGAGTTGCAGCTGGATGATGAGAGGTTCGTGCAATATTTCAGGCTGAACGAGCTGTTCGACGAGCTCCTCCGGAGGGTCGGACCACGGATAACCAAACAGGACACCCGTTGCCGTTTAGCGATTCCACCTGCTGAACGGCTTGCGATTTGCTTGCGGTGAGTGTAAAATTAATGTGTCGTTTTAGCCTCCTATTTTTACACTACTGGAGTCTACTGAACTAGAGAACCTTCAACATATACATTGAAGTTTAATATGTAATATTTAATTTTCATGTGTAATATTTCATTTACATTTTCGATTCAAAAACATTTTCTCACAGCCTTGCAGAACTAAAGTGTGATCGATTTGTTTCTGTGAACGTTTGACACTGTGACGCTTCTGTATCGGTAGTGCCTAGTATCTGCAAGAGGTCTCAAAAGTCACTTCAGAGGTTTTGTCAAGTCACAAGAACGATGTTTTTGGATTTAAAAGTATTTATTTCTCGATAAAAGTAACAAAATATATGAGATAAAATGCCAAACATATCAGATATATACAGAAATACGATGTCCTGAAGCGTTTTCCACCATCTTGAATTATTTTCTTTGATTCGAGCAACCACTGACATACGTCATGCTGCCCTCACGCTGCCTTCACTCTGATTGGCAGTCACTTTGTCGCATCGCTCAGCATTTGCATAAAATAGACTTGTCTATTTTGGCCCCGCCTTGCTCGTGGCAGCAGCAAGCTTGTCACTTGACACTGACAAACAGCCACTCCCATTGAAAATGAATGGTAGCCTGTCGCTTTGTCTCTGTCTCTTGTAGCTAATGTGACTGTAGGGCTAGTGTAGGTGACTTTGTTTCTTAGGAACAGGTTCAAGAAATGTGTTACTGTTTGATCTGTTCATTGTCATTGAGGGAGGATTTAGCTCTGAAATGCTAACATGCTGACACCTAACGTGCTTCGACTGCTTCAGTTCAGATGCGCTCATTAGAACTGTGGGATTTCTGTTGTATTCTTTAAAGTATGTCACTTTTCAGGTGAGTGAGCTGAATTTACTCTGGGGAAACCACAGCAAAGCGACTTTGAGACACAACCGGCGTTTATCGAAATCCGCTCCCCGAGGCGTTTGTTTAAAAAAAAGTTCCCTTTGAGCGGGTGGACATATTAAATTCAATAATGCTCAGCAAAATAGCCAGCTATAATCATCTCACTGTGATCCTGTCTTCTCTCTTCCTCTCTTTTGACAAAGAAGCAAAGGAGCTTTAAAAAAAAAAAAGCTGGAACCACTAACACTGCGATTGTGCCTCAGCTATTCTGACATTGAGTGGAGTCGTTTAATTTCCATATCAAAGGGACTCTAGGAAAAAACTGAAAACCTGCACGAACTGAGAAGCGCTGCTCGATAGAGCAAACAAAGCATCTGAAGAAAAGGAAAAAAAAGGGGGAAGAAAAAAAGAGAGGGAAAGAGTGATTAGAGAAGCTGTTGAGGCAAAGGGGGGAGACAAATAGACACAAAGAAAAAAAATGTTTTTTGTATCTCACATCCAAAAGGTGTCTCTTCCTCTAATAGGGTGTTTTCTTTCATAAAAGGCCATATTGCAGAGAGGGCCCAGGAGTAAATTAACTAGAGAGGAATCAGTACTGGGATGCTGGGGTGTGAGGCAGTGGTGTAGTCTGATGTATTGTAGTGGGTATACTGTACTGTAAATAAATATATTGGCCTATCTATATGGGCCAGAATCTGCCTTTGGCGGAGGGGGTGGGGCATATCATAGTGGGGGGTCTGGGTGTCCTCCCCCAGGGTTATTTTGAGCATCAAAGACTTCATTTCCTGCATTCGGATACACTTTTATGCACCAATTTACGGTGGAAATACCTTTATTTAGCCTATGCGAAGAAGAAAAACACAGATGACAATTCAAAATATATCAAAAATATAATAGAAAGTATGTTGTTGCATGTCATTGGGCATTTTTAAGTGGGTATATAGAAATCCTGGAGCTTTCTTAGTGGGTATACTGCGTATACCTGCATATCACATAGACTACACCACTGGTTAGGGGGGTTTCTCGCTCATTTTTGTGTTGTGCCATGTAGAGACAGGGGACTATTGCTTGTTACTTCCCTGTGGTCCTGACTGCATATTTAAGGAAAGTGGGCTAATCCCAACGCTGTAAGAGGTCTCAAGTGGCACACATCAGCCAGAGCATTCACAATGTTTTTTTGTGTGCTTCTGACCACAGCTGCAAGAAGTCTGTAAAATCTGCAATTAAAATTACATTTTTTTTTGCAAATTAGAACTTGTACAATTTCTAAATGAATCAAAAGCAGTAATGTGTCTTACGGTGTCCCCAGTATTGAATGGGTGAAGCAGGAAGCAGCTTTTAATTTTGCCTTTATTAGTCAATACTTGTACTGGCAATTCCAACATTTGTCAAACTGTACTTCAGAGGATCAACAGGTAATGAAACTGAGAAATACACACCACACAATGCAGAAGAGAATGTATATCACCCATTAATTCACTCAGTGCCAGATCGCACTCTTGTTCAAGTCACTCATTCATTTTTAATTTGACAGCAACAGTTGGCAGTGTCATATGGTTAGAAGAAATTCAAGGATGATCAGAGCTAGATCCCCTGCGATATTACAGACACACTCAGGAACATCGAGACTCACCACAAAAATAAAAGCTTTAGTTTTTTGTTCAAAATACATTTAAGGTCCCCAGAGGGTGAATCTCAGTGACTTTGGTGATTTGGTGAATGTTTTCACTCGTCGATTTATACAAATATGCATGGCTCCTAGATGATGCTGATATCAGCTTTTGGTGACATCATGTAATTTTTTTTTAATCTAGCGCCACTAATGAATCAAAATGTCAATTTGCCCAATACTATGTAGTTTATAAACACATATCTGCAAAACTAATGACATTCCCATCAGCCTTAGCTGTACTTTGTGTTCAGTGTTATTAAAGGGATACTTCAGCAATTTAGCATTAAACTTTGTATCAGCAGAAACACGGTAGTGTTTTTTAATGACCGTGCTTCCCTCCCTCATGTCCCCCTGAGAGGAGAGCTCTCTGTATTGTGGGTATGGAAAAAAATCTTTTTGCCCAGAGGCAAAGGACTACAGCCAGTACTAGGAGCTACGTCCGCATAGCCCATAGGGGGTTGGACTGTTGGCTTTTTCCGGAGATTGCCGAGGCAAAAACTATCTACCTCTACATCTAAACTACATATATCTAAAAGAAACTGTTAGATAGATGTATTCATTCCGAAGGAAATTTTAGAACAACAATTATGTGCATTCAAACTATCGCACACATGTACCACCGGGAAACATTGGTACAGATCGGAGAATATGCAGGACACTTTATTACAGACGGAATACTCAACACACTACGCGAGCTTCGCCCGCTGGCTATCGAGACCAGCGGTGTTCTCGATGCATCTGGCCGGTAAAGGGACACCATCAGCAGGGAACGTTGAACGAATGTGTCGGTGGAAAGCTAACGCTAGCCGGCCACCTGTTCCATCAATCCTGTTTGCAAGTGTCCGCTCATTAGACAACAAATTGGACTACATCCAACTTCAACGAAACTCCCAACGCGAGTTCAGAGACTGCTGTGTTTTTGTTGTTGTGGAAATATTGCTGTACCGGACTATCCAGCCTGCTGCTCTGTCGCCGGGTAAGACTAGTCAAGGTGTGCTGTGTTAACACGGACTGCCTGTTGCAGAAATGGGGTGCTTGTATCCAACGAACTGCTGATTGCTGGTGGAGTTTGTGACTGTAAAATGCCGACCATTCTACATCCCACTCAAATTTACGGCTGTGTTTTACCATAGGGTTTATACTCTGTGTTTATACCACAGCCCACCAAGCGCTAATGCTAGTAGCTATGTGTTAGCTGAACTTTACGGAGCATATAATGTGTGTGCACAAAATGTAGCCTGTTTCATATGTCGTTTTTATATGAGGTCGTTTTTATATATTTTAAATATGTAACACCACTTGAGCCACGGTGAAACGTTGTTTTGTGTATATGGCTGAAATGACAATAAAACACACTTGTTGAGTTGATCGTCTCACTGTCTGTCTGTAAAGGGTAGGCGTGGCTTGGGAGTAGACGCTAAAGCAGCAAGTGCATTCTGGGATTTGGTGTCTTTCATCCACATGAGCCAAAAACACATTTTCTGGCTTTTCTCGGCCTAGAAGCCACCAATTTAAAAAAATCACATTTCTACGACATAAGTGACTTAATGATATATTCATCTTTCCAATGGTGAAATATCCCTTTAACTAAACTAAGATGTAAGTGAACATGGTTAACCCTCTGAGGTCTAAGGGCATTTTCACATATCTTCTTCTACCGGTATTTGCATATAACTGATGGTTTTGATGTGTTTTATATCAAAATGTTTTAGTTTTTTTTCTGTTAAAAATGTGACCATTGACCAGTTCTGGTCTGGCCCAAATGGCCAAATACTATCCGACTCCACTTCTAAGGTCACTACACAATGTAAGTGTTCGTTAAAATGGTAGACCAGAATCAAATCAAGACGCAGGATTCACTTTAGATAAGCTATATCAAGCTTTAGTGAATGCTATTGCAGAATACAAGTATGTGTACACAGATCAGATATTACAAGACAAGTCTATCTCTCCTAACAAACCGACAGAGTCTCGTCAAGCATCTGATGTCGCCCAGTTAGAAGTTAGTCTTTTTATCCATTTCTATCCCATCTTCTGGTGGTGTTGTCATCAGTTTGGATACAGTCCAGATCTTCCCGGTTCCTTCCGGACCCTGTGTATTTTTCTTTATCTTCTGCAGACTAAGGGAGTACTGAGAGTCAAGGACATTTCACAACCTGCACCATACTTCTCTGCTTGCGAATAACTGCTCCATTGTAATCTCTGCTTCAGAGGAGGCCTTTTCTCAACTTTCCAATCATTTCCTGGGTGCCAATATCCCGTACTCCCTTTATAATCTCTTATCACTTTTAAAAAAACAGATGGCTCTCATAACCCAGGGAAGCAGAGAGGACAAGGTCAGCTTCATGAACTCTAAAGCCTCTCATTTTATTCTCACGGCCACATTTTTTCTAGAGAAACGTGTAAAGAGATAATTTGGCGCTTGAGTGGAAACGTTGATGTTTGGTTTTTGAAATTCCTCAAATCTCTTTTGAAGGGCACAGCTCAGTTGGTAGAGCGGGCGCCCATGTATAGACCCTTTGCATGTGACGTCACGCTCCACTCGCGCAAATTATGAATGCCATGACGGACGGCGGAAGAACTATGCTGTAGAAGGACGGCAAGCTAAACGCGCACGTTTTCGTTTGTGTTTGTGTTCTCACATTCACAATCTGCAGAGTAATCCTCACCAACACAATCTTCAGAGTAATCCAAACCAACACAAGCATGTGTATGTATTGCCTTTCTGTTTTAAATGAATGATAAATAAATATATCCTCAACCAGCTAGCTGCTAACAGTTCCAACCCGATGATGACCCACATAACTAACATTGGTTATTCACTGACCTAGCTACATATCCAAAAAAGAAAGCCGTTTTCTTGATCATTTAATTTAACACACATACAAAAAATATCAGTTAAATTAAAGATGACATGGCATGGAAACTAGCTTCAAAAAGGCCCAAAAAACGATCAACAATCCTTAACTTATGATGTGTTGTACGAATTGTTTCGGTGCTTGAAATGAGTTTACCAAAGTCGTAGGTTATAAATGATTAAAATAGTAAATAAATGTCTGAAATTAAATTTTGTAATGTCGCTTTCTGAGTAGGAGTTTTGTCAAACATTGTTTGGACCACTGGTGCATCTTTCGTCCTCAGAGGGTTAACTGCATGCAAGCATCAGCATGTTAGCATTGTCATTGTGAGCTTCTTAGCATGCTTATATTAGCTTTAACTAAAAACACTGCTGTTCCTAAATATGGCCTCAAAGAGAGGTTAGCTTGGCTGTAAACTTAGTCCTGTTCGTGGTCTGTGACTCGTGTGTCGTGACCCTTTTAGACATGCACTGCAACCCTAAAATTATGAAGATGTTGGAGCAGTATGTAAGAACAAAATTGTCCGTATCATAATCCGCGTCGTAAACGATTGTCTTTATTTTCTGAGCCCAAAAGATGGCGCTATTAGTTTAAAGAAAATGCTTAAGGAATGGCAATTCAGTGTGCTCTCAATCCTTTGTTGAACAGAGAGTGCCATCTAGTAGGCTCAGAAAATAAAGAACATTTGGCCATCACTAGTGAAAGGGCAACTTATTGGTGTTTAGAGCCATTTTCTCATATTATATCTGTGTAGCCCTCTTTTGCCTCAGAGGGGTGTTAGTGTAACCTAACTCCTAGGGTAAGGTTCTCACCTGTTAAGCCTGCTGTATAACCAGTGTAGCTTAAGCACCCCTACGATATAAAGGTTATACTAACCAGTGAGTGGAGCCAGAGTCAGTATTACAAAACACAACTGTATTATAATATAACACAATCAACATTAATCAACATCGACTCGAATCATCCGTAGCATGGGTACAGAGTAGTGCAAATTATTTCTCTAACACTTGCAAACTGATATCAATACACTGAGATAACCGGTCACTCAACATAAAGTAACAATATAAAGACATAACATACAAAAGCCAGCAAAATAAAATGAAACCCCCGTTGCAGGCCTGTTAAAGTTTGTGTTGACAGTTGATGTGTCATACTCACGGTCCCTTTAGCAACAAACCACTAGCCAAAGAGTGTCTCTCCCTGCGTTCCCAGAGCAATAGGGCTGCACCGATCAACAGTGGTTGTTCATCCACTATTCTCCCTCGTAGCCGGAGGAACCACTGGCTTTATCCTGGTCCCCAGTGGCGCTATCCGGGTGGCGATGCTCCCTCGGAGGCTACTCAGTGGAGCCACAGGTGTGCCTGGAATCCTGTGGCGCTAACTGAGCGGCGTTTAAACTAAAATAATCTCTCGGCAAGACGTTTCTCAATAAACTAACGTTATGTTTACCTCAGAGCAACTGGCTGCTAGCCTAACTTCACACGTGGCTGGCGCAGTAGGCTAGACTAACCTCCCCAAACTTGAAACTTCAACAACATCAGTAACTAACACAGCAAACACCCGCTTGCATTTGGAAAGATAAGAATAACTTATCTTGTCATTTAGAGGTTGTTTTTAGAAAAGAAGCCTTTTGCTGCATGTCTTTTCCCCTCTTTCTCCCCTTCCATGTCTCCATCTGTCCTATAAAAAAATAAAGGCCTAAAATGCCCAAAAAATAATCTTGAAAAAAAATAAATTAAGACTTAGGGGAAACTTTTCACTTCCCATGTAAAGAGCCAACACAAAAATTTGTCATAAACATAACACAAGGTCTCATAGCTATTCCAAAAATAAAATTGCATACAACACATTGTCAGTTTCCCTTTGGTTCCTAAAAAGCAGACATTGTCAGTTTCCCTTTGGTTCCTAAAAGGCAGATATTTTAAAGAAAAGAGGTCAGAACAGTTCACATTCCAGTAGAGAGTCTGGCGGGTATAACTGTCAAATCCCTGGTACTTCACTGCATGATGGAAAGTGGGTTAATCCCAGCACTGTGAAGAGTCAAATGGCCCTTTGACTCTTGTTTTGCAGAAGGAGAAAACCGGCAAAAAAGTAACGGCTACGGTTTTACTTAACGGTCTGGTTAATATCCCACGGGTAAATGTCAAAAGTCTTGAGAAGCACTTTGACTTGTTTGAAGTGGCTGTTTGAAGTGTCCCTAATGTCAGTTTTCCTCATGTTAAAATAAAAAAAACATTTACACCCATTCACAGTGCCGTTGGAAATGTCAAAATACACTGGCATTAATGTAAAATGAATACACTCCACTAAGAGACGTAGGGTATTCCTGCTGTTAAGTTCCCAGAGTTCACTGCAGTGTGATTGCAAGTGGACTAATTCCACAAGACTAGAAACTCTTAGTGACAATCTACTTTCTGAGTTCTGTCAGCGCTATGGGAAGTAGCCCTCATTTCAGCTCTATCACTTTTGACAATTTTACCGAATTCTTACAGTATTCTCCCCAAGTGCAGGCCAGTGTACGTGAAGCAGGTGGAAAGACATCGTAATCGTGTAAAGTCATACAATTCAACACCATAAATCACCACAGGCAATGTTCCGCCGGTGACACTCAGTCAAAAGGTCATGTAAAATGTCAACAGGGGCAACTGTAGCCTCAGGCCATGATTTTTGTAATACTTGGGTTGCAATGTTTGTCTCCTCAAAACTATGCATATCTTCTAAAAGATAAGTCCAGTTTATTACAACGCATTTTCATAGTCTGGCCATCATTCCCACCGGTAAAATTGGCATTACACTTGACCATGTAATTGATGAGATCTGGGAACATGACGGCATTGCACAAAACAAGTCAAAATGGGGATTAAACATAAAGAGTCAGACAATAATACTCACTTGGTAGAGAAAAGAAAGAAGAACTGTAAAATGATTACTTAAACTATACATTTTAAACAGTTTTACCACAGATAAAGTTGATCAAAATCTAACTGAAATACTGGCTTGTTTACTATTAGGGATGCATCGCTCTGATCCATTTGATCGGCATCAGCACCAATACTAACCTTATTAAGTGGATCTGATGTGATGTGACAGATCCACTGTGCAGATACTTTTCTGCTTTGATTTTGAAATGTGTAGCTACAACTAATGCTAAATTGGCACTTCTTGAATGTGCTCCGAAATGTGCATTTTAAAGTGAAAGCAGTGAAATACCTTTACCGTAAAACTGCAAGTGTTTGCAATGCCATTTTGGTTCTAGCTAACATGTAATTTTTCTAATTAAATATACATTTTCTGCACTTAATGCCCAGGGGTCTCATTTATAAATGTGGCGTACGCACAAAACGGGGCTGAAAATGTGCGTACGCCACTTCCCACACAAAGGTTGTTATTTATAAAAAAAATCGAACTTGATGGGAGAATGTGCGGTCCTCCATGCAAACTCTGACCCCAACCCGGTCTCATGCCAGTTTGTGAAATGGTCACGTTATTTTGATTTATTGATTTGTGTACAGGTCACGATTTTCTCGTTTATTTTGTGTACAGGTCACGATTTTCGAACGTGACCATTTCACGAACTGCCATAACACTGGGCTGCTCTGGGGGACGCAACAACGGGGAAATGAAACACCACACGCAGGATGCGATCCCCGGGCGTAGGGACACGATCCGCGGTCTCTGTGGCACGCAACAACGGGGACATCTGTGGTTAGGAAAAGAAGAACGGGGAAAGGAACCGTCACACACAGGAGACGCCGACAACAACGGGACGGTTGTGGTTAGGAAGAGAATAACGCGGAAAGGAACTGCAACACGCGGGACACGATCCCCAGTCTCCAGGGTGAAAGTCCTGTGTTGTTTGACCCATCCATCCAGGGACCAACCCCCCTGCGCATATTTTCGCCTTATCAATACTACTCGCTACCGTAATCGTTCTGTGATCACGAAATATGCTTCCCATTGAAATACATTACTATAAAATTCGTGCTCACCACACGAAAATAACATTAACGTGTTCAGTACACAAATCAATAGATTCAATAACGTGACCATTTCACGAACTGTCATGAGACTGGGCTCCTGACCCATGCGTACACACATTTTGGAGATAATGGGAATTGGCAATGCAGATGGTGAGGTGGTAAACTTAAGTCAGACTGCAGAAAATAAATGTGGGAATAATGATTACTCTTAATATTTGGTGTCAGGTGTGTGTTTTATATCATTATATATAATCTTCAATTTAATCACTAAGCCTTGTCTGGATATAATCTAATTGTTAAATCTCATCCTATAGGTCTGGTATATCGCAGCCGTCCCTGAGTGCTATAATACACTGCTGGAGAACAGGCCGAAATTAAAATGCAATTTGCAGCAATTTCCCGAATGTAATCGGCGCAAGTGACTGCACTCATAAGGGCTCCATATGAAAACAAATTTGTTTGTTATTAGAAAGCATGTCCATTATATTAATGTGCAAGTCATATGGGACTCTAAAATGACCCTCACAAACATTGTGGCACGCTGGCCTGGCTCAACACATGATTCCTTTATCCTGACAAATAGCAGTGTAGGGAATAGACTACAGGCAGGTGCAGGACGTGATGGCTGGCTTCTTGGTGAAATTGTAACAATTTGTTCTGATGTTGACTATAATTATGTTTTAATTATAACCTGTAGGTGACAGTGGCTACCCCCTCAGACACTGGCTCCTTACCCCATTTTTGAACCCGCAGAGCGTAGAGCAAATGTGCGGTCCACTCTTGTGCTCGGTCATGGAGCGTGCCATCGGCTTGCTTAAATGCAGATGGCGTGCTCTGGATGCATCAGGTGGCAGACTGCTTTACCATCTGGCAAAGGTGTGCGCAATAATCAGGGCGTGTGGTGTTCTGCACAATGTGGCACTGAGGACCGGTATCCCTCTCCCTTCTGACCTACCTGCCCCCCAACATTGTGACCCGAAACCACAGCCCCCTGCCCGACAAGATGCCTATCAGCATGGGGCAAGAATCCGTGAGGTTGTCATGCGGCGTTTGTAAGAAAGACAAAAAAGGAAAGAGAAACAAAGAAAGAAACAAAGAAAACATCTTTAAATAAATGTGCAATTTATTGTATTGCTTGTCTCATCTGCTGTAGCTCATTTGAAATGAGGTTGATGGCGTTTATTGTGTCTTGCTGATTAGAGCCGGACGCTGTGCAGCTGCAGAAGACCCTTCACAGTTGCTCTCCTCGCCAAGAACCTCCCGCCCACCCACCGCTCCAGACTCTGGAAGGACTGGAGAACAAACGATTTAATAAAACTTTAAAATCTGTTTAACCTTGTTCCTCTGTGGTCTCAGTCGCGTCAGGGTCTCCCTCCTTTTCCGACACAATCCCCCACACGCTGGCCTCTTCAATTATGGCAGCGATTTTGCTGTTTATTGATGTGAGGTCAGGGTCCCCACCAGTTGCAGCCACACTCTGGCGGTGGGAGGACAGTTTCCTCTTGAATGAATGAGATTCTTTATTTCGCACAAGTGAGCACATTAAAGTAAAACCTCTTCAAATACACATGCAACAAACTAAATAAATGTTGGTAAAGGAGTAAAAAGATGTAGTATACTTTACCTTCAGATCGGACCACTTTTTTTTTTTTTTTTAGTTCTGCCACTGTGCGCTCTGTCCCACTGGCAGAGTTGATAGCAGCAGCAACAACATGTTGCCACTCGTATAACTTTTTTTTTAAATTGGTGATCCCGCTGCTGTGGCCACCAAATAATATGATGAATTTATGGTTAAAAATGGGCGGGATAAGAGGTTGATCCACATACGCACACTTCTCTAATCTAAATCTCTGATTTATAAAAGGGAACATTGCTTACAGGTGTGCGTACACAGGATTTTATGAATCTTAATTTTGCCATTTTGGGCTTACGTACGCTTTTAGTAAGGATCCTACGCACACTACGTTTTATAAATGAGACCCCAGGAGGTCATTCTGACACAATGCATGGATGCAGAATATTAATACATACTTAAAAAGATTTGATAAAGGAGAATAGATCGGAAAACAAGACTGACTTTATTAACAAACTTTTAGCAAAAGAAGTAAAGGGGAGCTACATGATTGAAGAAGGCGCCACAATGTGATTACAACAGATAAAAATGATGGTTGTAATAAACTGGAATCATCATCACTTAAAGCTGCACAGTTTCAAGTTAAGTTCATTTGTACAGCCCAATATTAGCATACAATGTCTCATTGGGATTTACATGAACAATTACCCAGCTCAGAAATGTCCCAGTTTGGGATCAATAAAGTCTATCTATCTATCTATCTATCTATCTATCTATCTATCTATCTATCTATCTATCTATCTATCTATCTATACGAGGACAAGGAAAAGGAGAGGTAATTCAAATTTGAGTGGAATTAGTATATAATGAGACAAATTGAATAAATTCAATAAAATAGTCACAGGAAGTAGTTTCGAGAGAAAAAAGAACAGCAACATTTCCTCACAACACAGGATAAGTGGGGGTAGGGAGTAGAGTTCAGCAACCTGCCCGACAACGGGTCATGTGTTGGGATTATCACTGTTTGAACTGTTGCCAAGTTCAGCTCGGAAAGACCTTTTTAAATTTGTCTTTCAGAGGAAATTAAAATATAGCCTTAGTCACAGGTTGGGTTTGTGTCTCAAATTTGGCAGTACCAGGCGTGTTTAGTTGGGTTAGCTCTGAAAGGCCAGGTTCGAGTCTCAGTTTTAGACCTATGCAGGAGTCTAGGGGAGGTGGGGTTAGATGGGATTAAGTGGACAGGACATCGTTTGATACTAATATTTTTTAATTAAAATAATAAAGTGCCCACAACAAAAACATTTCAGTGCATCCTAACTTTGAAATGTCCCTGTGGTGTTGCTCAGTTGCCGACAGTAGAGGACAGTGGTTGTTTTCTGCGGCTCCCGCGGGTGACCGTTTACAGCTGTATGAATGTGTGAGGCACTGCTGGGAAAGAGCATACACACTCAGCAGATCTTTTACTGAATAAAAGAAAAGTTTAAATAATACATTTACCTTAATGAAAAAAAGAAAGACATCAAATTCACAATGATGAAAACTGGGCTAATCCCATCAGTGGAGATTTGCAGTTTGACTTCAAAGATCAGTACTATCATACTGTGTCAGTAGAACATAATGTGTGAGTATAAACCTCCAGAGCAATATTGCTTTACTGTAATGGAAAACAAATGAAGCAGCATCGGGTAGATGCTTTGGATTGGGCCGGTAAATACTTTTTCTGCATTGTCTGGGGAGTATAGCAACAGCTGGGGAATTCGACTGGACTAATCTCATCAACAGGACGGTATACCATAGGTTTCATTACACTTTGGAAGACATAGGAGGAAAATGTACTTTTTGTTGATTAACCTGTACAATACGCTTCAAGTTGACTAGTATCAAATCAAAGCAATTGTGTGGCTTTTGTGTAGAAGTGAGCCCTCACAAAGTATCATTGTTGTTATATCCACAACATCTTTTCAAATTTAACTGGACTCTTGCTGCCATCACGCTCCAAGCCCGAGGCTTTCAACTAAAGAGAGAGCACATATATCAGCAAAGCCCAACCGTGGCATTTCCAAGTAAGCTAATGAGAAACAGGTTACTTCTACGTGCGTGTTTAACGAGACAGTGTGGCAGTCTTGCTGGTGGAAAAATGATTACATTGCACAACGAGAGAGTTTCTTATTATGCATAGCCTCTGGTAAAATAACTCATATTTTCTGTTTAACCTATGTAGTTGAAAGGGTTTCATAGAGGGCTGGAATCTCTGTGGAAATGCCTTCTTGCGGTTGCAAACATGGTTGACCTTTTTGAGTTCTTTGTGGGAAGCATGAAATCAAATCATGTCCGATTTGACAGGGGGAATGGTTTTGGTTTGTTCCTGGTCGTCAATTTCATTGCTCCAAACTTTCCTGCCATCTGTGATTGTGCATCTTGCGGTCTGTGCTTGTGCTTGAAGCTTGCTCCTGCTAAGTAAAAATGGTGACTGTGCAGACAACAACTGAATTTTCTGTATAACTTCATTTAAAATAGTTGTATTTAAAAAAAATTCAGCCCCAGACATTCAGACATTAACAACCCACAAACTGTATTTCCCATCAGGATGGACAGCATCAGCCTCTCTGGGCTTGTGAAGATGCGTATTACTGAGGAGTCTGAAAATGAACAGGACTGTTCAGTGTTCAAACAACAGAAATCACATTTATCATTGAGTAAGTACACTCATGCATATCAGGGTATTATAGTAGCCTAAGCCCTACTAATACTTAATGGGAAAGATAAGTTGGGTTGAATTTTAGCGCTAGGGGAGGAGCCGCCACCCGAGTCTAACTAACCGACAACGCCACCTGGGGACTCTCACCCCAAGATATGTTTATTTCTACTTCAACAAGCAAGAGAGAGATGGCCAGAGATGGTCCCATGTGGCAACCAATAGGCAGAGACAAAGCCAAGAGGCAGCCTTGATGATACAGGTGCTTTATATAAGCTCAGCTAATGAGGGGGTTTGGTCTGGGTGGAGCTAATTTGGTCTAGTTAAGGTGTGTTCAAGAACCAACAGGGTGCAAAGCTTACTGCACACACCACTACAATCTGATGCCCAAACATACGTATATGCCAATATACAGTATAGTGATGCACAGCCAAAGCGCTTAATTTTTGGAAAGCAGATCAAATTATGGTGCTTGAACTGCTCGATTAGATGTATACTTAAGATATACTATGAGAAAAGTTAAAGTTTGAAGTAGTCAGTTACCCCTTAGTTTAATTGGATTTACAGAAAATGTATGTTATGCACATGCAGTGTTTTAACATGATCAAATAATCACTTTATTATATTACAATATATGTAAGCAAATGAGGCCCTCATTAACAGGGTTGGCAATTTGGTGGTGCTCACCACCAGGTCTGTTTTTGTCACTTCCAAATCTGTGTGTGTACTTGATTGCTTTGTGGTAAAGACAGATTGCATCATGGCTCGAAATGAAACAAGGGATCTATTTATTTTAGCGCATTTAGACTGAAAATTACACAGTGCAATTTTCAATAAATTGCTGAAACCCTACTCAGTATAGTGAAAGCTATAAAGATAGAGAGTAGGGGGAGAGGAGACCAGACATAAGAGGACACAAGCGCGGGATTCGCTCAGCAGGTAGAGCAGGTTGTCCATTGATCGCAGGGTTGGATATTTGATCCCCAGGTATGTGGCTTAATATCCTCCATATATGTAACACAAGGTTGGATCTCCAGTGTGGCAAATCACCTTAGCATTTTTGCAACACGGTCTGCTGCTACTCGCACATTATATACTCTATTCAGTGCAACATACTGTCATGGCAAAACCAACCCTGGGGAAACTTGATTACTCTCGTTACGTCTAGGATCATAACAGAACTTGGTTTTACTTGTACATTTGAAAAGCTAACCGCTTAGCCGCCCTCTGAAGGTAAGGGTTGGAGGCCTACCTGGCGTCCTTTGGCTCGCCGTCAGCGTTGGCAAGCAGCGTCAAACAGCGTTGACACTCAGTTGACAGTTTATTTTGTTTTACATAAAAAAAGTGGATATTACATTAACACAAACTCTGTGGGGAAACAACACTACAAGTCAGAAAACCCAATCCTCCTCAGCCGTCTCTCACTGAGGTGTTCCACTGCAACATCCCTCCAGTCTGCTTCACTTACGCTTTTGCAGACACTCTGACGCAGGTAGGCCACACCCACCCCAGCCCGGCAGCCAAAAGAAACTTGACAGGTGGATTATTATGGGGTGCCAAATGTAAAAGTTCGGTTACAATTTTTTAGCTGATAAATTTTCAACATTTAGCTCACTTTCCTCACATTTAACGCATTTTCCTCACATTTGAGACAGAAATTATATATATATATATATATATATATATATATATATATATATATAATATCTAAATGTTAAATGTTAAATCTAAATGTTATATCTAAATCTAAATGTTAAATTTATATCTAAATGTTAAATTTATATCTAAATGTTAAATTTATATCTAAATGCTATATCTAAATCTAAATGTTAAATTTATATCTAAATGTTAAATCTAAATATATCTAAATCTAAATCTTAAATATATATCTAAATATTATATCTAAATCTAAATGTTAAATATATATCTAAATGTTAAATCTAAATGTTATATTTAAATCTAAATGTTAAATTTATATCTAAATGTTATATCTAAATCTAAATGTTAAATTTATATCTAAATGTTATATCTAAATCTAAATGTTAAATTTATATCTAAATGTTAAATTTATATCTAAATGCTATATCTAAATCTAAATGTTAAATTGATATCTAAATGTTAAATGTTGAATCTAAATATATCTAAATCTTAAATATATATCTAAATATTATATCTAAATCTAAATCTTAAATATATATCTAAATGTTAAATGTTAAATCTAAATGTGTCGCCAAGTGTAAAGCTTAATATTTAGAAAATATTCAAATCCCCAAGGAAACCACGCCCACTGCAGTGGCTTCAAATCGCACTGCACCACAATTTTCAGTCAACACCTGTTGGTACAGTAAATACTGACTACAGTGGAGCTGTTCGACTAATGTTACTGGATTAAAACACATTTCAGTCAGTATTTTGTATTATTGACTTATATCACAGAAATGTCTTAATATTTGTGTGTACTATAATGCCGTTGTTTTGTTTGACTCATATCTCTTTGTGTGTTTAACGTTAGTTTGACTCATCCTTCACAAGCAATCTAGCTCACACACTGCAGCCGACATGTCATCTGAACAGGCCTCGCAGCACTGTAACTAGCTAAGTTAGCTAGGTCTCGCAATGCGAGACTGAACAGCAGTAGGCCTGTCACACTATAGTCACATGTAAGTAGTTTTCAATACTTGGTTACATTACCGTATTTTATTAACCTGAATTATGTTGCTATATTAGCTTGCGAAGGAGCTATCCGTTGCTAACGCTAATTGATCTCAAAAAGCAGAAACGTTAGCTAACTACTGCCAAGATATGATTTCACTAGAGACCAGAGAGGTGTTGTAAGACTTGTCAAGTGTTGTCATGTGTTTACACTGTCTTACAATGAAACCATATCTTGGCAGTAACATTAGTTAGCTACTGCTTTTTGACATACATTAGCTAGCTAACGTTAGCGTTAGCAACGGATAGCCAATAAAATATAGCCTTGGCAAACAGAATTAAGGTTAATAAAACACGATAACTAGCTATGTAACCAGTATTACAAACTTCTTACAAGTGGCTGGATTGTGACATTTTAGTTGTGTTCGGATGAATATGTTGGATGCATAGCTGGACTTTATCCATGCTGGGCTAATGTTAGATTGCTTGGGAAGGATGATGTTAGTCACACACGGAGATATGTAATTCAAACAACGGTATTGTGATTAACACAACTATTAAGGCATGTCTGTAATATACTGGTCGGTCAATAATATAAAATACTGTAGATCAGTGCTTTCCAACCCTTCTGGTCTGAGGTTCCCCCACAGCCCTGTCATATAAACTCACATACCCCGCCCTATCAATTCCCAATGTGTTCACACTGTTTATCATATTAAAGTGAATACTCTTACATTTTCATGCAGTTGAACTGTAAACATTTAGGTTGGTTTGGTCAGAAATTCTACTAACTAGACCTTTTACTTGAAGTGTGGTTAATGTTTCAAAAGTCATCCATTACTTTTAGCTAATCATTTCAACTGTTAGCTAAGTCAGTAGGCCACTTTTAGCAATTGTTTTCTACCACTGATTACTTCGCTATATGTTTTAACATATGTGTTGAGCTGTTTTAGCTGATATATTGTTTTAAGTCAATCATAATTCAGTTATTATTTTGATTAGTTAAGCTACTCCACAATCTTTCCAAGTACCCACTGGCTACAGCAGAGATACCCCTTGCTGTGGCATCACTGGGTGCAGCGCGATTTGAAGCCACTGCAGTGGGTGTGGTTTCCTTGGGGATTTGAATATTTTCTAAATATTTAGCTTTACACTTGGTGACACATTTAGATATAACATTTAAATTTAACATTTAAGATTTTGATATATATTTAAGATTTAAATTTAGATATAATATTTAGATATATATTTAAGATTTAGATATAAATTTAACATTTAGATATAACATTTAGATATAAATTTAACATTTAGATTTAGATATAACATTTAGATTTAACATTTAGATATATATTTAAGATTTAGATTTAGATATAATATTTAGATATATATTTAAGATTTAGATATATTTAGATTTAACATTTAGATATATATTTAACATTTAGATATATATTTAACATTTAGATTTAACATTTAATTAACATTAGATATAATATATATATATATAATTTCTGTCTCACATGTGAGGAAAATGCGCTAAATGTGAGGAAAGTGAGCTAAATGTTGAAAATGTATCAGCTAAAAAATTGTAACCGAACTTTTACATTTGGCACCCCATAGATTATGACGTGCAAACATATCCACTCTACCCTTGGACATATTAAATAAGTCATCCAACAGGTTCTCACACCCAGCTCGTAAAATATGGACGCTTGGTCAGGTACCTTTGTTGTTGTTATTGACGCTAAAAGTCTCCTTTAGCGCTTTAAGTAAATGCGCTTGGTCGAGACTATTGCTGTCCCTTTAGCGCTTTAAGTAAACGCGCTTGGTCGGGACAATTGCTGTCCCTTTAGCGCTTTAAGTAAACACGCTTGGTCCGGACTATTGCCGTCCCTTTAGCGCTATAAGTAAACGCGCTTGGTCGGGACTATTGCCGTCCCTTTAGCGCTATAAGTAAACGCGCTTCGTCGGGACTATTGCCGTCCCTTTTGACGCAGTTATGTTAAGGAAAAGGTCGTGGTTGGGCTTACGGTTCCGTGACACGCGTGAACGACGGGACGGTTGGGTTTAGGAAAGGGTCATGGGTGGGTGTACAATTCCGTTACACGCGGGAAGAACGGGACAGTTGGGTTTAGGAAAGGGTCGTGGGTGGGCGTACGGTTCTGTGACACACGGGAAGAACGGGTCGGAAAGAAAAAAATGACTTTTGCAAGTGTGACAAGCGGGACGCGAACCCCGGTCTCCTGGGTGAAAGTCCTGTGTTTGACCTAACCAACCACCCCAACCAACCTCCTTATGCGGAAATTCGCCCTTACATACTACTCGCTAAATCCTATATAACTGCTACTCTCCCCGGTGCGTTACACAAACACGCTGAAAGACGCCTTTTTCGTCGCATCAGACGCTGACAGCCCAAAAGTCCAAACGTCCTTATTTTACGAGTTCGGAATGAGAACGGGTTGAGTCATCAGTGCTTTACTGCACTTGTTGTAGCATCAGTGCTGCTGTTCAGCTCACCTGAATCTTCTGCTTTAACTGCAGCCACTGCTGCTACTGGTCATAAAGAATGTCATAAGCACCAGCCCAGCACCCGCTTGTAGGTTCTGAGTCCCATGTGGTTCCCATGGGGTGAAGCTGTGTAACGCTCCCCAATCTCTGTCATGCTGAGCTCGCTGTATGCTTGTCGAGGGTGAAGAGGTCAGAGCTTAGACACAACATATCAACTCTGCGTTATTATGGAACCCACGCAACTTTTAGGAAAGGCCCATCCTTCAATAACATTCACACACTACTATTGATTAGGCGTCCATTCTTACGCAAGGTAACGTAACACGATTTGTTCAGGTCCTATCCCCTGACCAATCGGCTATCCTAACCTTAACCACTCAAGGTCAATGCCTAACCCCAACCAATCGAGCTGCTTCGTAGGGCGGGC
This sequence comes from Sander vitreus, assembly GCF_031162955.1. Classification (NCBI taxonomy): domain Eukaryota; kingdom Metazoa; phylum Chordata; class Actinopteri; order Perciformes; family Percidae; genus Sander; species Sander vitreus. Next base: position 28,511,372 of record NC_135864.1, on the reverse strand, counting down.
CTTTCCTAGACGTTAGGTTGGTTCCATAATAACGCATCAACTCCACATTCATAAAATAGTCCATTCCATGTGAATTGGCTGGGTATGTGGAAATACAGGGGTTCCCCACTGGCAGGTTACGGTCCTAACCTCACAAAGCAAAAAGAAAAAAAAAGAAGCTAGCTTGTTTGAACACAACTAAATGTCTGTACCAATAATGACTTTACATGTTCTTTTAATGTTATTTGTATGCTCAAAATTGCAGATTACAAATTATTGAGTTCTAAGCCAAAGTTTAACTTTATTGACTTACTGTGTAAGCTAACATTTTGATGATGAGGGAAGACCAGTTGGGAACCATTGTACTAGCAGCACAAGTGGCCATTGTTGTTTGCCAAAAACAAAGAGAAAAATCTTGAGAATATCCCATCTGTTCAACAAAATACTCTGGATTTCAGAATGTTTAGAGCCCAAAAGACACATAGTAACACCAGTATTCAGCTGTCCACATTTCAAAACCGTGATACTTCCTGTACCATTTCCTTCCATTGCTCTTTTTTCTAAAGCCTCTGCCTGTCCCAAACCACTTGTTGTTTTCTTAAACAATGTTTTTATTGATCGCCGGTGCGTCTTTTGTTCTCAGAGGGTTAACCTCCGATGTACTATAACAGCTAAAAAACTAAAAGTTATGACAGTATCACATTTAATGAAACAGAAAACAATTGCACCTCCAGCTTTTGCTTTTTTGGCTGGACAGATCACATTTTCTTGACTTGACTATCTTACACTTATTTGCACATGTATAAAAAAAATAAAAAAAGACCTTCAAACTCTGTCTCTCGCTCTGTCTCTCTACATCTGCTTCCATCTGTCACCTCCTTCTCCTCCTCCCCTGTGATTACCTTAAAATAGTATTGGGGTGTAGAGTGTTGTCATATCCAAGATGAAATGGATTAACTTACTTCCATTCTCTGTCTCTTCCTCTTCTCTCTTAATCACTCATTCCTCCACTTTGTATCTTCATTCTGTAATTCCCTTTTCTTACATTATTTGTCTCACATTCACTTCTCTCCTCAAATTCTCTTAGCCTTTTCCTTCATGTTCTTTTTTTTTCTCGAAGTCCTCCTTAATCTCTCTCTTTTTCTTCACATTTTCCATCTAGACTGCCGCCTTTCTCCTTCCATGTGGATCTAGTTTAAACCGAGCAGGACAAAGGAAGAAAGATTGTATTTAAACTAGGGCTGGGACGATTCGTCAACGTAGTCGACGTCATTGATTACGTAAATGCGTCGACACAAATAATTTGCATCCACGAGGGTTAGTTAACGCAAATTAATTAATGTAATGCGGAACTAATGGAATGCTGAACTACTGTTAGATACGGGGGTTCTAGGGACACTTAATCTGTAGCCCCGCCTTAGCTCTGAAGCTAGCCAAGCTCTCCGCCTACATGCAGTTTTTTGTCAGGTCGACGGTCCAGTGAGTGAGTCAGAGATAGCAGCACGAAAGGACGAGTATGGCGAGTAGTGAGCGTGTGCGAGGGCGAAGCCAGAGGAAACTCTGGTGGAGGCCCGTAGCGGTCCTGATGTGCAAATTGGTCGTCCGGTCACACAGACCTCTATAGTGAATTTGCAGCCATAACCCCACAAAAGGCCAAAATAGCCAATTTGGCTCTCTTTCTCTTCATTCTTCTCCTCCTCCGCACCTGCTCATTAATGTTATGGCTGCCATTACACAAACATTTTGAAATAAAAGCGAAAATGCTTTCTTCCTCCATAACCTCCCTAACTTTAGTGCAACAGCGTGCTGCGTCTGATGTCATTGTTATTGTACTTTTGCGCATGCGGGTCATTTCAAAACCGCAAACAGTTCACACTGGAATCTGATATAGGCCACATTTTAGAAGGTAATGTGAACAGCCTAACAAAAAATCGGATCTGAGCAAAAAATCAGAATTAGGCATAAGACTTGGGTGTGAACGTAGCCTTACAGTAGTACATGCGAGAGATTAGTGGATAAGATGAGGACTGTGTGTCGGCGTTGTTCAGCAGTTGTTGGGTATGTGAGTGGAAATACATCTAACATGCTACCGCATATCCAACGCTATCACCAAGATGTGCCAATCACTGGAACGAGACAAAACAAACTGTCCAACTTCTCCTCCCTACAGTGCTTAACCAGATATAAGTTAAGTTAAAGGCAGAAGAGCTCGGATGTTAAACAAGAGCTTATTCATTATTTTACCTACTGTTAAAAAAAGCAAATACAGGCTATCTTTTTGCATTTGCTCTGTTTACTTAAAGTTTTTATTTTTGTATTCCTCCTGAAAGTGACTTTATTTTGTCATTGGATTGATTCAGGTTGCACTAAAAATTCATTTTACTTGAACAGTGAAGTGTTAAACAATTTTAATATATAGAGATTTGAACCTTATTTATTTTTATTTTATTTGTTTTGTGTAAATTGTAGAAGAAATAATAATAATTAGGAATAATCGCTAATTGAAAAATGAATCGTTAGATTAATCAAAAAATTAATCGTTAGATTAGTCGCCTAATCGAAAAAATAATCGCTAGATTAATCGTTTAAAAAATAATCGTTTGGGACAGCCCTAATTTAAACAGACAATCCTCACAGTGATTTTTCTTTGTTACAGGTGAGCATTACTCTTCCACTGATTTTATTCTACTTCATACAATTTTCTCCCAAGTGTTCTGTCTGTCTAGAAAATGAAAAGCTGACAAAAAGTAATGGATCAAGCAAGAGGGATCAAGTCATGTGGTAGTTAAAGAAAAATACTAAATGATCAAATTATCTTTCCACCATGAAGACATTGTGCTTCTTGTCTGTGTATTCTGTATTTAATAGATCAGTTTTTACTGTAACTGTAACTAAAGGCATTCATAAAAATCCCATAAAAAAGGAATACTGTCAGAAATGCACAATGTATGCTTCTCTTATAGACCCTGTTGTCCTCATATACAGCCCAGTCTCATGCCAGTTCGTGAAATGGTCACGTTATTTAATCTATTGATACGTGTTCACGGGGACGTTTTTCTCTTTTTTTTGTGGTGGCCAGCACGAAAATGTGAAGTAATGTATGGAAAGCATATTTCGTGGTCACACAACCCAGTCTCACGGCAGTTCGTGTAAATGTCACGTTATTTTTAATCATATTATCATATGTATATTGATACATGTTCACGTGGACGTTTTTGTCGTTTTTTACGTGGTGGCCAGCACGAAATACCCTACGGGGAAAGGCCGAAAAGGACGCCCTATATGCTGGGAGGCGGCTGCAAGGTGGCCGTTGGGGACGCGACTACGGGGAAAGGACGCCTCACACGCTGGGAGACGGCCGCGGGGGACGGCCGCATGCCAGCATATGAGGCATCCTTTTCGGCCGTCTCCCGGCCTCCCGTAGGGTATTTTGCGCTGGCCACCACGAAAAAAATGAGAAAAACGTCCCCGTGAACACGTATCAATAGATTAAAAATAACGGGACATTTACACGAACTGCCGTGAGACCGGGTTGTCATACTACTTGTCGTTTTGAGGCAACCTGCTATGTCCAATCAAACCAGGTCTTCAGACCTCTGATACCTAACTTATCTGTCAGACTGTGTCTTGTCCACATGTCGGCACAGTTTACAGGATACACATCTGTCCACACAGGAACTAAAAGGGAAAAAAGGAAGGCATAAAGGTCCTAGTTGGGATGTCGATAGTCTTGCTTTGCCAGACCTTCCTTCACAGCTCTGTGGAGGAGGGTCTGGCTAGTCCACACTGTAACTGCCATCAGTTCATTATTATGTTTTGTGGTCCACACATTAAGTTTAATTTATGTGGTGCGTAATTTCAGTACAGTTATTTACAGTTGTTTGTGCATAAATGATGTCTCCTACATAATGTTTTGAATAGTTTGGGGTGGAACTAATTTGCATGTACACTGCCTGTGGGACGCTTTTTGGGGTGGCACACTGAGATAGAAAGATCTGCGATGCAGCGTGATAAGCGCATCCCGCAAGGAAATTTAATAATAACACCTTTTAAGTTAAGCTACTATATTGGATTTGTAAGAAATGTGTTGAAGATATGTTGTGATGAGACGTGTTGAAGATACAAGATCCAGGTTTAGCTCCTTTGGTAATAAGCTGCTAACGAGGTACGTTGAGAATGTTTACAAGTTTAAGCTAACTTAGCCTGATAGCTTGCTGTGTTAGTATAGTAGGCTAGTGTTAATACAATGTGGTTACTGCAAGCAGCTGTTATAAGTGTTTCATTGGCAGTTTTCACGGGATTAATGGTCGACGATGTCACGGCCCGCTGACCGTGACCCTGGCCTCCTTCATAGTATGTGTGTGAATGTATTTTTTGTGTTCTTTTTTCCCCTTTTGGTGTGCTTGCTGTATGCTTGGTGTGTTTTGGTTTGGCGTCCATCTCTGTATTTTGCCTCCCTCATGCTCTGGAAGCCACAGGTGGGCGTGGTCACGGGAGCTCCCACTGACACACCTGAGGCTTATCACACCACTCAGCACTCCTGTTCCTGATCAACTATCAACTCCCCTTATAAGCCAAGCCAACCTTCCAGTCTCCGCTGGATCATTGAATCAACCTGTATGATAACACGCCAGCCAACCTAAAACTTTCACTATTGAGAATTACCTTTTGCTAACCTGTTTTTGTCCTGTCTCACCTCAGCCAACCATCTCGCCCTGTGCCTGAAACCTGACCAACCTGCCAGCCCCGCTAGACCCAGAGCTCTGGAGCCCGGACCCCATTTCCTCTCTCTGACTCATCCGAACCACCTCTGTTCAATAAAATCACCTTAAATTGCAACTAACCTCTGGTCTGCGTTTGAGTTCTGGTCACCGGTCCTGACAGACAATGGAATAAAGATCACCCTGTTATTCACTAAACATTGTGTGTCTGAGCGTTACTGGGGAGCTACGCACACATCTGTATACGTCATCCCTGCAGCACTCTATAGGATGTATGTATGCTGTTTGACAAAAAATATGTAGCACAAGGTCCACTAACTGCTAATTTTCCAGATAGATTATAAAATGTATGTCATGTGACTGAAATTCCATGTTTAGTTCATGTGATAACAACTGAAGCATTTGACATAACAGCTAATCAATATATATTTCCCAAGGTCAATAATGAACCTTCAAGCCCAAGGTGCACGCTGTTTAAAATTAGAGTTTCAGCGCGCTTTGTTAATTCAAACAGCAGCAAATAATCTGTACTGAACAAATTAATCTGCAGATTTGAATTCAGTGTTGGGGAGTAACGGAATACATGTACCGGCGTTACGTATTCAGAATACAAATGGGTAACTGTATTCCGTTACAGTTACAATTTAAATAGTTGGTATTTAGAATACAGTTACATTGTTGAAATCAATGGATTACATGACGATACTTATTTGTTTCACGAGTTTATTCACTCTCTAAATAAATTAAGGCAACTCCATGCATTTCCCAGAAGTCCCAATATGAAAACGAAAAAATTAGCTATTTGCTTGATCAGTCTCAATGGAGTCGGAAGCGGCACAACAGAGCCAGGGCAGGAATGCGTTTCTATCTTGGAAATTCAAACAGCATTTCACATTAAAGAAAGAGAAGGGAGAACGAAATATAACGGTGCAGTGCAACCTCTGCTTGCCAGCAACCAACCTCCTTTCAGCATCCAAATTACTCCAACCAAGTTTTTTTTTTTTATTAGCCAGGGGTAGTTGTCTGCTGTAGCTTTACTGGTCAACTTGCTATTTTATAGTTGTATCAGGTAGCTACCTGCATAGTTGACATGCAACTTTACATTCTCCTATGTGCTGATTTACTAGCCCCAGAGCTGTTGAAAGACTGACTAGCCCCGTTTGACATGCTAGCTAACGTTAGCTAAAATTAGCTCGTGGTAGCTTAGACTGCGGTTAGATTTTTGTAGTATGCAGTTCGGGACTACAAATACAACAATCTATCTACTTGTTTAGGTACACATTCAGCCAGTTGGAACAGAAGAACACAACAGAATAGGCCTGTTTAGTAAGCAGGATTTAATGGCCGCATTCATACACTTATAAAATGCAATTCAATGTGGAAGTAATCCAAGTATTCAGAATACGTTACTCAGATTGAGTAATGTAACGGAATACGTTACAAATTACATTTTTGGCCATGTATTCTGTATTCTGTAACGGAATACGTTTTGAAAGTATCCTTCCCAACACTGTTTGAATTTGGCAGGCTTACCTGAATTTGGTGTTCTGATCTGGATTTTCTAAATTTAGATGACTGTAATCCTCTTCAGGAACCATCACCTTATCGTGGTGGAGAGGTTTGTGTGTCCCTATGAACCTGAGGGCTGTGTTGTCTGGAGCTTTGTGCTCCTGGTAGGGTCTCCCAAGGCAAAGTGGTCTCAGGTGAAGGGCCAGACAAAGAATGGTTCAAAAACCCTATGAGAAATCGAGGAAGAGATGGAGTGACCCTGCCCGGAGGAAGCCTGGGGCCCCCGTCTGGAGCCAGGCCCAGATGGAGGGCTCGTCAGCAAGCGTCTGGTGGCCAGGTTTGCCACGGAGCCCGGCCGGGCACAGCCCGAAAAAGCTACGTGGCAGACATCTCTCCATCCCACTCACAAGTCCCCCGGCTGAGCGCCGCTACGTTGGAGTTTAACCCGGTGGACGAGAGGGTCGCCTCCCTATGCCTGCGGGTTGTGGGGGGGAAAACTCTGACTGTTGTTTGTGCATATGCACCAAACAAGAGTTCGGAGTATTCGGCCTTCTTGGAGACCTTGAGTGGAGTCCTGCATGGGCCTCCAATCGGGGACTCCATAGTTCTGCTGGGGGACTTCAACGCGCACGTGGGCAATGATGGAGACAAGTCACAGGGCGTGATTGGGAGGAACGGCCTCCCTGATCTAAACCAGAGTGGTTGTTTGTTGTTGGACTTCTGTGCTAGTCATGGATTGTCTATAACGAACACCATGTTCGCACATAGGGATGCTCATAAGTGTACTTGGTACCAGAGCACCCTAGGCCAAAGGTCAATGATCGATTTTATAATCGTTTCATCTGATCTGAGGCCGTATGTTTTGGACACTCAGGTGAAGAGAGGGGCGGAGCTGTCAACCGATCACCATCTGGTGGTGAGTTGGGTCAGGGGGTGGGGGAAGACTCTGGACAGACCTGGTAAGCCCAAACGGGTAGTGCGGATAAATTGGGAACGTCTGGAGGAGGCCCCTTGTCCGACAGACTTTCAACTCACATTTCCGGTGGAGCTTTTCGTGCATCCCTGTGGAGGCTGGGGGCATTGAACCCGAGTGGACAATGTTCAAAGAGGAGCTGTAGTCTTAGGGTCTTAGGTGCCTCAAGGGCCGGTAACCCACGAACACCGTGGTGGACACCGGTGGTCAGGGAAGCCGTCCGACTGAAGAAGGAGTCTTTCCGGGATATGTTATACCAGAGGACTCCGGAGGCAGTTGCAAGGTACCGAAGGGCCCGAAGGGCTGCAGCCTCTGCCGTGAAAGAGGCAAAGCAGCTGGTGTGGAAGAAGTTCGGAGAAGACATGGAGAAGGACTTTTGGTCGGCACCAAGGTGCTTCTGGAAAACCGTTCGCCACCTCAGGAGGGGGAAGCGGAGAACCATCCAAGCTGTGTACAGTAAGGATGGGACGCTGTTGACCTCAACTGAGGAGGTAATAGGGCGGTGGAAGGAGCACTTTGAGGAACTCCTAAATCTCTATGGTAGAGGCAGAGCTGGAGGATGATGGGGGATTGTCGTCAATTTCCCTGGTGGAGGTTGCTGAGGTAGTTAAACAACTCCACAGTGACAAAGCCCCAGGAATTGATGACATCCCTCCAGAAATGCTTAAAGCTCTGGGTGTGGAGGGGTTGTCTTGGTTGACACGCCTCTTCAACATTGCGTGGATGTCTGGGACGGTGCCTAAGGAGTGGCAGACCGGGGTGGTGGTTCCCCTTTTTAAAAAGGGGGACCAGAGGGTGTGTGCCAATTACAGGGGTATCACACTTCTCAGCCTCCCCGGTAAAGTCTACTCCAAAGTGCTGGAAAGGAGGGTTCAGCCGATAGTCGAACCTCAGGTTGAAGAGGAACAATGAGGATTTCGTTCTGGTCGTGGAACAACGGACCAGATCTTTACTCTCGCAAGGATCCTGGAGGGAGCCTGGGAGTATGCCCAACCAGTCTACATGTGTTTTGTGGATCTGGAGAAGGCGTATGACCGGGTGCCCCAGGAGATACTGTGGGAGGTGCTGCGGGAGTATGGGGTGAGGGGGTCCCTTCTCAGGGTCATCTAATCTCTGTACGACCAAAGCGAGAGCTGTGTCCGGGTTCTCGGCAGTAAGTCGGACTCGTTTCAGGTGAGAGTTGGCCTCCGCCAGGGCTGCGCTTTGTCACCAATCCTGTTTGTAGTATTTATGGACAGGATATCGAGGCGTAGTCGGGGTGGAGAGGGGTTGCAGTTTGGTGGGCTGGGGATCTCATCGCTGCTTTTTGCAGATGATGTGGTCCTGATGGCATCATCGGCCTGTGACCTTCAGCACTCACTGGATCGGTTCGCAGCCGAGTGTGAAGCGGCTGGGATGAGGATCAGCACCTGTAAATCGGAGGCCATGGTTCTCAGCAGGAAACCAATGGAGTGCCTTCTCCACAGGTAGGGAATGAGTCCTTACCCCAAGTGAAGGAGTTCAAGTACCTTGGGGTCTTGTTCGCGAGTGAGGGGACAATGGAGCGGGAGATTGGTCGGAGAATCGGCACAGCAGGTGCGGTATTACATTCAATTTATCGCACCGTTGTGACGAAAAGAGAGCTGAGCCAGAAGGCAAAGCTCTCAATCTACCGGTCAGTTTTTGTTCCTACCCTCACCTATGGTCATGAAGGCTGGGTCATGACCGAAAGAACAAGATCCAGGGTACAAGCGGCCAAAATGGGTTTCCTCAGGAGGGTAGCTGGCGTCTCCCTTAGAGATAGGGTGAGAAGCTCAGTTATCTGTGAGGAGCTCGGAGTAGAGCCGCTGCTCCTTCGCGTCGAAAGGAGCCAGTTGAGGTGGTTCGGGCATCTGGTAAGGATGCCCCCTGGGCGCCTCCCTAGGGAGGTGTTCCAGGCACGTCCAGCTGGGAGGAGGCCTCGGGGAAGACCCAGGACTAGGTGGAGGGATTATATCTCCAACCTGGCCTGGAAACGCCTCGGGATCCCCCAGTCGGAGCTGGTTAATGTGACTCGGGAAAGGGAAGTTTGGGGTCCCCTGCTGGAGCTGCTACCCCCGCGACCCGATACCGGATAAGCGGACGAAGATGGATGGATGGAGATGACTAATACTTTTTGTTAGCCCAAAGAAGGCAATTGACTATATTCTGCTAATAAAAAGGCAGATCAACTGCCTTAGCCATCTCCTATATACACTTGTTAAAATATGCTAATCATAAACCTGTTACCAACTGGTTTTATACTTTGAGTCTTTATAACACGACGATCAGCTTATTTTCATCATTACAATTAGGATTGGTTTGCCTGTTCAGTTATTTATCTTTTCATTGGATACAAAATTCATCTCTCCACTATATGTTTCAGCATGTTCAAAACTGATTAGCTTGTGAGGAGCAGTATACCTGTCTGCAAGTCGTAACAAGTTGTCATGTTTGCAGCTTATTGGCGAGAGGGGGAGGACAGTCACTGCCATCTTGTTTTCAGTCTCTCTGTCTTCATCTCAGTACATATTTTGTATCCTTATTCTCTTTCCCTCTCTCCATGAATCTTTGTCTGTTCTCGTATCCCCTCTCACTGTCTCCTCTCACTCTTTCTCCCTGTAAATATTAAAATGACTTTCTGCAGGCTCTGAATATGCTGTGGGCCTCATAAGGAAGCTACTACGCTGCCTCTGTGAGCTACTGATATGCAATTTTCATGCAGATAGGAAGCACGGGGGTAATGAGAGAAAGACAGTTTCATAGGCGGAGAGGTGAGGAAAAAACTGAGAATTTGCCCTCTAAACAAAACGAATCGCCATTTTAAATTTCTGCATACTGTATAGGCTTTTCTATTTAGGTTTTTATGTGTCTTGCTTAGAGGCTCATGAATAATGTGATGGAGTCAATATTCTGCCTGCATTTTGAAATGCAAAGAAAAGCTGCAGAGTAGAAGTAAAGCTTTTAAAGTCACAGATACATGGCTTTTTATATACTGCTTTTGTAATGAGCAGTTGATAACATGCTTGATGGTGTTAAAACCACAAAGAAGTAGTGATGGCCAAATTAAGCTTAATCATTTTCTTTATTTTTTTCTACATCCCCCCCCCCCCCCAAAAAAAAGGCACTGTCTGTTCAACAAAGGGTTGAAAGCACACTGATTTGCCATTCCTTGAGCCTTTTTCTTTAAACCTGTGCACTTCTCTCGTACACAGTGTTTACTGTTGTCTGTGTAGTATTTCAAATTGTATTTCATGTCATTTCTAAACTATATGTATTTCTAATGTATTTATGAGATAGTTTCGCATTTGCCACTTGTCAGGTCGCCAAACTTCAATGAATAGTCAAAACAGCCAGTAAAATCATTGGAGTTGATCAGATATCTGTAGCTCAACTGTACAATGACCTTAGCTTAAAAAAGATTGAACACATTTGAAATGATTCAACCCATCCTCTTCACCAGAATTTTTTAAGAAGCAACAGGTCAAGTGGCAGACTCCTGCAAAGGAAAATTAGGACTACAAGGTACAGCAAGTCTTTTGTGCCTACAGCAATTAGACTGCACAACAATAGACTTAAAAACTCTTAGGCATCTTAAACTATGAGTATACTGTATATATCAACACTCAACTTTTAAATACATGCTTGTCATGTTTCCTCAATGTTTTTACTGCCTTGTCTGTCCTCGTTTTCCTGTCTTTTAATGTTTTGTATTTACGTTTTTAATGTTATGCAGTAAGCTGTATAACGATGGAGCGTGTAATGGTGACCACATGAATTTCCTACTTGTGGATAATAAAGTTTACCTTGACCTTGACCTTGATTGTAAATAACAACCTGTTCTTAATGACTTGCCTGTAAAAATAAAGGTGAAAAAATAAAATAAAAAATGAAACAAATAAAGCAAGAGTGAGATGTAGTGGGCTCAGAAAATAAAGAAAATGGTTCATAAAGATTCATTTGGCCATCACTATAAAGAAGTGTATCCTGAAATCTTGCAAACACATGATGCAGGAGAGGGTAGATTTGAAAAAAATCAAGTCCATCTGAACCTCCAATGGCGAGGTCAGACCAACAGCAGCCTTGCATAAAAAAAAAATTACTATGTCAATGACATCCATCCATCTGGCAGCACAGTGAGGTTTCAATGAGTCATTTGGCACAAAGAAAATCTTAGGGTCGTCCTGTGGAGAAGGTGAGCTTGACTCGGTTGTTTTCCCTACACTGCCTTAGTGACATCGATAGGTGACCGATTTGCATCATCCGAAAAAAAAAAAGGGGGTGAAAAAAGGTTTGCCATCAACATAGCTCATACCTCTATCAATGTGTGTAAATCTAATCATGCAATTAAAAGAATGTATGTAGGTAGGCTGTGTCATTTCAAAGGTAGTTAATGATAATGGAGCTGACTTGAGAGCAGAGCCTGCTCCAGAAGTCACCCCACAGAGGAGCCCTGTAGGCAGGTAGGTACTAGGTTTTTTACACTGTTTTTGCACTTATTAAACCAAACAGTCACCAAACCAATTATTGCTCTTGGGCTCGTCTGGCATAAAATGTTGGAAAAAGCAACAAAAAAACATAAAAAATAGCGCCACATTTTTACAAAAAGATCTGAAAACCTCAGGGAAAAAAGTGTCAAAAAGTCATTTATATAGCAGCTGCAAAGAATAAATTATGAAACACTTGCCTCCACAATTTGTATTTCCATCCATGTTGTATGCATACTAAATTTGCATGTAACATTGTCTGAGCTACACAGACAGTCTTGTTGAAGTAAACATTTCTGCAGGATGAAATTCAGTCTCTCAACAGTTCACTATATCCTAAGTAGAGACGATTTTCAGTCAAACTAGTTTGTATTGATTACATGCTAAAAAACAGACATATCTCTTCCCCAAATGGTGCTGGGTTGAACAAAGGAAGACAATCATTGTGAACCAGGGAGACATTGTCTATTTCTCTCTCTGCACCACACAGTATTGATGGACACAATAGTAGTCTAATCGCTAAGTGAAAAAGGACTGGCCTGAGGGGAAAAGAGCATTGTTGAGAGAGATGAGGAAAGTCCTTCTTTGTCTCCAATTGGATCACAACCCTTGAGGAAATCTTTTTAATCTCTTATCTCATTTTGTTCCTTTTCTCACACTGATAAGATGTCCTGTACTCAATCTTTCCTTTACTCTAATTTAATTCAATTAAAATCACTTTTTTTCCCACGTGAAAAAGAAAGCTGATCATTTGCCAAAGCAAATTTTGTGCAAAGAATACAGATAACAACACATCTTGTTAAAACCACTCTTGTACTATGACTGGAGTAGGATAGAATGGAAGGAAAAGGGTGTTAAGCAACAATAGAAATACAATTTCCAGAACGAGTAAAAATATAAATATAGAGATTGGAACAAATTAGGACACTTGATCAGTGATTTGATGACACAAACTTTCTAGAGTTTCTCTATGTCCCGCTCCCTTGAGTCGCTTAACTGTAACCTCTGGTTCACAGAAAATATCTCAGTATGTTTCAAACAAACAGTGTAAAAATCTGTTTTTGATCTAGGAATGTTTGTCTGTGTGTGACAAAAAAAACGGACAATCTGACAATAAATCCCACGTCACTCTGCAATTGTTCAGTTTTGTGGAGGTGAAAAAGTAGGCAAGGTTCGAAAAAAAATTCTAAAGCGCTTTTTTTCCCGTTTTATATACAGTTGCCAGCCATCGTTTACTTGGAGGGGTCAGGGAGGTTAAGACAACAATCTGTGATGACACCCCACCTTTGAGTGTGGCCATTGGGAACATGTACAAACACTTCTAGATGTTGGTCAATTACATGGCGTAAGACCAAGTTAGCTTGAAGATGGTTTCACATTGCCAGACCTTCCTTCACATGGCTGTGGAGGACTGTCTGGCTAGTCCACACAGCATTCCGGGATGGGAGAAAAACGGGCTCTGGTTTATTGGCATTTCTTTAAACCAATCACAATCGTCATGGGTGGTGCTGAGCGCCGGACGGAGCCCCGGTGCCTCTGCAAAATAGCCTCGGGAAGGAACTTCTTTTGGTGGAACGTGTACGTTTAAAAGTTGGTTTAGTTGTGCAACAGAAAAGATTGGACAGATAGTCTAGCTAGCTGACTGGATTTACCCTGCAGAGGTTATAGGTCATAAATTCACTGGAGTTTATTAATAATAATAATAATGTATACTTTACTAATCCCGCAAGGGGAAATTACAATGTTTTCATTCTGTTGTTATTACACACATTACACACAGACCTGAATTACACACATATGCTCAGTACCTATACATGCATGAATGGAGAGATGTCAGAGTGAGGGAGCTGCCCATGGAAAGGCGCCGAAGCAGTTTGGGGTTCGGTGCCTTGCTCAAGAGCACCTTGGCAGTGCCCAGGAGGTGAACTGGCATCTCTCTAGCTACCAGTCCACCACCATACTTTGGTCCGTATGGGGACTTCAACCAGCAACTCGCCAGTTCCCAACCCAACTCCCTACTTGCCATCAACTTTACACAGCATTCAAATAACTCTATAATACTACCATTAAGTTTGCTGATCAGATTCATGCTTCTATGTTGATAAACCCTTTTGGTTTATGGAATGACCCAGTAGCTGTTCCACTAGCGCCAGCGTTACTACAAGGGTTAAGGCTTCAAAAAACAGTATGTCAGTATGTTTTTTTGTTCTTTCCAACACGTTTGTTGGCTGTAATGAACACTGCAGTCTGTAAGGGGCCGCTAGCAGTGCTTTGGATGTTGAGTCTCACTATTACATCTGAGAGAGCCATTCAATTATGTTGCCGATCAATTGCATCACCACCCTCTCTTTCTCTTTGCCTCTTTCTTCATCTCTGTTTTGCTCACGCACGCACACGCACACACACACACACACACACACACACACACACACACACACACACACACTCTTTCTGTCCTTTGCCTCAGTCCATATTGATGACCAGGGCGTAATAACAGAGGTGACATGGTTGACTTGTTTCCAGTAATTATCCTCTAGCTCATTATTGGCAGGTACAGATTCGATGTACCAATATGTGTGTGTGTGTGTGTGTGTGTGTGTGTGTGTGTGTGTGTGTGTGTGTAAGGGGGTGGTAAATATACCTGCTAATGTATGGGCATGCTTAGTCTTGCTCAACGATTGTAGATTGCTGGGATAAAGAATAGATAGGTGGTGCAGCGAGACCTCAGCGCTGTGGAGATAGGTCTGCGATGCAAGACTAGGACGTGCTCAATTCAACTTGTATGCAGGCTATCATGCAAACATGTCAACACATGCTGTGCGCGTGGGTGTTGTGTGTAGATATGGGCTACCTAAAAACGCTAATGGTAATTAGAAGTATTAATAGTGTTAACCAATTAGCTAACATGCCTTGAAGAGCACAGAGCACTGAAGCAAAGGGCAGCGGACCAGGCCAGCTAGAAAGGTGTATAATCCAGAGGGCACACACACACACACACACACACACACACACACACATATATATATATATATATATATATATATATATAGACCACAGCTTCATTACAATATGGAGAAAAAAAATGAAGAAAATGTTGAAAAGAACAAAAAAGAAAAAATACAAAGGAAATACAAATGGAGGGTAAGAAAGAGAAAAAGAAGAGATAGAAAAAGTTGAGGTGAATTATCAAATACATATTTTGTGGTAACTTTTGTTTAAAAAACACATTTCACACATGGATCTCTCACAATTCAGTTCAGTGTTTTTTATATCTGTCAGACAAAGCTTCCTGGATACACCTGTGTGTGTGTGTGTGTGTGTGTGTGTGTGTGTGTGTGTGTGTGTGTGTGTGTGTGTGTGTGTGTAAAGGCCAGTTTGGCAGTGGGCTGTTCCTGGGAGAGGTAACCTTTGCTTGTATAGAAGACAGAAACTCACTCTGACAGCCGACAGACAGAGGTAGAACTCCCTGGAAACATACTCACATGAATGCGCATACAAACACAAAAATATGGAAGCTTACACAAAGAGGCACACACACACACACACACACACAAAATTCACCTGAGCTGCCAAGGGGGGGAAAAGCTATTTGACCGCTCAGATAAAACAGCAGCTTGGCATCAGGGCCATGCGTCTCTTTCTCACACACACACACACACACACACACACACACACACACACACACACACACACACATATACACACACACGCTTGCATAACCTGTAAAAAAACGACACACAAGCCTCAGCATCAATCACACTTTACACACACTTGCATTTCATCTGCTGCATTATTTTTTTCAAAGGTATTTTGTCATATGCAGGTACTTTTCTAGCCTAGAAAGCTAGACGCACCCTAGCGGCAGCAAATGAAATTTGCAGCCGGGGTTGTCTAGCAACTCTCCGTTGGCTTGCGAGCTGGAAAAACCAAACTCTAGTCAGGCTAATCACACCTGCTACTTGAAAACAAAGAAGATGGCTGCTGCTGCTGCTGGCGAATAGCGGTCTTTCGAATCGGCTTTGGCCGCGACTCTGGAAGACTTGGAGTTAAGCTTTTTTTTGAGAAAAGAACAAAGAACGGCACTGAAGTCATTCTTTTTTTTATGATAATTTTTTTAATTATTTTTATATTTTTGAACACACAACATACAGAACAAACAAATACAATCGAACAAGAACCAAAACCCTAACCCACCCCCCACCCTCTGCAGTCTTGAGGAAAACAAAATTAAATTTCAATTAAATTCAATTTTATTTATAGTATCAAATCATAACAGGAGTTATCTCAAGGCACTTTACAGATAGAGTAGGTCTAGACCACACTCTATAGTTTACAAAGCCCCAACAATTCTAGTAATTCCCCCAAGAGCAAGCATATAGTGCAACAGTGGCGAGGAAAAACTCCCTTTTAGGAAGAAACCTCGGCAGACCCAGGCTCTTGGTAGGCAGTGTCTGACTGTGCCGGTTGGGATGTAATGAACAGTGGCAATAATAGTCACAATAAAGATAATGGAACAGTGACTTGAAATGGTAGTCGTAGCAGTTCATGTCATAGCGTGGCACAGCAGAGCATAGCAGGACGCAGCAGGGTTCAGCAGGACACTGCAGAGCGTAGCAGGGTGTAGCAGGGAGTGCAGCAGGACCATGGTGACAGCTGCAACCAAGATCTTGGTGCCATCCTAATCCAAGAAAATATGCTGGGCGAAAAAAAAACACATAAGGACTCCGGGGAGTAAACTCCCCAGAGTTAGGTTAGTAACAAGCATTTCTGGGACAAGGATGCACACAAATGAACAAACAAACAAACAAAACAAACCAATATACAAAAAAACAGAAACCACACCTTGCCTAGTCACTCTCTTCTAATTCTTGTGGTGTTGAGGTCACCAGGACCAATACCTGTGCTGCTGCGTTTCTCCATAGGTCTATAGTCGATAACTTGGCTTTCTTAATCCTTGCTGTAGAGAGCTCAAGCATAACTATGTCTAGGAAATACGCCAACCACTGTTGTATACAAAGCGAGTGTGGGGGGGGGGGGACCAGCGTTGAGCTATAATTGTTTGGACTGAAGTAATTCTTAAAAACGGAAGCTGTGTTCGGAGTTTTGTCGACTGGATACGGCAAAAGTTTAATCTATCAACTAGCTCCGCTCTGACTACATCACCTTCTTCGTTGCTCTTGTTGGTTGTAGCACTATCCTACTGTGTGCAGAGGAAATTTGAAAGACAACCGTTTATCCCGCCCCTCGGATTGAGCCCTGCCAATGGTGTGTTCCCAGACCCAACATCTTGATGTGGGTCTGGCTTGTCAGGCTAGTACTTTTCTCTAATTAATATAATTTAGTCTATTATATAACAATCATATATTAATTTACTGCCAGCCATTTTTCTACACATACCATTATTTTTTAGATTAATTTCCTGCGTTCTAGGCAGCACGACAGGATTGTTTGACAATGACCTCTACGTTAACAATATGTAAGATAAGTAATATCTCACTGTGTACATTTTTCATGGTAATACAGTTAAAACCAAGATTTGTTTCACACACATTTTCAAGATTTCATACAAATATCCATTTGGCCATGGAGTTCATTCTTGACCTTGGGAATAGTATTCAGACAAAATAATGTTGTAATTGTGTAATAAAGTGTCTTTCCTAGGTTAAGACCGACGCAGTTGTCAGTTTCCCGTCCAGCGCCCACGTCGTTTAAATAGCAAAAGCACCTGCGCTCATCTTTTACATGGGGTGTGCTCAGGTGCATTCTTGGCATATTGCTATCGTGAGGCAGCGGAAAGTGATCACGCCATTGACCAACAAAAACCTGGTCTAAAGTCAATAACGCAGCACTTCATTGTTATTTTAAAAGAGAATTAGAAAAATGCGCCTAGGCTCGTGCAAAGCGCCCGCACACTATGCTTGTTACACACACACAGGGCAGCACACAATAAAAATGTGAAATAGTATTATGCTATGATCTGCTCGCGCGCTTTCACTTTGCGCAAAAGCAGATCAGTTTCTTCTCCTGGAAATCTCTCCTTCCTGCTTAGCAAATCCGCCATCAAAATAGCAATGCGCCAAGGTACAAACCCGCCTGGCTTTTAAAGGGAATGGGAGATGACACTCTGATTGGTTAATTGCATGTTACACCCAAAATACACCTATGATTAATTAAGACACTAAGTACAAACCTTTTGAACCATGCGCCTGGCGCACGGACCCTTTTTTCCGCTGTAAACTAGCAAAAAACTCCATAAACGCACCTGCGCCAGTCGCTTCACACCGTGCGCTTAGATCGTTAAAATAGGGCCCAAGGTCTTACTGTAATCACCTGTCATGGTCTTTATCTGCTAAGGGATTTGGCTTCAACTCACCAAACGGCTGATGCGTGTTTATGGTCTTCATTCTCATTATTTTATCAAATATCAATGTGTTGGTGAAACGCTCTACCAGCCAAAATTTTACAGTTGGTTACCAAAAAGCACCATTACTGTAACTAGGATCAACGGAAGTAGTACATTTCCAGAATAATTGCCTGACATCCGGCATGATGTTCCTCACCTTCCAACAACTGAAACTGGTGCAATATAGACGCAGGTAAAAATGGATGAAACTGTTTGGATGAATTGTTGTCATGTAAGATGTCAAGAGTACACAAGTTGTGGTTATGTGCTGCTGACATGCAAAACTGCCATCAAGTAATTATTCTTTGATCTTTGTTTATTGACAAAAACATGACAGTGATCTGACATGCTAAGACACCATGTAATTAAGGTAAGTAATGCTTCAGATTTGAGCATTTTCTTCTCTGTGGTAAGATTAAGATAAACCTTTATTGATCCCCAGAGGGGAAATTCAGTAACAGGTAAATCTTGGCAATATTTAATAATTCTAATAACATTTTTTGCCTGCTTTTATATCATATGATCAGGAGATAAAAACAGAGAATAAAACATTGTAATTCAACCCAAAATATAGAAATATTATATTTCCTTTTATAGCTTTCTTAAATTGTGGTTTGTCAGTTCATATATAGTCTTCCATTGCCAGTACTTCCTCCACAGCGCTGCGGAGGAGGGACAAAAATGTGCTCTTGTTTATTGGCATTTCCTTAAACCAATCATAATCGTCTTGGGCGAAGCAACGGTGCCTCTGCAAAATAGCCTCAGGAAGGAACTTGTTTTGGTGGAACATGTGTACGTTCAAAAGTTGTTTTAGTCGTCCAACAGAAAACTCTGATTGGACAGATAGTCTAGCTAGCTGTCTGGATTTAACCTGCAGAGATCTGAGGAGCAGTTAACCACAGTCCTCATAAATCCACCAGAGTTTAAAATGCCAACAGAAAGAAAGCGGGCGGTGACGGACAATCCCGGAAGTAGTAAGTAGATAATATGCAAAACAGAAACAATCAGCTAATCACCCATCACATACAAAAGCACATGCATCCCATATACACACACAGATACAATGCAGACAATCACATTTTAAAATGCACACACGCGCACACACACACACACACACACACACACACACACACACACACTCTTGAGGTTCCTGCCAGAGTGTGACTGATTGAATTTCAACCTTCTCTGCAGGCCAAAGGCAGCAGCAACTGCTGAGCAATGCACATTTTACTGCTCTCTCTGCCCGGATCTGTGTGTGTGTGTGTGTGTGTGTGTGTGTGTGTGTGTGTGTGTGTGTGTGTGTGTGTGTGTGTGTTCTTGTTTAACTATACTCGTGGGGTCCAAAAACCGGGAATACAGTATACTTGTGTGGTCCGGACAGCTTTGTGGGGCCAAAATGCTGGACCCCACAACTTCAGAGGGCTGTTTGAGGGTTAAGACTTGGTTTTAGGGTTAGAATTAGGTTATGGTTAGGGTAAGGGTTTAAGCATTTAGTTGTGATGGTTAAGGTTAGGGTAAGGGGCTAGGGAATGCATTATGTCAACGATGGGTCCCCACAAAGATAGTGAAACGCACTTTGTTTCATAAAATGAATGCAACTATTCAATCAATTTGGTCATTTGTAATATGTGCTCTTTTTGCTAGTACTTTTAATGTATGCAAATGCGACTTTTGATTTCAGCAAAAGGCTCATCAGTGTGAGATAATGAGTAATCATGAGTCCCATCTGAAAAGGCCAAAAACAGAATGGAAAAGCCTTCAAAGCAGCATTTAAATAATCAGACACTGTAGTGCTGCGCCAACAATTAATCACATCAAATCAGACAGTGACCAAATGTCCACGGGTTTGCAGCAAGCAACTGCCACTATGGCCACACTGTGAGGCCTGTACAGAGGTGCTTAAAAATTCAGCACATTGAACAGCTGCTATATGGCGTATTTAAAATGCAAGATTCCCTTCATAAAGTGTCAACTTATTTCCAGTACCTCCCAAATGGCAGTGAGCAGTAACCCCCAATACACCTACACAAACCTTTGTGTTGTGGGTGATGTCATGCATGCATCTTCAACGTGCTTCTTAAAAGCCAGGAAAACTTTCATTCACTGTCTTTCAGATGCTCCAGCGGGCTCCGTTATGAAGCTAGAATGAAGCTAGATATTGGTATTATATGAAACTAAATAATGTTCCAAAGTTAGGCAAAACTTTGGCGAGGGGAAAACTGGCATGGTCATTTTTCAAAGGCGTCCCTTCACCTCTCACTTCCAGATATCTAAATGAAAATGGGTACCCACAAGTCTCCCCTTTACAGACATGCTCACTTAATGTTGTTTTTTCTTGGCAACTAAATTTTTTCACAAATGAATTACAGATTTGAAGGCATTGTATTATCACATTGCTTGAAAACAGCTGCCGTAAATGGGGAAAAAAAACTCCCTAAGGTTTGGGCTGAGCACCGAATGTTTACAACATCTGGCTCTGCCCCTGGCCAGCAGTGATCATCAACATTACTGAGTGTAATATTAATACTTGTATTATGGTGGCAGTTAGCAACTCTGATCAATAAAGTCAGTGACTTTTATAAATACAGAAGGCAAATTCTGACAATTTCTTACACAGATACATAGTGAGTAACAGTACCAGGCCCATATTAAGATAACGTGGTGCCCCTGGGCACTATACCTCAAAGGCTCCCCCCCCTTACCCGTGCTGTCCTCCTAGCAAAAATATCAGACATAATCAAGGGGATTTCTCAAATGTAATTTACTAACTTGTCCAACTACATACATGTAGGCATATCAGCAGTGAGCACTATATTCAAATGTCTCAATTCAAAATGTCGAATTCAAAAAGCACAGCACTCAATTCAAAATGTCCAAATACAATACACATTGTATTTGTACCAGCAGACAAGCCAAAAAAAACTAACATAAAACAAAGCATTTTCATTATGCAAAGAGAAACCAACTCTTGCTTTCCCCCTGCCAAAAATATCAGACATAATCAAGGGGATTTATCAAATGTAATTTACTAACTTATCCAACTACATACATGTAGGCATATGAGCAGTGAGCACTATATTCAAATGTCTCAATTCAAAAAAGCTAAAATCTATACTATCTATTGCAGCATTGTGGGTCGGTCAAATATGTATTTTTCCAACTTTATTTCACTGGGCCCTGAAAGCAACTCCTTTGATTGGTCAAAAACTTTCAAACGCATCATGGGAAAGCTAAAACTGCTTTAGCATCATAGCTAACAACAATAAAAGGACCGAAAATGAATAAGATATGGACAAAAGACTATCAATATTAGATCTAAGAATATGGAAGTCCTCTTAAAGAAATATGAGTTCTAGGAATAGAAGCACAGACTGTGGACCGGTCTTTTACACTTCTCTGCATACTGAATAAACTCACAAAGCGCACCCGCCATGCTGTGTGCTTGGAAAACACGGAGAAGGGTTGGGCGCAACCAAGTCTCACCCAGAGGTGGGGGGGGGGGGTTGTGTAAAAAAATGTTTTCTTTGCTTGCCAATTACATTGAATCAAGAAAGCCGACCACTTATCATTTTTTATAAAATTTGGGGGGTTAAACTGGCCACTTTTGATTATTGTTAACCCCCCCAAATGAAATATTTGTGCGTATTTGTGGACCAACTCAACTCTGATAGATTGGGGAGGGGAGTGATAGTGGTCATGTAATATTGATTTATTTATAATTTATTATTATTATTATTGTGAAATAAGTGTTCATAAACAAGTAATGTATGGTCTTTCAACAATTTCAAGTGAATAATATAACAATTTATGGAAACTATTGTTAAAGCTTGTGTCATGTGGTGCCCCCCCACTGGTTATGAATGGTTGGTGCCCCTGGGCACTGGCCCAAGTGCCCTTTTGGACATAAAAGCAGTGTATTTTTTCTATTTGCTATATTTTTTTATTTAAAGGGGAACTATTATATAGCATTTTCAGGTTCATACTTGTATTTTGTGTTTATCTTATGATATCTTATGGGACTTTTACTGTGCTTACTGCGTTGAAAGTGTCCGGAATACAGTGAGTCTACGTTAATGGAACGAAGCAGCACTTTAACATCAAAAATCACAGATAAAGGCTTCTGAACCAAATACTACCCAATCGGACATGTTTCAGCAGTAATGCGACCCGGAATTGGGGAGAATTTAACAACATTGGCAGCCAAAGTGACATATTTTACTGCCGTTAGCATGCAGCTACTATAGCTAGCAGTGGACACTAATAGAGTGTAGCAGCACTTTCTACAGTCACAATCGCAGATAAAGACTTCTAAACCAAATTACTACATAACCAAAAATATTTCAGAATTCAACAACATTGACAAGATGACATATTTTACTGCCGTTAGCATGTAGCTACATGCAACAATGTTAACATCGCAGTTGCTAAAAAAAAATAAAGACACTCCGATCCTGCCTGGAGCAGATGACTAATCATCTGAGAAGGCCAAGAATATAAAAAACTGTTGAAACCGGAGTGTTCAGAACAGTTGGAAATCTGTTTTAGCTCACAGGGATTTCTCTAAAATACGTTTACCTCATTATTTGATAAAAAATCCGACATTATAACATTGTAGATCTGACAGAAAATACGGAAAAGCATAATATGTGACCTTTAATGACAGTTTGAATGTAAGACGACCCTGATTATAAGACAAACCCTCCTTTTCCAACACTTATAAAATGCGTCAGAATTGGTTGATCTTTTTGTGACAGAGATAATTCTTGGCCATTAAGTCATTTAGTTCCTGGTCTGTTTTTACAGTAAAGATACTGTGAGACAAATTTTTACTTGTCAGAAATGTATTTATTTCATGGCAGCAAAAAAACATCGTACATAAGCCATCAAATACTAAAGGTAACTAAACAGTTTTAGGGCTGATTAAATCTTAAAAAACACAATATCAATGGGAAAAAAATTACAACCAAAAGAATAACTATTAGGCTACAAACAACCCATAATACAATACTCTCTATAGGAGCTAGTGTTAAACTGGTACTCTCTCCATTCAGAAAGAATTCCTGTCTAATCATGATTTAAGAACTATCCCCAACTTTTCAAAAGTAATTTCATAAAAAAATACAATACAGATTCAAATCAATATAGTATTTTACATAATGGACATGTTTATTCTACAGAAGTGGTTTGAGAAGTCTCTAGGGACATTTTGTTATTTATGTATTTATTTTACAGTAAAGATACTGTGAGACAAATTTTTACTTGTCAGAAATGTATTTATTTCATGGCAGCAAAAAAACATCGTACATAAGCCATCAAATACTAAAGGTAACTAAACAGTTTTAGGGCTGATTAAATCTTAAAAAACACAATATCAATGGGAAAAAAATTACAACCAAAAGAATAACTATTAGGCTACAAACAACCCATAATACAATACTCTCTATAGGAGCTAGTGTTAAACTGGTACTCTCTCCATTCAGAAAGAATTCCTGTCTAATCATGATTTAAGAACTATCCCCAACTTTTCAAAAGTAATTTCATAAAAAATACAATACAGATTCAAATCAATATAGTATTTTACATAATGGACATGTTTATTCTACAGAAGTGGTTTGGGAAGTCTCTAGGGACATTTTGTTATTTATGTTTATTATGTTTATTTCTGGCATTAAAAGTTTTCACTATTGCAATTCAAACCGACCAGGCAGAAAATGGGCAAAAAAAAAAAAACTTTAAAAAAGCAACTAACAGACATTGTAATGGTACAAAGCTAACAGTTACAACACACCGACTGCAAAACCAAACACAAATAAAAGCTCTGTGTGGGAACTCTAATTAACTGATTAATGAGAACCAATTAAGTACTGATCTTACAGTGTAACTTCAGTTTCAGGCAAACCTGCAACCCAACTCAGAGCCGCTGATTAAAGCATCTTCGTAATGTTAAAGACCAAATTACAGTTCATTATACTCTATTACGCACAATGAACGAAAAAACATCTGTATTAGGAAGAAGTCCTTCTGCAGTCAGTACTGACAGTAGTGAATGGCAAATGGCAGACTTTGTCACTACAATAGGGCAAAATCACAGCTGCTTGAGCCACTTTAGCCACCAGACTCTGCACACTCCTGAAACTAATACATTGGTCTATCACCCTTGTGTGCATCCTTAGTCACAGGCAGATGGGACATCAGCCATATTGGCTTCACTGCATCAGTCAGCTAGATGGGCACAGGGACAGCAATTCACAAGATAGCCACTGAATGAATGCATGCCCCATCTTCCTCATCATGACCTCTAGCTTGTTTTCAGATTCAATCCATTACAGATTATGTTTGGCCCCATTTACCAATCCCCATTCCATCTGAAAGCAATACTGACCACTGACCACTTCAGCTGTAGATTGATTTGCAGGACGCCTAGGGAGACAGAAGAGACACAAGAAGACCGATGACTCAATATCCATAATGTCCGAGGCCCGGTTTAATTTACTTTCAATTTAATCTTCTTCTTCACTTCCGAGTCAGTTGGTTTAAAAAACAAAAAATCCAAACAGCTTTATGCTTGAGCAGGTTGTCACATCTAAGCCGATTTAGACGTAACTGTGAATTAATGCTGTGTCAGAAACAAATTAATTTTTGGGTCAAACCAAATCATTTGAATGAATAGAGGGTTAGGGTTAGTGCTTTTGACAGAAATAGTGTAAGTCCAGCTTGGCTTTGTTTCCTAGGTCATTTTGGTGAAACTGATTGGGGTTAAGAGGCCTATTCCATCATCAGCTTAGCCTCCAAACAGCTGATTTGTAGGATGCCTGAGGGACAAAAAGGGCAGTAATTCACAGCAGACCCGATGCATGGACATTAATCAATTTAAGGATTTTAAAGTTACAGATTGAGAACTACCTGCCTACAAACCTTTTCTGACCTCTTCAGAGGTTAATTGAGCAAAGCAGTTTTTACTATTTGGTGAATACTGATGCTCATGCTAACCACTAACTTATTATGCTGTTTTCACACAATGTTGGAAGAATGGAAAATAATTGAAAACCTATACTCTTATTCTGAATTGGGAGGCTTTATTCCAAGATAGTTTACCCCATTATTAGCCAAGCAGCACAACAGAGAAATAGTCATAATTAGTTGTTTTTATTTTGTCACATTTCAGCAGTATTATGTTAAAAAAACAAAAATACTTACAGTACAAAGCCAGAAAAGATTCCCATTAAAAGGTATTTTTAGGCAGGGTTGTAAAGCCCTTTAAGGAAAGTCAGTGATTTTTGGATGTATACAGGCTCCTTTTGTATGAGCTAAATCAATTGTATTAGAGTTATGTTGGATTTAATTTAGAAGCAACTGCCACCAATTGTAACCTTCAAGCCCTTTTTGCCACCATATGGTTTGTGGTTCTTTAGCACAAGTATGAGATACAGCAGCTGTAACTGACAGTATCAGAATTCCAAATGAAAGGCTCACTAGGGGATATGTGAGCAGTGACTTGAGCTAAATGCTAACATCAGTTTGTCAGCATGTGAAAGGGACAGTGTCAAAATGCTCATGTTTAGCAGGTATAACTGTGTGTTCAGACAGAACTCAAGGCAACATTTAGAGGTGAAATGATTGCATACAAAGTTAATGGAAAGACATGATTAGACACAAAATTGCCAGATGCAAATTAAAAAATATAATAATAATTGCACTCATCCCGGGGCTTAATGCTTCATAAATGGAGAGGAAAACAAGGGAAATATTTCTTACTGTTAGAATCTGAAATGAACACACACACACACACACACACACACACACACACACACACACACACACACATATATACACCTTCGCAGGTGTATTCAGGCAGCTTTGTCTGACAGATAGAGTTAGCAAAAAAACTATGCCTGATATTGTCTCCTAAAGAATCTGGTTCCCATACAACTAAACATAGTAAGGAAACGAAACATATTTTCATCCCAGATTACACGTCATCGTCTTGGCGACAGGCGCGCATTTGAAATGGTCGCAGTTTTAAACACATGGTTAATGATGTGAATTGAAACAAAACTACTTGGTTAGGTTTATGCAACAAAACTACTTGGTCAGGGTAAGGACAAGATCATGCGTTAGGTTGAAATAAGTACTACGTTTGTTACATAACTTAAGTTACGTACATACATTAAAATAAGTCAATGCTGACTTTTGGTTTTACATGGGTCACGAACAGCGGCCTCCTGGGTTAATGTCCTGTGTTAGTTTGACTCATCCATCCATCCCAACCTCCTCCCTACATAGACTTTAAACGTGCTTACAAACATATTTGTTATACATAAAAAACAAACGTAACATGGGACAAAATACGTTTTTCTCAAAACATAATTGGGAATTCAGTTTAGTTGTATGGGAACGAGGCAAGGCTACTCGCATACACAGTTGGTGTGTCCGTTGCTAGCTAGCATTAACTGTTTAGGGCTAATTAACGCAGACTGCAGTCCAGTAGGGGATGTGTGCGTTCACGGAAGGCTTGTGTCATGTGGATGAGCCAACAGTTTTGTTGTCATTACTTAGAATTCCTCATGGGGGCGACAGAAACTATGCACTATAGTTTTAAAGGTCCATCCAAAACTGTCGATCTGACTGGCGCCTGAGCTATCAGGGGATCAGATCAAGTCATAAGGATTCATCCTCTAGGCATTATAGTCTAGCATTGCGAGACCTATCTCAACAGCACTGTGGAGTAAGGTCTGGCTCCTCTACACATACATTCCTGGATAGGAGATAAAATCAATCTCTAGGTTGTTTGCATTTCTTTAAACCAATCACAGTCGTCTTGGGCAGCGCTAAGCTCCGGTCACAAAGAAGGTGGCTCTGCAAAATGGTCTTGGGAAGGAACTTGTTTTGGTGGGACTCTGCAAAAGAAAACGCTAAATAAACTATTAACTGAAGTAAACTGTTCACACAATACAGTAACGTGAGATATATATAAATAAGCTGGATACATGGTCACACTCTTACCAGTGTATCGCCCTGCTTTTTCTGTGCACACCAAATCCTCACCATTCAGTCGCAAAAGTCTCAGTTAGATAGTAAATGCCGTAAACATTCTTTGTAAATCTTTACAGTCATTATGCCAAGTTTAAATTTAAGAGATTACTTTTTCCATTTGTGTCATCAAGAAGTCAAGTCACATGTGCTCTACCTCGCCCATTCCCTATGCATGAGATTGATCTGTACATTGCCTGAAGGATGAAGGCAGAGACTAGATAAATTACCCATCTCTATCACAGTGACCTGAAGGGTCAAACCACTGACCCCAGAAGTGAAGAATAGGTATTCCCATTGCTCATTTGGATGGATGTAGCCAGAATCCGTCTTGGCTTTGTCTTGGCAAGACACACTAAAAAAGCTAGGTATGGTAGAGCAGACAGGCTCATCGCTACCCTTCCTCAAACTATTGATTTGAATGAAGCCTGGCAGACAGAGGAGACAGTAATTGAAGACTTCATAGACAAAGGTCTTATTTTAATCAACTGAACTTGATGGGTCAAACCACAGAGCTAGAAGAAACAGTGCAGTAGAAATTCCCATTAAGCCCTATCTAACAATAGCTTATCTCTAAAAGTGCCCAGACACATGTAAAGCCTTTTTTTTGTGCAAATCAAATGCCATTTGTAATTCAATTTTGTGTCAGTGTCCCAGGGAATATTAGCATTATATCAAATAATTCCTTTGATCAACTTTACTGTTCTGTGATCACATTTCATGTGCATTGGCTATTGTCCGTCTAATCCATTGTCTATATGACAAAAGAATAGAAGTGCAAAATTGCTTTGATTTGCCATTTTGTGGAGCTTTCTTATACCTGAAAATGCAGTTTAAATTAAACATTCATCATAGCAGTAGAAGCAACCTGCTTGTGGATCAAACCACAAATGTGTGGATCAAACCACAAAAATCTATTGTTTAGCACTCCACCAAGAATCTTCTTTTTCAACTAAGTCTATTAAACCCAACCTGTTCTCACTCCCAACTCGTAAAATACGGACGCTTGGGCAGTGGCTCTCAGCGTCAGATACGACAATTTACCTTGTTCCCTTATTTACTGCTCTAGTGGTTGACAATATCTTTGTTTTAAGTGATCTCTTACACGACTTTAATAGACACCTGAAAGCTAATTAGAGATGAGTATTTATGTGGCCATGGTAATTTACTGTCTGAGCAGTGCATTTTCCATATAACACTAAATGTTACCATCAAGAGGGATTTTTTGTAAGGTATATTTGTAGCTTTGCATCATCTTAGAGACACAACAGCACTTAATACTAATGACACAAAGGTAAAACGTGTTACCAATCATATCATCGCACAATGATAATTTGATCAAATAGCTTGTTTGCCAAAAAGTCAGGGTATTCCTTCAATCAAATAGACATTAAGCCTGATGGCTCACATCCAAGGTTTCTAATGGACAGGCAGTTGGCATAATTTCAGCGATCTCTGACAGCGGAGTTTATTTTTATTCAGGCAAAGGAACATTATGGAAAAGCTGAAAAAGCTTTCAATGTGAGGAAGCACTTCTAAAGTGTTTGGAAATGTAAATCTCAGTCTAATTTTGTTACGAAGATAGTATGACTTGATATCGACCAGGAAGACCACTGGCTCACACCCAGGACAGCTAATGATAGGAACAATGATTGTGTCTTTAGATGACAGTGGTATATTCTCGGAAATGAGACCAACTAACTAAACCTTTTGGTCACATGGACCATATGTTTGAAATTATGCCTTCATCTTTCTTATTACAGTTTTTCACAACTGCTTACACACATTTTCAGAACTATGTCTCCTTTCTTCAAAACTCTACACACAATTCTCAAAACTGCCCACTCAAAATGCAAAATGCCTCATATCTACTTCAAAATTCAAATAAATATGTAAGGGATAATGTAGAACGAGGCGGACAACCACTTATTACATGGCTACTTACCAAATAAATCAATAATCTGACACAAAATATTGATTTAAAAAGGAATTTATTGATTTAAATATGATTGTATTGCTTCCGCTAAAGAAAATAGTCCGTTCCGTCTCTATGGTTGGAATCCTGCGTCCATAGCAACGTAAACTCTGTAGCTGTTTAATGCAAAACCTTTGTCTATTACTCAACACCACAGTATCTCGCCCTCCTGCATCAAATACATTTCTGGCAAAAGCCATCAGTCCGGGCACGCATTTTATCCCCCTTACGCGCTGTGGTAGTAGCCGTATATTTTTACCCAGCTGCTGTTTTAATCACTGCAGGAATTTACACAAAATACAATATAACACTTCTCAAAATGAATTGCTCACTAGTGATAAGCTAAGCTTATCTATTCTCTGGGCTGGGTCTGGCCACAATACTTTGTCTACATCACAAAATATAGTTTCACCTGCCAAACACTGAGGGAAGTATCTTCTAGCATGGCGTATCCAACCTTGGACAAAGGCAGCCTCTATGTCCCCACATGCTTCCTCCATTGCCTGGAGAGCAGCATGCTGGCTGGCGATCTGTAAAGCTTGCACTTCAAAACAGAACTGGACCCACGAGGCAGACAAGTCAGGTTTATACGGTTTATTGCAAAAATGAGACATCAACAGGGAAGCTGGGTGCTGAGGCACGCAGTCAGGGTTGTGAGTGAAGATCTGGATGCAGACTGAGAACAACAGGACGAGGCTGGGCGAGGCAAACAAGCAGATGAAAAAACACAGGAAAAACTGCAGATCCTAACACGATTGTAGACTTTTGAACGCTAGGCTGAGAAAAATTCCTCTATGGAATTTAGAAACCATAAATATGGGGGTAGGTAGAACAGCCCGGTGAAAACAATCCGCCATGGAACAAACGCACCTGCTTTTAAAGGGAATGTGAGATAACGCTCTGATTGGTTTATTGCATGTGTAACCCCTACCTGCACCTGTCACCTGAAAACAGTGCTAAATATCAAATAGGAAAATGAGGGTTGACTTTAATTCTAGATCCGATGAGGAGACTGCTGAGCTTTACCTGCTTAATTGTTGAATTAGACCTGCAATATCTACCCCAAATAACACACACAACAGACTGACAATTTTAGAGGTATACTGAACCCAGTAAATCCTAAATCCTTCACAGCACAGTATCTCAACAAGGTAAGTAAATTAAAGTGAATACTGCATTATAATACTTCAGTACCTATATCATCAACTCAAAGTTGGATTCACAATACACAGTCCTTTTAAGTACCTTTGTTGATTTTTATATTTTGAACCAAAATAAAATTAAAAAAACCTCTGAGATCTCAGGCATGAAAAAAGAAATTGTCCCAAAAGTTCAAATGAATAAAAAAATAAATAAAAGTGAGGGAAAATACGAGTGTACTCAAAGTCCTACCACCCTCTTCCACAGTGAATGTCCAAGGTGAGTATTGCAATGGGAAAGATATGGAGATGTGGACGTGGATGACCCCTTTTCTGAAGGTGAGTAGCAACCAGGATGGAGATGCAGATGGATGACAGCAGAAGATGGTAGAGGAACCAAGGACTGAGGACCCAATTGAAGGACTCTAAAAAAAAAAAAAAAACAGCCTACACAGCCAGGCAAGATAATTATTCATCTAGTCCACATAAGGTCCATTTGGATATACTTAAATAAATGTACTGCTCTACAGTGTCCATTTTACTTCGTTTTGCATGAATGCTTAAAAACCATCATAATTCACAGTACACATAACATGAATTCACATAAACGTTTCAAAATAAAGTGTTTACTTAATATACAGCTCATACTGTAACCTGTTTACATTCATTTATCACCCCAAGAATTCAACATACTCATAAGCTTAGCTGCATGAAATTTCTGCTGGCCTAACACTAGCACAATACCTAATTAGCCTGCACCAAGCAGTTATCAAGCGTTTCACACACAGTAATAATTTGAATAACAACACAAGATTCATAAAGCACATTAACACAGGCTTTAGACATTAATTAAAGTTTATCCCGACTGGTTTTAGTAAGAGTACAAGGCTCGTCTTTACGTTTCTAACAGCGTTGCTAGCGAGTTAGCATGCTAATGTAGCAAAGCGATCATTACTCACCGGGAAATCGATTGTCTACAACTCTAAACAGTTCTACGGCGTCCTACTTGAAGTCGCAGCTCGTCAATCGCCTCTTTTACATCCGTGTTCAACTTATCTGTCAGTTTTCTGACTTCTGACTTACTTTTTTTTATCTACACACACACCAAGCATCAGTTGAGGGGAATGCACAGAGAATGGTACCCAGGTAAGATTACCACTCCTATCGGTTTTGCACGCTGAAAACAGCACCTAACAACTGCCCCTTCAATTAAAGGTACAGTAACACATATACAAGTTGTAATTTGAATTAAGCTTAGGAGAAGCTACTTTTGGTGCTTTCTTCTCATGGAAAAATAATAATACATTTATAATTTTAAATTAGAGAGACACATTTAGAACACAAATACATTATATACAGCTACATTCTTAGAACAGATTAGAAATAACCTGGGGTTTAACTAACCACGGTTACACGTTACGCCCAAACCACACCTATGAGTAATGTAGCTACTTCAGACCAACCCATTTTAGATTTGCGTCGGGTGCAAGAGTCATTTATCCCGCCGGTATAATAGCAACAGCGCCCGAGATCCGCCCACAAAGCTACTTGTGTTTGGCGTTTGATACTTGCGTTTCAGATCGTTAAAATAGGGCACTTAGTCTTGTTAAAAGTTAGATTTCTTTATAGTGTTTTTGAATCCAATTGTCACGTCTTTTATTTATTTTATTCATGTATTCTATCACAATCAATGTAATCAATCTATAAATCACAATAAATGGATAAGATGTTATTCATTAACTAAAAAGACCTCTCCATGCTCAGCACTGTAAGACATCCCCAGCCTTTGGCCATTTGAATACATGAATAAATTGTCTTAAAGTCTTTAGCCTTTCCTTCCACATACAGTAACTCCTCCTCCCTTTACATCCCACTCTCCATTCTTTTTCTTATTCTTTACAGATTGTGGCCAAGGTCACACGAATCTCTGACGTCACTGATTTAACAATTAAACTGCTCACAGATTAGCACCTCATGTGGATCCTTTCTGTTTGCTTCTGCCCCAACAAGCACCTCTTCAATTAAAGCTAATACAGGCGAGCTCCTCCATTCCCACGTGCATGTCCACCTATCTACTTTAACCCCAATCCAACCCGACCCTGCTAGCGAGCGCACTCTGCATTGAGAAAAAGACAAGAGGCCAGCCAATAAGCTGTCTGGCTCTCCCTGCATTATAAAAGGACAGAACCCCAACACTAATTGGTTTTCATTTTGATCTCGCCAGCCTTTGAATATGTCTCCCACCCCTGGGGTAATGAAATGGCCCTGACCACTTTAATTACCCACCACTGTGGAGAGAGAGCACAAGTCAGAGAAAGAGAGAGAGGGAGATGGAATAAAAGAAGAGATGACGGCACGATAGGACAACGATCCAGTAGCTGGAGGCTGAGTGAATGAAGAAGAAGAAAGAAAGAAAGAAAGTAAGAAGGGAATTATGCAGTAGGTGTAGGAATTTGACCAGTGTGCATGACCATGACCATAACCTTATTCTCAGTGTGTGGTGTGTCCCATACATTAATGATAAGGTCACTATGGTTACAGAGTTTAAGACAATAAGGCAATACAAGAGACAAAAAAGAGAAAAATAGAGCGGTTAAACGCAGAAGATGCATGCATGTATTTTTAGTAAGGTTGCATCCCCTTTGGGATCCTGTGCAGGTTGGCAAAATACACAGATTTGCTAAGATGAAGCTAACAAATTAACTATTTTTCAATTTTTGCTTAGAGGTTCAAAATAAAAAAAAATGGTGCTGGACGAAAAGTCAGAGGATCCTCAAAGTGATTACAATTTCTCCTGAAAGGCACATAATGTGTATACATTTTTTATTTTTATTTTGCAAAGACAGTGTGAAGATATTTCATACATAAATCTTATTCCTCATATTTCAAGTCCTTCACACTAGGACAAAACAGACAGGGCATGTAAAAACATAAAATTAAATAAAACAAAATAAATAAAAACAACAAACAAATCCAACAAACAAATCAAACAACATAATAATGTGTCTACATTTTTTATTGGCAAACAATCCAGAAGTAGGCAGGAGTACCTACACGGAAACTAAGCATACTGCTGTTGACGGGGCAGCACCGGCAAGCGCAAAATATATTTTAACCTCCTACAAAAAGGCCCACTTAAAAAAAAAATCTATATCAGTTATAAGTATAGCTATATTTAGAATATTTTCACTGCTTTATCTTGCCGTCAGGCAGCCCTTTCTGACAGGGAACTGAAGTCAATTTATCCATCTATGTTCTCTTCAAAGCCACCAGACTCCTTTGACAAATACAGTAATTTTACCTCGAAGAACCTGGTAGTTGCTGGTCTACCACTGCCTCGATTAGTTAGTTTATTTGTGTTATTGTGGGACTTTGGTGAATCAGCCTAAACCTAAAATACTGATGCTTGGTCAGTGGCTCTCAGAGTCAGATACCAATGCAAAAGTCACCCTTTAGCGTCTGTATGGGACGCACCGGGCAGAGCAGCAGCTCCACCACGGCGCTGTGAGATGACGTAGTATTAAGAGCGACAACAGTAGTATGAAAGACTGAAAATCTGCATGTGTTAATCCTGTCATGTCACCCAATGTATTAAATTATGTCTTGTCTAGTCTCACTGGTCATGTCTCACTTCACTTAGTTAAATAAATCACAAAAATGTTGTTTTAGGTATTTATAAAGGATTTGAAGGATTCAGATTCGATAAAATGGTATACCCCAACCGTATTTATTGGGGTATATGCCCATGTGTGTGAATGTGTTTTGTCTTCTCCCCCTGTGTGTGTATATCAGCCTTCGATGCTGATATTGGTGGCTTTGAGGCAAGGTCAATGGGCCATGGTGACTGTCTACTATCTTGGGCTAGGACCAATAGATCATTACGGGGAGAGAGAGAGAGAGCGAGAGAAAAAAAGTGCGAGCATGCAAGCAAGGGAGTATGTAGGGAGAGAATGTAAAAAAAAACAATTTTAATCTAGAGGGTCAAAAGGGCACTACTCTGAAGTCTTTTCTTATCCTGGGATAGGTCCCAGGATAAGAAAAGACCTCAGAAAAGACCTCAGAGCAAATGCAGAAAAGAAATCATGTCATGTGAGGACCATCAGTTATGTTCAAGCCTGTGAGTGACTTATTCAAGCCACAAGTAGGATTTTCTCCAACTGTCCATCCATCCATCTTCGTCCGCATATTTCGTGATCACAGCACTAATACGGTAGGGAGTAGTATGAAAAGCCGAAAATCTGCGTAGAGAGGTTGGTTGGCGTGGTGGATGGGTCAAACAAAACAGGACTTTAACCCGGGAGACCGGGGATCGCGTCCCTCGTGTGTCGTTTTGTTTCCCCGTTGTCTTCCTAATCACAACCGTCCCGTTATTGACACGTGTCCCCAGCGGCCGTCTCCCGGCGTGTGAGGCGTCCTTTCCCTGTTGTGTTTTTCCTAAACCCAACCTCTGAATAGATGGTTCCCATTCTGTGCTGGCCACCACGGAAAAAACTAAACGTGTTGTACACGAATCAATAGATTAAAAATAACGTGACAATTACACAAACTGCTGTGAGACCGTGTTGGATACGCAGGTATACGCAGTATACCCGCTAAGAATTTTTTTATTTCACCTTTATTTTTACAGGCAAGTCATTAAGAACAGGTTCTTATTTACAGTGGCGGCCTGACAAGCGGCATAGCCACTTAGGGAAAGGAAAGGAGGGCTAGATAATAAATACATTAGAAATACATACAGTTTAGAAATTACATAAAATACAATTTGAAATACACAGAAAACAATAAACATAACGAGATAAGTGCACAGGTACGTGGGTGAGTAAGAGAGGGAGAAACCATTCAAATATTTAGCTGGAAAAATTATTATGTAGAGAAGCAACTGCATATGTCCGTGAACAAGGATGATATGATGGTTTTGAAGGATGAAATGGAAATTAGTTTGTCCAGTTTGAGAATCTTTTGCAGAGCGTTCCAGTTGCGAGCGGCAGCAGATTGAAAAGATGTGAGACCAGAGGCAGAGTTGGTTTTGGGAATGCTTAATTGAAGATGAAGTGAGGACCGGGTGTTGTATGTGACAGACTTTGGCTGCAGCAGGTGATCTAAGTAAGGAGGTGATCGGCCAAGAAGGGTCTTGTAAATGAAAGTGAAACAATTAATCTTACGGTGAATGTGAAGGGAGGGCCAGTTGACAGATGAATATAGGGTGCAGTGGTGTGTATTGAAGAGGGCATTTGTGGCAAATCTGATAGCGGAATGGTAGAGTGGTCTTGCAAGCAACCCTGTATATAGTGTGACCATAATCTAACATGGGTAGAATGGTCATTTGAATGAGAGTGAGTTTGGCAGAAGTGGTGAAAGTGGAGCGGTTTCTGTAAAGGAAACCGAGCTTGGCCTTGACCTTAGATTGCAGCTTTGATATGTGGATGGAGAAAGGTGGTGATGTTAAGGGCAGGAGAAGGCGTAGTACCCTTACGGTAAAACCACACAACTTTAGTTTTGGAGGTATTGAGAGTGAGTTTGAGTTGGGAAAAAGACTGCTGGAGTTGGAAGAAGCTATCTTGTAGTGTAGCTTGAACAGTAGCAGGGGAAGGACCAGTGGCACAAAGAATTGTATCATAAGCATATAAGTGAATGAGTGCATTGCCAGCTGCCTGAGGAATGTTATTAATGTATATTGAGAAAAAGTGTGGGGGACAGCCCTGGTTACCAGGAGAGAATGGGAGAAAAGGTTTTCAAATCTTACACGATGCACCCGGTGAGAGTTAATTGGAAAACCAAACCAGTGAGTGATCAGTGACACCAATGCTGCTAAGTCTGTGAATGAGTGTATTGTGGTCCACGGAGTCAAAAGCTTTGGCAAGGTCAATGAATATAGCAGCGCAGTGTTGTTTGGTATCTAACGTGGATGTAATGTTATTGAGTACTTTTGTGATAGCTGTAACACAACCATACCCAGATTGAAAGCCAGACTGTGCCCAGGAGATGATACCATTCACATTAAGGTGATTGGTTAGTTGTTTATTGACAAGTTTTTCCAGAATCTTAGACACACAAGACAAGATGGAAATTGGCCTGTAATTGTTTAGGTCAGCCTGATCACCGCAGAGGAAGCTTCAGGATTTCCATTTACCCACTTAAAATGCCCAAGGACATGCAACAACATACTTTCCATTATATTTTTGATATATTTTTAATTGTCATCTGTGTTTTTTCCTCTTCACATAGGCTAAATAAAGGTATTTCCAGCATAATTTGATCAAAGTGTATCCGAATACAGGAAATGAAGTTGTTGATGATAAAAAATTCCCTGGGGGGGGGGGGGTGACACCCAGAAACCCCACTATGATATATACACATATACAGTACAGTATACCCACTACAATACATTAGACTACACCACTGAACTAACCCCAGCCCGCCTCCCAGACTGTCCCAAATCAAAGAACAATAGTTGTACCACATTACTATAGAAGAAAAACCTTAACACAAAAAAATAACATTTCTGAACTTAACACTTAATTCAGATTACTTATAAATGTGTATCAAGAGTTTTGAAAGAGTTTCTCTTCTATTTTGAGAATGCCCTTCTTTTTAGTTCAAGTACAAAACAGCAAATTTGGAGTTACAGTGAACTAATTTGCATTTTTGCAGCATCATGTGTCAATCAGCCCAAAGAAAACAGAGAAGTGAGTCTAATCAGTTCTCTAACATGCGGCTGTCATCTCCAATCTACCCCATGGTGGTGTAAAGAGGAAAATAAACTTAAATTTTGTTTGCTAAATCTTTCAAGACTGCAGTACTTCCAGGAGCTTCAAGTTGCTATAATCTATCACAGTCACTTCCACTCGTCTCATAAAAAACAGTGGGTGAATCGAGGTAAATGCTACAATCTCCTTTATATATTTCCTCTTTAGTCATGACAGGGAGAAAGGTCCTTGGAAAATGGCAGTTGTTCTGGCAGGACAGCTAAATAAAGTGTTGTCTCTATTTTTTTCTTTCACGATTCCCTACTGTCCCACATATTCCCTTTTAATCTCGTCATCATGTTTTCCCCCTTTACTACTCACTTAATGGTCTTTGAACCTAGATGTTATACATTTCCAACATAGCCCATTTAGTTTTCATAAATTTTCTTGTCACAGAGTTATCAATGGTTGAACTTTTTTTCAAGTTGCTGCTCATGGCTTGTGTGACCATGGCAACCACAGAAACCTCACCAAAGGATATGATACAGGAGCTAATTTTGCAGGTATCTGAGTTACCTGAATTATAAACCTCTTCACCAGCAGAGAACAGACAAATTAAACAACAATAACTGTTTTGAAATTTGATCATCTGGGGCCTCATGTATACGTAACGTTGCGTACGCACGAAAAGGTTGCGTATGCACGAAAGGGTTGCGTACGCTGGTTTCCACGAAGGTTTTACCGGTCTTATTTACTTATATTGACAGCTTGTTGACGTTTTCTTTCATCTGTTGGTTTAACATTTTATCTGTAAAGGACAGAAACGGCTTGAATAATATCGTTAAAGTCTGCTACAAAATCATTGGAGCCCATCAGAGTGACTCACTCTGGGAGAAACGTGTTCTCCAAAAGGTGAAATGTATTATTATTCAAGACCATATTTTATTTATTTATGCTGCCTCCCAGAACGACCAACCGTTTCTCCAAATTTCTCGTTCACTCCCTCTGCAATTAAGTTGCTGAATGCAGAGTAACTGTCTTAAATTTTGAACAAATCTCATATTGGTTATGTGTTTAAAACTGGTTGATTGCAATTTCTTATGTATGTGCAATATACTCGGCACATTTTATTTATTATTTTATCTCATCTCTCTTTATCGTCTTTATTCAGTTCATATTTAAAATATTTTTCTTGCTGTATACATTTGGATCTCACACTTTCCCATATGCCTTTTTATTGTTTTTGAGTTTTATTACCACCTTACACCAAACGATTGAGACGACAGGAGCGCGCCCCAACTCTAGCAAGAACTCTCTCTCATTTCACTTCAATAGTCAATTAGTTAGCGACAGTGTAATCACTTGAAAAGTCGTTTGCTGTAAAGTCGGCATAACGTAGACACTCTAGAAACAACCTAAAAACTTTGCCTGGGAAAATGCACACAGGCTTTTCCGGTCTGCATGCCGTTAAAGTTAAGTTTTTGCAGGGAATCGGACCCTGGGACAAGCGATAAGAATAACTATATAGAAATAGCCAATCTTCACGCTGATGGTGTTGTTGCTTATGTTGGTCATATAGAGAAATCAGTATTAAATTGAGAATCTTTGTAGCTGTTTTAAATCTAGATCACATATTTTCCTTTTCATATTCTAAGTTGGTTCAGTCTTTGATCATTATCTTGCCTCTTGCACCTTCCAGTTTTTTCACCTCATCTTAATAATTAATGAGTATTCATTTCATTTTTTTCATTAAGGATTTTAGTTAATCTTTGTTCATTGTGTAGATGTGTAGAACAGCCAAAATCAAAAGCAGAGACGTGTGTAGTGATCCATAGCAGCTACCTGCCTTGTGCCATTAAACTAAATATCTTTCTAAATGTCACTGTAACATCAGTTTCAACAAAGCACTTTTCCATTTTTTTGTTAACAGCACACTATAAAAATGTAACAAAGTGTGTGGGTCGGCATTGAAGTTGGTCACGTAGTGCCCATTGCCATTTGAGAAATGCTTATCGTATCTCAGGTGATGAAGATGAAACTTTTATTCATGGTGTGACTGTCTTTTTTCTTTGTCGTCCTCTTCACTCACTTGCTCGTCTTTCACATCGTCCTTTCCTTGTCTACTCTTCTCAATTGTGGAGGTCTGCTGGCTTAAACTAAAACTTCTGAGGCGTCTAAAAATATTTCTAAAATATTTCTACAAGGCTTGTGACCTTAGAATCTCAATTGCACTCACAGCAGGTTCAAATGCACATGCGCACGCACACCCATTCTCAGCTCTGTCAAACATAGTCAGTGTCCCGTTTTCATGCTTGTGCATTACTCCGTCCTGTACTTTGTGTGCTGGTTTTGTTTATGCCAGCAGCACTTTTCACTGAGGAGTAGACCTACATGTTTGTTTTTGTGTGTGTTTTGGTGCATGTGTTTCTTTATGTATTCATGTGTGTCTCGCTCCGTTTGTGTGTGAATACTGTGAATCCTCTGTGCACGTGAGAGTCGGTGTACCTGCATCCGTTGCTTTGTGTGTCGGTTTTTGTGCTGCCTTTGCATGTCTGCGTATGGTATTTGCCTGTATCATTGCATTAGGTTTCACACACTTTCAGCCTTTACCGAAACACTGAAAGTATTGTTATCAATCCACTGACAATTGTCACTGCAATATGCAGTTCCATAGCTCTACAAAGCATTTTTTCGCCTTCGTTCAGCTCTTTTACAGTTTTTTTAGTCACTATGGTACTATTATCAATAGTATGGTGCAGTGTTTTAAAACTCTTAGTACAAGACTCCCAACTGATCATACTTGTAAATCATTAAATCTTGCATTCAAAGCAACTGATTCTCCTTGTCATTTGGCTTGTAAACTTTCATTACAAGACCAATGTTTCAACCACTAAGTTTCTGGTGAATACAACAAATACATTTGTTAAGTCACCTAAACATATTATGGTGCAATTATTTCAGTTCAGTTATTGTAACAATCACTTAGTCTTAGGGCGTTTTCACACATACCTCATTTGGTCCGGACTTTCGGACTTTTCAGTTTGATCCAAACCAAAATTACAGGTGTGAAACCTCTCCTGGACCACGGTCTGAATCAAAAGACCACATTTTAGTCTGATAAAAAGAGATGGTCTCGGTCCGGACCAAACTGAACTACGGTCCGGTTCGTCTATAGTGTGAAAGCATTTTTGGGATGGTTTGGACCTTCGGACCAAATACAAGAAGCTCTGGCAGGCTCTCCTTGTGTTACAAGACCGGGGAAGCTCGGTGCTTAGTGTGTAGGCTACATGAGAGAGTGTGTGACGGTGAATGCGCTCAGAGCAGACAGCTATCGGCTATCAGAGCAGAGAATACATCAGCAGTTTATTTGTTAAGTGGTAGTAAATGTACAGTGTAGGTTTCCGTTTGTCTCTGAATAAATGCTCCAGAAAGAAAGTTCCCATGTCTTGCTTCTCAACATCACAACAAAACAAAAAGAGCCGTGGCAGTAGGGGAGAGCAGCAGTCAGTTGAAAAAACTCTGACACAGAGAGAGGATACGAGAGAATGGGGAAGCCCGTCTACAAACCAATCAATTATAAGTATCTGGTGACGCACCTCATGTATGTGACGACGGCATGACGTAGTTTTGTCACATAGATCTTTAGTGCGCTTGCATAACTGCAGTGTGAAACCAAAACTTACCGGATCAAATGTATACAATGTAACAAAAACATGAACCTTGGTGTTGATGTGTGAAAACACCCTTAGAAGAATGGGGAGAATGACAGGAGTAACTCTACCTCACTCCGGTACAGTAGGTGGTGCTCTGCCAAGGCACAGCGCTTTTTCTTCCGGTTGACCCTATGTCAACATTACACAGACTGATCACTAAATTTGTATAATTTAACAACTTAATGCTTCATTTACACATTATCTCAGCATAGGACAATCATTATAACGTTATCAGTAACCAGTGTCGGGTGGAATAAGCAAGCTAACTTGGTTAGCCAGCTACATAGCTAACTAACATTAACGTTAGCCAGAAGCCGTAGTGGGTTATGAGAACTCAGGGGTACGGTGACGGTAACAGGGTAAGGTGTTTACATGGCGTTTGAGATAGGGTGACCAGACGTCCCCGGTTTCCGGGGACAGTCCCCGTTTCGGTGACCTGTCCCCGGCTGGAGCTGTCCCCGGAAATGTCCCTGGTTTTCACTGTGACTGACAGACCCGAAATTGGAATGAAATAGTCGTGCACCCTACACGCACAGGCTCAAGACAGCCAGAGCAAGCCTCAGAGCTCAGAGATGTTCTAGAATGCCCATTTTACGATGCTAAAATTACTGTTTATTTACATGGAGTCTGGTGGGTTTAGCAAAATAAGGTAAAATATTTCCTCAATAGTTTTAATTGTATCTGATACTCAATGAGCTGTTGCAGAAACAAGCCCAGCATGAAGCAATAAAGCAAAAGCTGTCAGATAAATGTAGTGCAGTAAACATTACAACATTTCCCTCTGAGGTGTAGTGGAGTACAAGTATGAAGTAGCAGCAGGGGCGATTCTAGGATCAGACCTTTAGTGCGGCTCAGCCCCTAATGAGAATGTGACATGGATATGGCGCATGCAAAAGTGTTAACCCCATTGCTGTGACAAATTGCAAGAAAATTAACATTGAACTTACATGAAATGTTATCATATTTGCATTCTGGATAAATCTCTGCACACCCATTACTCTGTGAAATATCTCACAAACTTTTCACTCAACACATGCATCAGTACAACAAACGGTCCCTGAGTAATCCAGTTTTGAAATTGCAACATCATTTCTACATGATCTACAAAATTATAATGTATTCTCATGTAAACTATTTATGTCAGCACAGATATTTTTTGTAAATTGCTTAGCCAGTGTATTCCACCATAATGGTTATTATATTGCCAGATTCCAGACATTCCCACTTACTTATATATATCCGACTTACAAATATGAATACATATTTTTACTGGTATGCTTCCTAGTGACATTAATGCAAAAATAT
This sequence comes from Sander vitreus, assembly GCF_031162955.1. Taxonomy (NCBI): domain Eukaryota; kingdom Metazoa; phylum Chordata; class Actinopteri; order Perciformes; family Percidae; genus Sander; species Sander vitreus. The sequence continues at coordinate 28,469,455 of NC_135864.1, read as the reverse complement.
GAAGAAAAAAACTATTCCACCTGTGTGTGCATGGTTAAAATTCTGAAGTGCAAAATAGCTCAGGCTACAGCACAAATATTCCCCTCCATAGATATATGAATAATCAAGTCTAACCTCTGAATTTCTTTTCAAAGTGCACCAGATTGATGCATTTAAACGTTAAAATACACAAAATTTTCTTACAGGGGGGCATGCCCATGGACCCCCCAGGGGAGCTTGTGCCCCAGTGCAGCTCTAGGTCTAGTGACGCCCCTGGGGCAGTGTCCCCGTTTTAAGTTTACAAAGATAAAAAATTACCTGTTTTGGAGGTATTTACGCTTCTGAGCTGAAAATGTCCCCGGATTTTGTCTCAGAAATCTGGTCACCTTAGTTTGAGAAATCTTGGTATTGCCTGAATATAACCTGAATAGAATCGTTTTTTTTTAAACTGCATGTAAAGACAGTCACAGTTAGACTAGCTGCTGAACATAGTGGAGCATTTAACACTCACCCCCAGGTGTTGTTGGGAACAAAACAGAGCTAAAAGAATAGTGAATATGGATGTGTAAATAAGCTACTGTTTGCTAACACATTAGCTACTGTTTGCTAACACGTTGGACATATTAGCTTAAAAGGTGAAATGTCAGTGATGAAAAAAAAATAAGTTTAAATATGTTTTTTTACAAGTACAAAAGTAGTCAACCAAACTAAGTCAGTGCTATTTTTTGCTGTATGCTGGGCAGCAGGGTGAGGTCAGTTGACACCAACAGAAGCACTAAGCTCATCAGAAAGACTTTCTTCTGTGGGTGGAGCTTGATTCTTTGGTGGTGGTGTCAGAGTGGCAGCGAAGCATAATGGACAATCACTCACCATCTCCATGCACAGGAGCACCTTCAGCAGTGGACTTACCACCATAAAGTGTGATTTATGGTTCTGCGGAGCTTTCGCCGTAGCCTACGTAAGTGGCCTGAAGTTCATACTCGTGCGTCAGTCTCGTTAAGAGAATAGCAGTGTCTGTGTGTGTGTGTGGGGGGGAGTGTGTGCTGGAGTGATTGAGAGAGTGACAGTGATTAGCTTCGGAGAGAGAAACAAAGTGTCTCCCCTGTGCTTTCTGACCATGGTAGGAGTTGTCGAGTTGAGTCTGTTGTTTTTTTCTTCGGACATGCTCAAATAGGCCGGGGGAATGTTTTTGGGGTAATCGATTTTCGATTTAAAATAAGAATTGTGACAACCCTAGACATTACCTGTAATATTACGGCCATAATCACTGAACATCTGAATTAACCACACTTACACTACCGGTCAAAAGTTTGAGGTCACTTAGAAATTTCCATTCCACTCCATTACAGACAGAATACCAGCTGAGATCAGTTGCATTGTTTTTTTAATCAGGGTAGCAGTTTTCAGATTACATTATGTGCTTACATAATTGCAAAAGGGTTCTCGACTGTTGTAGAAAGAAGTGGCTGATCTTTAATGCAATATCTACATTGCCCATTATCAGCAACCATTCATCCAATGTTCCAAAGGTACATTCTGTTTACTAATCTGATATAATTTTAAAAAGCTAACTGAAAAAACATTTGCGAAACCTTTTGCAATTATGTAAACACATAATGTAATCTGAAAACTGCTGCTGCCCTGGTTAAAAAAACAATGCGACTAATCTCAGCTGATATTCTGTCTATAATGGAGTGGAATGGAAGTTTTTAAGTGACCCCAAACTTTTGACCGGTAGTGTACGTATACCAAATGATCCCTACTGTTAAATCAAGACAACCTACAGTATAAAGAAGTATTTTCCTATATTTGAAATAGAGAAAGAGTATTGGGATTGAAAAAAACAACAATGTATCAGTTTTGACCTGACTAAGACTGGTGCATGTAAGATTTGGTGTTAAAAATGTGACCGATGACCGGTCTGGCCAAAGAGGCCAGATAACCTATAGAGGGTTTTCACCAACGTCACGTTCTGGGCGGTAACCTGGATGAGCGGCCATATTGAAGGCACTCGGTGTAAACAACTGAATGGAGTAATGGAGTATTGTGCACTTTGGATACTTTATGTCTAAACAACAGAAAAGCTCATCAAAACGCATCCAAGATGCAAAGGCATATAGGGCTAAGGACTTGGACCACAAGAAAAGGCGCGATATTTCGAGAAATTATGGTTTACTGGCGGTGCAGATCCCTACAAGTTGGCTCCCTCTTTTTGGATCCATGGCGACCCGGTGATTCTTCCTTCAGTTGCATATCCCTATATAGCTAGTCAACTACCTGGTTTTCTCACCGAGCCCATACACAGCGGAAGACCTTAAATCCTGCAAAAGTTGGTGTGTGGATGGGTGAGGGAGACGCAGTACCAAGTCATCAACGACCGTTGTGTTGTGAAGCCAAAGTAAGTAATGCAATAACGTCTTTAATCAACCTAACCTTAAAGCGCCCATATTATGCTCATTTTCAGGTTCATAATTGTATTTTAAGGTTGTACCAGAATAGGTTTACATGGTTTAATTTTCAAAAAACACCATATTTTTACCCCAAACTGACAGAACTCACCTTGGGCACGATTGTACTCCAAAATAACGGCTGAATTTGGCCCCAGGACCCCCTGAGCAGTTGAATCCTGCCCTATTCATGGTGTAAGACTCAAGAACATATCCCCCGCTGTTCCACTTCCTCTGTAGAAAGAAATAAAAAAAGTGTTCTTGCCATTCACAGTTGGACTATTCAATGTATTGATGTGGACGACCTTGAAGGATACATTGACAAATGCTTCCATCAGCTCATCAAGGTTGAACTAGATAACAATTTTAAAGCCAAAACCAATTCAACACCTGCATGTACCAGCAAAAAGCTCCTTGCCTTCATCTTCCTGCACAAAGGTGATCAATACCTAGATTTCCACTAGTCTTGATGCCAGAATACTCGAGGTGCTCCAACAAAGAATTTCAAACACTGCGAAATAGCGTGGAATTCAACCAAGACCAAATCGCATCACTAATGATGAAACACAATGCCACTACTCTTAGAATCCTCTCACGATTGACACGTGTGAAAGAAAACTAATAATAGAAAGAGACCATAACAGAACTACAAGTGTGTAGCATGAGAGACAATTTTGTTTTTTTTCTTTTTCTGTCATTCCTGAAGGCACCCATATGATCCTAACATTTACAAATAATTTTGAGGGGAAGATTGATAGACATTATTTCCAACAGCCAGCAAGTGCCTGTCTGGGTCACTTGCTGGCCGGCCTGTTAGGGCTCCTGCACACTGCCTGCGTGGCGTGAGCGTGGCGTTTCTGTTGCGTGTCAGTTGCGTGGCGCTGCTGCTGCTAGCCTTGTCTGTACACATGGGGAGAGAGTTGTGGAAATTTACTGCACTCAATCAGTAGTATACTTAATGTTAAACATAAATATATACTGATTTGATTACAGCAAAGACAACGTCAGCAGTATTGACGGCAAAATAGGCTACAGAATATTTTGTTCTGTATTGACATGTGCAATATTTGAAAATTGATAATTATTTATTTTTTTAAATTACATTTACATCTGCATTTATGTCAAAACCTAGAGACTTTCAAACATCAAAATGTCATTTATTAAATGTATTTGTGTCAAAATGACATAAACATCTTTTCGTATTCTATTTTGCGTGGAAATGCTTCCAACACGCTTGCGTGTCACCTGAAAAATAGGCGTTGGTCCTATTCCTAGCATGCACGCGTTTTTAGAATTATTAGAATCTGAATAAAGGCCTACATCACATTAAATAAATAATGCAGGATGGTTGCTTGACATTATCAAATGCTTCACTCATAGCTGGTCTGCTGTTGCAGATCTTTTAAGCTGCTTCTTGGAGCTCTCTCTCTCTTTTCTTCAGTCATCTGCATTTTTAAATGCAAAGTTTTTACATTAACCAGTTGTTAATTTATCATTTCACTTTCATTAACGTCACATCTGATTGTTGGTTGAAAACTCATGTAACATAGTGACTGTAAACAGCATGATTCAAGAGCCCAGACCATCCCATCCCTGAGCCTCGCTCTTCTCTACAGAACGCAAACTAATGTAACGGACGTAACATAGCTACGTTAGCCTGCTGCTGCAACATAATCATTAGCTTTGGTTGATAATGTAGCATTTTACATTACTATAGCTAAGGCAATGCTGCGCGACGTGATGCAAACGTTACAAGCTGAAGCTGCACTGTATTCAAAGCTCAAGTGGATGTTTTGGTTACTATTCACAGGGCATTTGTCATAATCTCCATAACTTTAAAAACTCATGTGAAGGCAGAAGGGCTTGGCTTTCCCTCTTTCATATGCGGTTCTCCGTGTGTGAGAAAAAGTCAGAGATGGGCGTATTATCGTATTGATGCAGCCACAACAGCAAAAAAAGAAAGAAAAGAAAAGAAAGAAAGAAAAGTTTATTTAGGCTCTTTCACCACAGGGGCAGCTAAGCCAATCAGGGCAAACGGGCAGTTGCCCAGGCAACAATAGCCCGTACCTGTGCACGTCCTCCCCTTGTTGATGATGTTTTTTGTCTGTTAGAATACATAGTTTCAGGGGTAGGGGAGCTAAAATATGCAGTATATCATAAAGTAAACAAACATTGGTCATAAACAAAAATTCAAAGTTTATGAAGTTTTTTTAGAGTATGTTTAACAGTTTCCTACTACATACTACTAATATATTCAGTATTCATTAGGTACCACATTCGTCGGTAGTATATAGTAGGTAATTTCGAATACAGCCATTGGCCCTCATTTATCAACCTAACGTAGAAACCAGCACAGATATTACGACAGCCTTCACGCGTGATTCATGAAACGTTCGTATCACACCAATCAGAGCGTAAGAATGGTCGTACATTGATAAATGCAGTGGCTGGAAACAATCGGAATTTAAACATCACGCCCCAATATATTATTGGTTTTGAGGCCTTGCCCCTGCAATTCACGATACTTTTCAGAGTTGGAGATTGAAACCCTGATATCTCAGGTTCGTGTGTACTATTTGGCAGCCTGAAAACTGGTATTAAAGGCTGTAGAAAGAATGTGGAATGGAAAGAGATCACTGATGCGGTCAACAGTGTTGCCGTAGTATATCGGACTCCAGCTGAAGTTTATTTAATTTATACTTCCTTGACATACAGTATGTCTACTATAGTCCTAGTAGTAATATACAGGCTTATATTGCAATCTCTTAGGCCTACATGTAGGTGTACCTATATTTAAATAAACACACAGTAGCGGAGTTTATGCAGTGTCTTTTATTTTACTTGTGTTTTTTGCATGAGTCAGAGCCAGGCAACCGTGAGCTGTGAGGGAGAGCGCGTGTCCTCCGCCCCCCGTGCTGGACCACCACCCCGACCCCGTCTCCTGACAGCAGAGAGGCTGGAAAAACAAGCCGAAATATGTCGGTCAATGGCAGAAATAAATCGTTACACTTTAAAAGAGAAATGAACACCTGAAGAATAAATATTGGATAGCATTGCCAAACATAACACTATACCTTTTAACAGTGAGAAATAATTGAGAGTTCACGTGACCAACAACTGCGATGGACGCAGTAAACTAGAGCTTCCTACCTACCTCTGCATTTCATTGAAAAACCAGGTCTGTTCCTTTTTCTTCGAAGCCAAATCGTTTTTTTTCCTGTTATCACAGTGACTCAGTGAAACACCTGCAAGCGCGAAAAAGCAGGTGTCGTTGTCGTCTAAATGATCTACTCGGACAGAGAAATTTGCTAACTTGGTGGCAGCTAACAGAGCGGTGGCTAACATAGCAACTGATGCTGGCGCAGTCTCGAACATGGAGGACTTGATCACTCAGGTCTTGGAAAAGCAACAAAGTGTGCTTGAATAAGTGATTTACAACGCAGTGAAGAGAGTGCTAACGGAAATTAATGCCTCGCCGCAACACATTGGGGCAGAGCCTGAGATGCAGGAAATTATGTTATGTGATCCAATGCAACGGCCTCGGGAGCGTGAGGAGACAACACGAGCTACATGCTAAAGGCACCTCAAACTCGCTTATCTACCCGGCCACCCTGAGAACGACCCATGGAGGGAGAGAGTTCATCTCCACTACAGCCACAGATGCGGGCATTTTCTATCGGGAGTTGGACATGGAGGATGACGCAACACCCACACGAGCAGAGCTAAATGATTTGCTAAGAAGGAGAGCTGAATTCATAATGCACAGAGTGAGGCAAAATTATTATTTCAATGGTAGCAAACCAATTGCTGGCTCTGAAATGAAAACAAAGCAAGTCCAGAGCTGTTATCAACAGCATCCGCACAGACCGAGGTACCTCAACGAATCCTAAAGATATCAATGCTACTTTCCAATCCTTTTATTCAAAGTTGTATGAGTCCTCCTGCAATCCAGATCCAACACAGTGCCAGAAGTTCCTAAAAGAGCTTAATCTGCCTCTTCTTGACCCAGAGGAGGTAGAAGAACTGGGTCAACCTACAACGTTAGAGGAATTTAAATCAGCATTAAAAACAGTTAAAAAAGGGAAAACACCGGGGTTGGATGGAATTCCATCAGAACTTCTTCTACAGTACTTATTACATATTAGGACCTATCATTTTACAAGTTTTAACCTTGGCCATAGAGATGGGTACTTTTCACCAACAAACCATCACTGCACTAATTTCTGTTATACCCAAAAAGGGCAAAGATTGTGCTCAAATTACAGGCCCATCAGCCTCATTGGGACTGATATTAAGCTCTATTTCAAAGCACGCCACTTAGAATGCTTTATAGAGAAGCTAGCCCACCCCGACCAATCAGGCTTTATAACAAAGCGTCACACTGCAGACAATGTACGCAGATTATTTCATGTAATAGAAGAAGCCAGAAACCTTTCAACAACGGCAGCAGTTTTATCAATGGACACGGAAAAGGCTTTTGACCGCCTAGAGTGGAACTACTTGTGGCAAGTAATGGAGAGGCTTGGTTTGGAGGCCAAATTCATTGACATGGTGCTTACTTTATATGTGAACCCCACCACTATAGTCTCAACCAATGGCTTGCATTCTCAGCCATTCCCATCGAACGGGGCTCTCGACAGGGAAGCCCGCTCTCCCCCATGCTATTTGCGATCTCTCTTGAACGGTTAGCCCAAGCTATAAGGCAAAATGAAATATGTAATGTCCAGATTAAATCCAATATCAGCTCAATATCATTATTTGCAGATGGTATTTTGTGGAACATCTCTGATCTTGAGGACGCTATTCCAAAAATTCTTAAGATCTTCAACGGATTTGGCTCAATCTGTGGCTATAAAATCAATTGGGATAAATCTAATCTTTTATTGAACAACAGGCACATGACATCAGCTATTAGTGGTACAATACCTACTCAAAGTAAAATTACATATTTGGGCATCATCATACATTCATCACTACAGCGAGTTGTCCAGGACAACTATGAAACTATATTAAGTAATGTTCAAAAGGATCTGAATAGGTGGACTGCGCTGCCGGAATCACTGCGGTCCAGGATTGCTGTTGTTAAAATTAACATAGTTCCCCATGTTCCAAACTTTAAACAGGTCGAGGAGCACCTGCGCTACACCAATAAGTGGCACGTGAATACCCCAATATGGCACAATACACACTTAATGTCTGGTAACAAACCTTTTGCTTGTAAGCAGTGGAGGGACAGCGGTATTTATACTCTAGACCAGTTATTTAATGAGAAAGGCATGGTGAGCTTTGAAGACCTGAGAGGTAGTTTTGAGGTCCCCAGGACATCCTTCTTCTTGTAAGATCAGCCCTACAATGTTATGGAGTGCCATGGGGAGACAGTCATTAAATGGTTCTTTGATTTCCCTGTGAGAGGAGTAGTGTCCAAGATTTATGCTAAGCTGTTGCAAATATCCATAGGAGAACTCCCAATAGTGGGGAAATGGGAACGAGAGCTGAGCCCTGAGGGAAACACAATTAATTGGGAGACAGTTTGGGACATTTTCCATTGTTCCAAGAACCCAAATCACCAGTATACCCAATTCAACATATGCAATAGGACATATTTGATTCCTCAGAAGAGATACGTCTTGAAAGCCATTCCCACTCCCTATTGTACGTTCCGTCAACCTGAACAAACTGGAACTTTCCTGTATATGGTCTGGGAGTGTGAACAGGTGCATGAGTTCTGGCATAAAACAACATCAATACTATCTGATGTTATAGGATATCTAATTCCTACCGACCCGATTATTTTGTTACTTAATGACGACTAAATTACACCTGCTCGAGAGACAGAGGAAGATTTGCCACCAAGAAAATGATAGTTCAACGCTGGCTCGCCCCCACTCGCTTTGTATAAAACAGTGGTTAGCATATTTTCTAGACATAGTTATGCTTGAGCTCTCTACAGCAAGGATTAACAAAGCCAAATCAACTATCAACCTATGGAAAAGCACAGCAGCACAAATATCTGACCTAAGGACCTCAGCACTACAAGAACTATAGGAGAGCGACTAGGCAAGGTGTGATTTCTGTTTGTTTGTTTTGTTTTCTTCGAGACCGCAGAGGGTGGGAGAGGGTTTTTGTTCTTGTTCAATTTGTGTTTCTCTGTTCTGTGCACCATCTAATATTGCCGGCCACATATTGTGGAATTTGTTCTGTATGTCTTAATGATAAATGGTGCTAATAAAAAATTGTTCTGAAAAAGAAAAAAAGAAAAAAGTGAGGAATAATATCCTGTCTCCTTGATATAGCCCAGTCAGGGCTGTGGTGGACACTGCTCTCTGGACATCAGGTCATCTGGCTCCATCACTACATTAATGGCACCCTGTTTTCCTGCGCAATATCGTGCAGAACCCCACAGGCTAAAACAATGTTGCAGACTTTTTCTGGCGTGTATAGTAGGGTCCCCCCTGCTGATGCAAGACAGAGCCATCTGCCCTTAATCAATCTGATGGAGCGCTCCACCGTGGCCCGTGTGCATTGTTGTACCGGCGCATAGGTCTTCTAAAAGAGCCAGATCTGCCATCGCTGATCAACTGATGACTTCTCCTTCTCCTGTTAAACTGATTATATGCTGCACCGCAAATCCACACTGACTCGAAAACTTGCATACACAAGTTTAAACTATACGTGAGATTTGATCATAGCCTCCGCTCATGTCAATATTGATAAATGCCGAGCACCGGTTTTAGGCCAGATTGGCAAATTGAAAAGGTGAAAATATAAAACAAATCCATTGAATGGCACGCACGCATGCCTGCATGATATCTACCATAAAGAACGTTGAACTTAACTGTAACTCACTGTTACAAAATGTGACTGAATGCGATCACAATGACTGAATGACCTCATTTCACAGGTGTCATCCATTCACAATTCTGCCAATCAATTTAAAGATTGATTTATATTTTACATTTGCCCTTTTTTGAAAAAAAATAAAAGCCCCCACATACACACTCCTGCCCTTTTATAAAAAAAAAACTGAGATAGACATTGACTTTATTCAGACAGCAGTATTCAGTCACTGTGAATGGCAGGTAAGTAGACATTGATTGTCGATAATTGTCACAGCACTCTATGGATTTGTGCCAGCCTCTAGAAAGGGCAGATGCTATCTTGGTCTCGACCATGGCTGAAGCTAAACGGAGAGATGCCGATATCTCACTTTGCTGGATTCAGAATGGGACAGATAGATGAATGTCTCATCTCAGGTGCTTTGTGTGCGTTTGTGTGCGCTGGTCAATGTGTCCATCTCGCTCAGGGACACACAAAACACACAGTGACAAATGCAACACATTTGTGTTGCTTCTGTCGCTGTGTGTTTTGCGTCTCCTTTTTATTCTCCTCCTCACTGTATCCATTTCTTTGTTAACACATATCCTCAGCCAGTCTGTCTTTAGCTCTCTGATGGGTGAATTGACAAAGAATTGATTGTGGCCACTGATAGCCCCATGAATTGAGCATTACTTGCAACTGATATCTGCCCCGTCTCAAGGTCCGATTCACAATAGATACTGCGCTAATGAAATTACAGCAAATCACAGCCATAAAGTTTTTTATCAGACCGCAAGTTACAGGTCCTGACTGACGAGGTGCCTAGGCAATCCTCAAAACTTAAGGCAAGGAATTTAAACGTGACAGAGAGAAACCGTATTTGGGATTTAATATCCCAGTCTGTCAGTGCTGTTTTTCTTTTTTTTTTTTTCAAACGCACACCTTCAGGCTTTAAAAGAAGATGGCATAATTTGAAGCAGAGGACAGCCCTTATACAGTAAATGTGCTTCATTACCACTAACTCTCTGAAATCGCTAAGAATTTTACTATAACTGTGTGGTTATTAGCGCTGATCATTATGAATTGAACTTAGGGTCGGGCCAATAGACGATGATCTCCGGGATCCACGATGGTCAGAGCAATCTCCAATAGCCAATGCCTTTGCCATGTCAAGGTGTGGCTCATTTTAATGTGGCGTTGTGGCTAAAACGGGTTTATTGATCACACGTCTTTTAACAAGGTGGCTACCATATCACAAGCTAGAGTAAGCTAGATTTGGACATGAGTGAGGGAGAATCGTATTGGGGAGAGATCAATGACCTGTCATTTTCATCAGATGAGGAATCATCTTCGTAGGACAAGTAGCGCCCCCCCCTCGCCCGCATCATTGCAGCGCCGCAGCCCTCAGACGCTGATGGGACAGGTGCCTTTAGTTACAGTCAAGCAATACACATCCTAGTTAACTTAACGTTAGGCGTAACTCATGCAACGTTAACTTACTGCACTAGCTAAACTAATTATAAATATTTATATTCTTTAGTGTCGGATCAACCATTACAGGACGGAACTGTTTACAACCGGGAGCACAAACTGGCAGAGCGCAGTCACAAAACATTTTGTGTGTCTGTGTGCGTTCGATCTGTAATAAAAGAGCCTGAAGCCCATAAACTGACTTTTTGAAGTCGTACTTATTATTTAAAAAAATATATAGATAAAAATGATCAAGAAATGCCATATTTGTGAGTGCTGATGCTTTTGCAGCAGCGGGTAAAAATTACCTAGTAGGTGGTTCTAGGTGTAAATGGAATGCTGCTGGTTCTAGTGTTAACCATGCTTCTATCTGCTTTTTTTTTAAATAAGCAGAGCAATGAAGTAGGCGTAAGCTATCACAGAGAGAAAGGTCTGAAGAGAAGCTTTGCTCTCTTGGAGGCATATTTGATTTTGGATAGTATAAAGAAAAAGGCCAATGTCAATGAATGACACCTGGGATAAAGGTAGGTAGGTAATTTTCCTGTCTTTGTGTGTAAGTCTCTATGGTAGAGGCAGACCTGGAGGATGATGGGGGATTGTCGTCAATTTCCCTGGTGGAGGTTGCTGAGGTAGTTAAACAACTCCACAGTGGCAAAGCCCCAGGAATTGATGAGATCCGTCCAGAAATGCTTAAGGCGCTGGGTGTGGAGGGGTTGTCTTGGTTGACACGCCTCTTCAACATTGCGTGGAAGTCTGGGACGGTGCCTAAGGAGGGACCAGAGGGTGTGTGCCAATTACAGGGGTATCACACTTCTCAGCCTCCCCGGTAAAGTCTACTCCAAGGTGCTGGAAAGGAGGGTTTGGTCGATAGTCAAACCTCAGGTTGAAGAGGAACAATGCGGATTCCGTCCTGGTCGTGGAACAACGGACCAGATCTTTACTCTCGCAAGGATCCTGGAGGGAGCCTGGGAGTATGCCCAACCGGTCTACATGTGTTTTGTGGATCTGGAGAAGGCATATGACCGGGTGCCCCGGGAGATACTGTGGGAGGTGCTGCGGGAGTACGGGGTGAGGGGGTCCCTTCTCAGGGCCATCCAATCTCTGTACGACCAAAGCGAGAGCTGTGTCCGGGTTCTCGGCAGTAAGTCAGACTCGTTTCAGGTGAGAGTTGGCCTCCGCCAGGGCTGCGCTTTGTCACCAATCCTGTTTGTAGTATTTATGGACAGGATATCGAGGCGTAGTCGGGGTGGAGAGGGGTTGCAGTTCGGTGGGCTGGGGATCTCATCGCTGCTTTTTGCAGAGGATGTGGTCCTGATGGTATTATCGGCCTGTGACCTTCAGCACTCACTGGATCGGTTCGCAGCCGAGTGTGAAGCGGCTGGGATGAGGATCAGCACCTCTAAATCGGAGGCCATGGTTCTCAGCAGGAAACCGATGGAGTGCCTTCTCCAGGTAAGGAATGAGTCCTTACCCCAAGTGAAGGAGTTCAAGTACCTTGAGTGAGGGGACAATGGAGCGGGAGATTGGTCGGAGAATCGGCACAGCGGGTGCGGTATTACATTCAATTTATCGCACCGTTGTGACGAAAAGAGAGCTGAGCCAGAAGGCAAAGCTCTCAATCTACCGGTCAGTTTTTGTTCCTACCCTCACCTATGGTCATGAAGGCTGGGTCATGACCAAAAGAACAAGATCCAGGGTACAAGCGGCCGAAATGGGTTTCCTCAGGAGGGTAGCTGGCGTCTCCCTTAGAGATAGGGTGAAAAGCTCAGTTATCCGTGAGGAGCTCGGAGTAGAGCCGCTGCTCCTTCGCGTCGAAAGGAGCCAGTTGAGGTGGTTCGGGCATCTGGTAAGGATGCCCCCTGGGCACCTCCCTAGGGAGGTGTTCCAGGCACGTCCAACTGGGAGGAGGCCCCAGGGAAGACCCAGGACTAGGTGGAGGGATTATATCTCCAACCTGGCCTGGGAACGCCTCGGGATCCCCCAGTCGGAGCTGGTTAATGTGGCTCGGGAAAGGGAAGTTTGGGGTCCCCTGCTGGAGCGCTACCCCCGCGACCCGACCCCGGATAAGCGGACGAAGATGGATGGATGGTGTGTAAGGAGAAAAGAATCCTCAGCCTAATGGTCATTTTTAGAATATTATTTAGAGCTAATTTTTGTCTGCAATTTTGTATTCAAAATTTACTGTATGTCTGTGCATTACTGATATACAGTTTTCATATTATTAGGACTGTCTAAGAAACTGGTAAAGACATCACAGAAGAAGTGATAAACTGAAGAAGTTTGTTCGCATCTACAACACACTTCAAGGGAAAAGAGCAAATGGTTGACAGCAAGTGTCTTCACCCAATTTGCACTTGAAATGCAAAGCTTTTTCCTTTCATATATACTGTCCAACAAGAGGGTTCTGAAAAACGTGGAATAGCTCCACCATATTTAACCATACAAGTATTATTTGTCCTCCAAAGACGCTACCTGGCAGCCCTACACTTCAATGAAAATGCTAGGCATCCCCTAGCAACAACAGCTGTCTGAGCCATAATTTAGAGTCAATTTCCTTAAGTCCAAGAAGGCAGAATGCACAGCAAAGCCAGTGAAAGCAGAACCAGCCTTCTGTAAGTTGCCAAGTATCTGTAACGGCGGAGCAAGGTACATGATATTTAGTCCAGTGATTCCCAACCTGGACCCCAGGGCCAGGGGGTATTTGTATTTGTTGAAACATTTAGCTTCACTCCAAGTAGGAATAGTAGTAGTAGTAGGATTGCTGACCAAAATCAACCTTAATATTGACAGTTCATCATCATTCATTCATCTACTTTAATATAATGAATAGTGTTATACACTTGGAAAATACATTGTGATTCGATGAAGGGGTACGTGAGTTCATCTGACAGGGCCACCTCAGACCAAAAAGGTTGGGAACCACTGATTTAGTCAACGGTAATAGTGACACCCATTTGTAGTGTGACCATCTTTTTTTGTAGAATGGCTTAGTGACCGCAGTGATAGTGATCAGAAATATTGTTGTTTTTGTAAACAATATACTACATTATCATTTTTGCCTATAATCAGGATTGCTGCAGCAATCTTTCTGATGATAACATTTGAAATACAAGTCTATATACGTAAACAGTTTCAGACATGAAAGATGAAGAGTAAGCAATGCAAGATATCGGGAACTGTAATTTATTGCATTTTCTTTCTTACTCATTTGTATTACAAGAATAATTGACAATTTAAATTCATGAAAACACTTACCGCTCTATTCCCCTTAGATGTAAAGGCCTGTAGTCGCTCTTTAGATGTTGAGTGCATTCTGTAATAACACATTCAAACACACAGGCTCGAAGACAGGATGATCAACCATGCACGGTCGTTGGTCCTGAAACTGCTGTAGTCTTCTTGTAACTTGGTAAATTTGAAAGGGTACGTACATGGGATTAAGGAAAAGAAAATGACTACATAATTACAATTCCATTTACCAAGCATTCATATTAACTGTGGTATCTCCCTGCAGCAAAACTTATCGGGCTCTGTAGGCATTGTAGCACAATTCCCACAAATACACCTGTGCCAGGAAAGAGATTTAAAAAGTGAAATTGCAGGTGTAGCTATTTGAATATTTTGTTAATAATTAATCTTGATTAATCGCATGATTGTACATAGTTAACTCACGATTAATCGCAAAATCACACATTTTGTATCTGTTCTAAATGTAAAGTTTGTAATGCTCTTATCAAATTGGGAGCAGACAAATATGCTTGCTTCATGCAAATGTTTTTCCAAACGAATGACAAATACTGTCTAGAATATTGAACACGATAACCTCAAAGTTACTGTAAGCTCAAAAGATATGCTGAAAGCATGATATGGCACCCACTAATATGACATAATATGACCCACTTTGATTGAGAAACAAACATGCTGTGAACAAGAGTATCAATAAATTACCTGCAGGGCTCCAGCACAGTTTCCAACTTCTTCAGTTTATTCAGTTTATCCAGCTCAGCTGTTGTTGGCATGGTGACCTTAGTTGTTTGTACGGCCAGTGCATCTCTCAGTGGTTCTTGATTTCTCACAACACACTTTATCATCTCCAGGGTACTGTTCTATCTCGAGTCACGTCCTGTTTGAGGCCTACTACCTTTCTGCATTTTCTGCAATCATGTTGCGTGCACTATCAGGGGTCAGTGTATTGACTTTTTTTATGTCCCACTGTCTGGCGAAATGCCTGTCCTCTATCTTCAGTCCTCTATCAACAGTCAAAGCATGCGACTGAAGTTTACACTGTTGGTCAAAATATAGTGCTGTGACCCCGAGGTAACTGTGATTACTGAGAGAAGTCCAGTAGTCTCCGGTGAGTGTGACCGCGTTTGTCTGTCCCAACGCCTCCTGCACTTTAGTTGTGTATCGCAGATACAGTGGTGTCTCTCAAACGCAATTTATACGTGTAGATGTTGGATACAATGCTAATTATATGAAGCCCTCTTCAATGTTGATTGGCCTGCAAGCTGTAGCCACCCATTTAGCTATCATTGTTGAAAGCTTGTTGCTTGTAAACTTGTCTAGGCGTCTTCGTTGCAAACTATCCAGCCTTTGGCGAGGGGGAGTGGGATTCTCTGCGTCAGTCGTATGCTTGGCCAGCTAGTGGTATTTGAGACTCTACGTACTCTTGTAGTAACTTGGCAGAACATGCAAATACCTTAAGTCTTGTGGAGAGAACCATCTGGAAGGGTTTTGAAACTGAACTTTTTTATACAAAAGACCCTCTTCTTTATCCATTTCTGCTCAAGGAGGTTTGTTTCGGCTATCCATCCACAATGTTACTGCTGCATCGCTTTCCCTGATGCCATTAGGAGCACCAGGCAGAGGCAGAGTAAAGTGATTTTTTTTTCATAGATTATCTGATTCATATAGTACTGGCAGGATAAAGTGACAGTTTGAGCAAATATGACAAACTTTTTTTTTTTTAAGTTACCAACTGTAGCTTTAATGTATAGGCTACAAGACAATTATTAAGGCAATAAATTAAGATAGTGACTTACCTTTATCAGCATGTATTGAGGTTTTCCTTGCGGAAAACATGTCAAACTCAGCTGTGAGAGAATACACTGTTAATGGAGCAGCAGACACCAAAAGCCCAAACAGTTTTTGCTTTCTCCTTCTGTAGTGAATTATTGACTGCAACGATATTGACCCCCATTGTCAGTAGTGACGCAATCATCTATGTCATGGTTTGGCTTGCTGCCTCCCCAGTCCTAGTGGGTGCTGTCTGTTTTCCCTCTCCCTTGTGTTTTTTTCTGTCTGTCCTGTGTTGAGTGGGTGTGGTGCTCCTGGTTCGCTCTCCATCCTCGTCAGGACACCTGTGGCTTCCTACTCACCTGAAGCAGATCAGCAATCACCGCTCCTGTCTTAAACCCTGGCTTTCCAACCAGTTTTTGCAAGATTGTCTGTTCACCCAAGTGGTAACACTCGCTACGGCCAGCCTATGTGGTTTTTGACAGGCTTCCTTTAGTATCTCCTGTTGTAAGCTGACCTTGACTTTGTGTGTTTTTTTTTGCTCCTGCTCCAGATTCCCGCTTCAGTCCTGGAAGCCCAGTCTGCCTGCCTGAGCTGAATTGTTTTTTTGTTGGACCTGCCTCTCGCCTGTCTTGCTGCTCTCAGCCCTTGAGGATTACAAAGCACCTTCATTACCTTTGTGTTCAATAAACCTCTATGCCGGTTCCAAACTTTTCTCCGTGTCTGCTCCTGAAACTGGGGTCCGTTTCAGGAAGGAGGTTTACTCAGAACTCTGAGTCTAACCCTGAACTGAGTTGATTTACTCTGAGATGGGAAACGCCCTGCTGTGCCCTATTACACCACTGCAATGCCCGGCTTCGACTTGCTATGTCCGGCCAACGCCGTGCCATGCCCTGTTACGCCCTGCTGTGCTCTACGACACCATTAACTATTATAACTATTACAATATCTTTATTGTGGCTATTATTGCCATTTTTCATCATACCCCCAACTGGCACTGTCAGACACTGCCTACCAAGAACCTGGGTCTGTCCAAGGTTTCTTCCTAAATGGGAGTTTTTCCTTGCCACTATCGCACTTACACATTCATGCATGCTCTTGGGGGAATCACTGGAATTGTTGGGTCCTTGTAAATTATAGAGTGTGGTCTAGACCTACTCTATCTGTAAAGTGTCCTGAGATAATTCCTGTTAATGATTTGACACTATAAATAAAATTGAATTGAAATTGAATTGAGTAGTTTGACTCAGAGCTAAGCGTGTGCACCACCACAATAAAAAGGCAGCATGAATGGAGCCATGATACTACGATTCACCATGGTAACAACCACAAACAAACTGGTCGGCGGAAATACTCATGCGCACATACAGTGAGTTTGAACATATGTTTCGTTAAAAAAGCAACACAGCGGCTGCTGTAAAAGAGAATTGGTGTGGGAGAAAATTGCTGCTCGAGTCAATGCGTAAGCATTGACAATGTATTAATTTCATATTTAATCACAGGTAACCTATAATATTACTGCTGAAAACTGGAATGGTATTACACCTATTTCATTTAGGTGCAATCCTGCAGACGAAAAAGTAGCCTGCAGCACCATGATTATTAACAGAAATATAATTTATAATCATTTAATTCTTTTTAATGGCTCTCACTGGTTTGTGTCCAGGGAACACTACAAAAACATTTAAAAAAAAACATTTCACAGCGAGGCACACTTTTCTGACGGCTCTGTATACAGTGGCTTTACTAATATGATCCGCATCACCAATGCTGCAGTTTGCAAAAAAAATAATAATGTGACACAAAGAATCTGCTGGGATGTAAAAGCATGTCCACGATGGTGGATGTTAGTGATATGAGGATGGATAAGGTATCTACATATCTAATCCACTGTGAAGAAAATACTTCTCAAATTGGTTATCTGGAAATGAAAATACATCTAGTCGGGACTCATATCATCTCCCGACGTAAACTCTCTGTGAAGTAGGCCTAATACAGCTTTTTCATCAACGGGATCGTCGACAAAAGGACGTGCAATGTTTGAGATAAAAACGTTTTATAATCTGCCTAACATAAACCAATACGTTAGGTTCACAGGCTCAGTTACCATAGTAACTGACTCTGAGGTTAAGTTACCTCGCTTTCTGAAACGGGCTGGAGTTACCCCTCTCTCTCCCTTTCTGAAACAGAAAACACAGAGTTTCCCTCATCTCAGGGTTAACAAACTCAGAGGTTTCACTAAACCTGCTTTCTGAAATGGACCCCTGGACAACCCAGCCTAACAGTCTACGTTCCTATCATGCATGGTTCTGCGGGATGAATGTTTTTTTGGAGACATTTCGCCTCAAGTTCCCAATCCTCGGAAATATAATGGACTGTCACAGACATGTAGGGGGTCATGTTTATTCTTGAACACATGGTTGTGAAAGCGACAAAGTCAGCTGCTTTCAAATCTTTAGTGATGCTCACCTTCGTTTTATTGTACAGATCGGGGATAGCGGTCTGTGTGAAGAACAGCTCATACTGTTTGTCAAAAATTGGGAGTAGTTCTCTAAAACTTGTCTCTCAACTGTATGATAGGAGACCATCTCCTACGCAAAATATGGCAGCTGTTGTGCAGTGGGCCCATCTTTCACCATTCCATTTGTACTTGGTGCTTTTTACAAAAGCTGCAATGACAGATGGCTCATGGCTGACTTGGATCTTTGCCAACCACAGCTTCTCTTGGTGCTAGCTTAGGGGCCTCAACAGGGTGGTGGACACGCAAATGTACGTGTAGGTTGGTGGTTTGAGACTCCCTCACCGGTTACTATAAAAAAACGGTCTTGTCTTGTCTTATTTGTCCAGGTTTAGCGGCCACAAAAGCAGCACAATCTTTTTCGCCTGTCAATGTTTTAAATTCTCTTTTCCTCTGTTCTCTCTCCTTCTTTTCTCTAATTAATGCATCAAACAACATTTCCAAGAAACACAGCTTACTGCCTATTACCATTGTTGGAGCTATGTAGCCCAACAGATAAACATTCAGAGATAGGACTAAGTGGGGAAAACATGCCTGCAGGGTGCAACTCTCATCCCGGCCTCACACTCCTCTCTGCATCATACAGTGTATTTTTTAGGTCATTAATGAACCACATCTAAACAATGTTTTTGTGTATTTTTCCTGACCTTATACAATAATGCAGTGTCAACTATTACATATTGTGTGTGTATGTGTATTTGTGTGTTAAGGTAAAAAAATTCTCAAGACTTAGAAAATGACCACTATTAAAATGAACTCAGCTACAGTAGCCCTGTGTATTTGTTTGTATAGATTATCGCAGCGCTATAGAGATGGATGCATAGATAGCTACAAGCATGCACAGAGACGTTTGTATGTTCAACCAACCCGTTCTCACTGGCTGTCAGTGTCAGAAACGACGCAAAAAGCACCCTTCAGCGTGTGTGTAGAACGCACCAGGGAGAGCAGCAGCTAAACTGCGTTTAAAGATGACGTAGCACTAAGAGCGACTACTGTTGCGAGTAGTATGAAAGCCCGAAAATCCGCACAGGGAGGTTGGTTGGGGTGGTGGATGGGTCAAACGACACAGTACTTTCACCCAGGAGACCGGGGATCGTGTCCCGCGTGTCACGTTTCCTAAACCCAACTGTCGCTTTCTTCTTTTCCTAAACCCAACCGTCCCGTTCTTTTCCTAAACCCAACCGTCTGTTCTTCTTTTCCTAAACCCAACCGTCCTGTTCTTGTCCCACATGTCATGGAAACGTAAGCACACACACTTTTCCTTAACCTAACTGCGTCAAAAGTGACGCCAATAGTCCTGACCAAGTGCTTTTAGATAAAGCGCGTTAGATATGATGCTAAAGGAGACTTTTAGCGTCAATAACAACGCCAATGGCACCTGACCAAGTGTCCGTATTTTACGCGATGGGAGTGAGAATGTGTTGGTTCAACGTATTGTTCATTGTAGTATTGTCTGAAATGCCAGGAGAGGTACAAAAGCAAGAATTGATAGAGATGAAGTAGAGAGCAGAAGTAAAGGAAAGCATGCTGCCTGGCAACTGTAGTAAACACATCCATGGTAAACAGTGACTTAACGCCAAACATTCCATTTGTGTACTCAAATTATTAAGGTCTCTTATCTCCAAGTTAAAATTACTGCCTCTGAGCTCTTTCCATGAGGCTGTTTTTTTTAGCTTTGACAAAGCGATCTCTCATGTTTTTGCACACTTTCCAGCAAAATGCTTCTTCTTTTTCCAGTGTGTTGACTCTGTCTTACCACAAATGTGAGGCCATTTGACTCCCTGTGGTCTGTACATGAAGAATCATACAGATATTTGTAAAGGCGAACCTGCTCAGCCAGTCTTCCCAGCTGACCATGTTGAAAATAAAATGGAACATGGAATGCACCCCGAGTTACAAGAATTCAGAGGTGCACAACCATGCGGCACGACATAAACCTACCTTAATGCATTAATGGCCCATCAGGGATAACAAAAGGAGACAAGGAGAATTGCAATACAATTAATGGTGTTTGGTTATTTTTCTTTTTTTTGCATGTAAATGATCAAATTGTCCACCTGTCTAAATCCTACGCATGAGTTTTTCTTTGGCACTTTCATCGCAATTTTTCAGCCATCAGCAGCACACCTGCTAAATATTCCCTAAGTAGAGTCAAAGCAACCATTTTAAACCGAAGCCTGCAAAGCTGTCGGATGCCCGTTGTCAACATACCAAGTTTTATGTGGCAGAAAAGAAACTAACTCTAGCTGTGAAATGTAATTACTGGTGCAAATGAAGGGAAAAGGGCAACACAACAAAAAGAAGAATGGCACTGTATGTAGATTATCTGTATGTAATTGATTGCCATTGTTCTGAAGTGACTGTAATTCATTCTGCCACCCTCTGCTATGGCAGTATATGGGACCGCAGTGTCATAATAACAATAATGCACCAACTGAACTGAGCTGAACTTAATTATTTCAGCATCAACTGAGAGACAAACACAAAGCTGGATGGCAACAGTAAACTATGAATATGTCACTGAAGCAAATAACATATCTGACTGGCCAATATGCTGATAAAATGCCACAGCCTGAGGTTCAATGTGTGACCAAGACACTCACACACAGACACGCAGTATTCCATTGGGCTGGAAATATGGCATGAATATAAACTCTGGTCCCGTCTCACCTGCATTTAATCTGAAGAGAATTACAAAATCAGAGAATGAACCAGACTCAAATATTGTGTGTGGGAAAGAGAGAGAGAGAGAGAGACCTTGAGATTGATTTTGTTGTTTTCTCACTGTGTGAAAGTAAAAGAGGTAGAAAGGCCAAGAGAATGATAGTGTGATGTTAACAGACAAGAAAATGGATGACAGAGCACGATAGATGGAGATATAAAGTGACAGAGGGGGAAAAGAAGACTTTTCTCTCTGAGAGAGAAAAGCGAGATGGTGGGATGATAACAGCAATGAGTTCCAAACTTGAGTTTAGAGAAAAAAGTGACAAAAATTGAGAGGGACAGCAAAGAAACCTAAGAAAAAATTAGGTTTAGATGGGGAAGGTAGGGATCACTAAAACACATGGAAGCAGTAGCATACTCAAACAGACTTGCTATAAAGCTGCTACATTACATTTTTTTTCAAATCAACAATGGATCCCATGTCTACTTGCATGTGAAAGGGGTCATTTGGAATGATGAATTCACAGAGAATTATCACCCAACTCTGCAGTTCCTGTCAGCATTGTCCACAACAAATAGACCCAATGATTATAATTGGTTAAAAACTGAATAGAGGTTGTCACGAAGGAACTGCACGCCGAGCTGCTGCTAACCTTTTCTTTTCTCACTTTCTCTGATTATGTAAAATCCAGACGTCAGATGAAACTTTCATCCGGTTAATATAAATAGTTAGAAACGACTATATTATAACTGGATGAAAAGATATAGTTACTAGGACAGCACTCCAATTTGATAGTTGTATTGCCACACAACGGACGTTCCGGGCTGCGCCCTTCCTCAGCGTGTGCATAGGCAATTACAAACAATACTCCACAACTGGATTAAAAGTACATTTATGACAGCTTCTGCCAGAGACCACAATGCTGACACATGCACAAAGGGGATATGATGCCATTGGAAAGGCGACCAAATGTAACAGTAATGCACCTTTACCTTGATTAAATTGTGGATTTCTCTGGGTTTCAGCACAACTCAACAAAATATTGACATACAGTAGGTCTAGTCTAGTTTTTTTTTACATTTTAATGCGGAAAAGTTACATAAATTAGCCTTCAATATTGGTAAGTGAAATCACTAAACTGATGTTTGTGGCTCGTTGGTCTAGGTGTATGATTCTCGTTTAGGGTGCGAGAGGTTCTGGATTAAAATCCTGGACAAGCCCAGAATACAAAACTTCACAAATCAGGACACTGAAAGTGAAGCAGCTCAATGGAATTCAGCATCTATTAGTTCTATCATTCATACCTTTGCTCTTCCTACTGTGATTTAGGCTTATTGCAAACCTCCGGTTTAATTATGCTGCAGGGAAAGCACATGACATGGTTTTTACTCATTTTAGCAACTTCAACGAAAAAGATGACCTGTCATTACCAGCCAAGTTGTCAAATCGAGCAGGGAATCCTGCATGTTAAAAGCAGAAAACCTAGTATGTTGGTTGTTGGTCTAGCGCAGGCATGTCCAAAGTTGGGGGCCAATCATGGCCCACGGCCGGATTTTACACGGCCTGCAGCCTCGGTTTGTGAAAGACAAGAGCAAGAGTCATCTATGTGCATTCATGGCCCAGAAATGCTTGTTACTAACTTAACTCTGGGGAGCTTATTCCCCGGAGCCCTTATGTTTTCTCGCCCCGCAATTTTCCTTGGATTACGGTGGCACCTAAAATCACGGTTGCAGCTGTAGCTGAGGCCTGCTCGGCGCCCTGCTACGCCCTGCAGTGCCATGCTCAACCTGATCTCACAGAATTCCATGAAATAAACACGACACCCTTAACTCAAAATCAGTTTCACGGGATTGCCGAAAATTCCGTGATGGGCCCACGGAAGAATTACGTGAAATGAACACGGCCCCTTAAGTTCAGCTAAAGGTCGTGGCGGGACAACGGGACGGTTGGGTTTAGGAAAACAATAACGGGACACTGGACAACAACGGGATGGTTGAGTTTAGGAAAAGAAGAACGGGACAGTTGAGTTTAGTAAAAGAAGAACAGGACAGTTGCATTAAGTAAAACAAGAAAGCGACAGTTCGGTTTAGGAAATGTAACACGTGGGACACGATCCCCAGTCTCCTGGGTGACAGTCCTGTGTTTGACCCATTCACCACCCCAACCAACCTCCCTCTGTGGATTTTCGGGCTTTCATACTGCTCAATAGCGTAGTCGCTCTTAATGCTACGTCATCTTCTCATCGACTTTACTTTGGCATTGTTTTCCGTGGTGGCCACACGGAATTTTCACACATTCCATGCCACCACCATGTAATGCGCTGTAATGCTCATTTCATGGAATTCTGTGAGACCAGGCTGGCCCCGCTACATCCTGCTACGCCCTGTATGCCCTGCTGTGCCCTGTAGTGCCCTGCACCCACCAACCGGCACCGTCAGACACCGCCTACGAAGAGCCTGGGTCTGCCCGAGGTTTCTCCCTAAAAGGAAGTTTTCCTCACCACTCGAGGTTTCTGCCTAAAAGGAGGTTTTTCCTCGCCACTGTAGCACTAAATGCTTGCTCTTGGGGGAATTACTGGAATTGTTGGGGCTTTGTAAATTATAGAGTGTGGTCTTGAACTACTCTGTAAAGTGTATTGATATAACTTGTTATGATTTGATACTATAAATAAAATAAAATTGAAATTGTAAGCTTAAATGTTAACAAACTTTGCATTACGTATAATCAAGTCATGTTTATAATGAACACGAGGTTAAGATTTTAGAATATTTTTTTTTATTTGTTCACGCCTGAGTGGCTTTGATTTGGTTACATTGCCATTAAAAAAAAAAAAAAGACAATGAAAATAAAAATTGGTATGGATCAGTGGATTTGTATGTAACTTTTATTGTTAAAAAAAAAAATGGACACCCTTGGTTTAGCGGTATGATTCTCGCTTAGGGGGCGAAAGGTCCAGGGTTAAAATCATGAATGAGCCCTGAATGCAAAACTTTAAACCTACTGTATTCAGTTTAGCAAGTGTCAAACATTGCATTAATAATAGGCCTTTCACACACCTTCATTTATTTTATCGTACTTGATCGACATGACGAGAGAATATGAAATGTTTAGTTTCTACCCCACAGAGAGAGGAATATGCACTGGCCTCACAGCAGCCATACATTTCATCCCCCCTAGTTTTCGCACTTTCTACCACTTGCTCTGTCTGTAAGTCTAAATGTACGACTCATACTCCGATCAAGGCCCCATGCCGCAGCTCTCTGGGGAGGGGGAGAGAAGTCGTATCAGAATAATAAGAATAAATGTTTAATATGTTTGTGTAATATAAATATTATCATTAATGTTGCCACGGTGTGGGTCTTACCCCGGGGAATGGCGGTCTTCTTGAAGAAAAAACTGTGTTTTAAAACTTTGCCAGTCTACTCGGAGAAATGAAGCAAACAGATGTTTTTCCTGGTGTTTTACGTGGTGTTTAACAATCAAAAGGCGTAATTTCATATACCAATAGATCAGAAAATGACAAGGAGGAGAAGGGGAAAACTGTACTCTTAAGTGTGCACATGCCTGGTTTTGGGCATGCTTAGGAACGAAAAAATATATAAAACAATTAAAATAATATTGTGTTTTAATATTTTATTCTAAATTTAGAAACTGGTTCACTGTGATCGTCCCAAAAGCCTCAATGTCTGCCACTGATCCAGGGGGAAGGAAGGCTGATCCACCTGATAAGGTTTTTCAGACTCATTTTCAGGTTCATAATTGTATTTAAAGGTTGTAACATAATAGGTTTATGTGGTTTAATTTTCTAAAAACACCATATTTTTGTTGTACTGCACATTGCTGCAGCTCCTCTTTTTGTGTGTTGAGCTCTCTGTTTGAGCTACCGAGTGAGGCATTGCACTCCTATTCCATCTTTGTTGGGAGTCGCACATGCGCACTACCTAGGTCAGCACTACAAGTCAGTCAGTTGCAGAGTATGAGGGCGTGCCACGCTAGCAGCTAGGCGAGCCTTATAACGTGTGTTACAAAGTAAAGGCTGGACTACAACAGAGCAGTTTGGAGCAGTTTGTGAACAGTGTTTTCTCTGGAAGATGGTAAGTCCCTCTGGGGTGGAGTTTGGGCTTTTTTACTTTGTAAACCTATAACATGCACACAAATATATATAACACAATAAAGGAAAGTGAAAAAGCATAATGTGAGCACTTTAACAATTTACAGTTATTAATCGTATAATTAGTAATTAGCGTATACATCATGCATCATGAGTGGTTCATTGAGCCTGGACATTCAAAGCCCCAGCATTTACTGACATATGCATGATGATGCTGACATATGGCTGGCTGTCTGCTCACACAGATTTCAAGCTTGCAATTTTTTTTTATGTTTTACATATTAAATAAATGATAAATGCAGCTGTTCTCTGCTTCACAACAATCCCTCAGGCATTATGCTTTTGATGTTAATGCTGGCAAAAGCTGAGTTCTATAATAACACTACAGGTACAGCTTGCTGCTTAATGAAGAGTCACCGAGTAGTAAATGGCTACCTGGGCATCATTTGGACCATGTTATCTGTCTGTGATCTTAAGATGTGTTCTGAGGCAGGCAGTGTTTTCAGAGGCATCCAATGGCCCAATAAAGTATTCTTGTTTCTTGGTAATCCAGACTACATGGCCATATCCTGCTTTTGTGTACATGTGTAGGAGATGTTTATGGCTGGCATTTACTCTCTGGAGGAAATAAAATGATTACACTGTCAGAAGTGCTGCTTCAGATTAACAGATGAGAAAGGCATCATAGAATGTGTAATAGAATTTAGCCTAGCATGGTTAATTATTAATTCATTCATTAGCCAGACTAAGCTAGGAAGCTAGTGTTACCTGGCTAGCGTGGTAGCTAACATTGAAAATAAACTCTTCAGCAAGATCTAAAATTATTTAAAAAAGTGTGAACTTGCCTGGAATTTGTACTTCTGTTCTTCAAGGCCCTGACACACCGGCTAGGAACTAGTGGCATCGCCTCACGTCGCCTTTGCCTTGGCCAGAAATTAGCACTGGAACACACCGCAGAGACTACAGACGACAGCCAACTACCACATACGTTCTGCGCCTGCGTGAGAGGAATTAACTCTCCATACCAGCAGGCAGCGGTAATCTATTTGTCATTCAACAAGGGATACTGGACATAAGCGTTGCTATGATACCAACAACAAACAGCATTTGCTCGAATCAGCAGTGCAAAAGTCGAACGGAGCCTACGGTCCATCTGCTTCACCCCAGCTGGGAAAACAGCGGACACCGGGAGACGGCTAACCAGACTGTCCAAAAATTATCCCTTCGGTGGGAGCGGAGGGACAAAACCCGAACAGCCCGCTGCTGGCTAGTTAGCAAACGTAAACTTGCTAATTCCACACACCCAACATGCCCTTCATCCTGCACTGGTTACAGAAAATTAGCCAAACAAAATTGTCACTCATCTGGAGACAGCAATGTGCTTTCCTACGATGTGACAAGAGTGTGTGGTTGTTACATTTTACTAATTTAGAGGCCAGCCGGCTGAGTAGTATGCTAGCTTGCTTGCTAGGGGGCTAATTGTTTAGCTGTACAGACGGTGCAGAGAGAGGGTCTATTACGGTCTTTATATTAAATTTCACGGTATAGGATATTAGTTTATTAAAAGTAGTTTATTTTGTAATGCGTAAGTATGTCTTTTAAAAGACATGCATTGTTGGAATAAATATACCAACACAAGTAGTTATGTATTAGCCTGGTCCTATCAGACTCTCGTACATTTCATTTGTACAGAGAGTCTGGCCTCTCTCCATTGACAAGTGTTAACTTCCTTGAAGGCGGGTACTCTGTTGAAGTTTAAAACTATTGGATCTACCCAGAGCCACTCTGGATCTGCCATAACCAATCGCTAACGTTTGGTCGTGACGTATGTCATGCGCATGTGTATCAAGAGGGGAGACCGACAACAACTATCGGCTTATATTTAGCGTTAGCCTTAGCCAACTCCTTCAACACTAACGGAGCGAGCTGGAAAATCAAACTTTAACCGGACCCCGTGGGGAGGAGGGCCACAACATCATGGCCACCAACAAAACTCAGCAAAGATTGTTCTTGCTCTGCCTTTAACTTCTGGATATTCGGCAGCGTTGCCACAACGGACCGAATGGCTTCGCTCGCATCTTTCTAGTGCACGTCCTCAACGTCATCGTTCTTAGCCACTCCCTCTGTTCACTGATTGGACCGCCAAATATTTGACCGGAGAAAACCCAAGAATATACCGCAAACCCAGACGGAGTAGTGAAGGAAAATGAAAATTGAGCAGAAGTACGTAGGAGGGCAGAGCCAGGCTAGTTATGTATATCTCGTATGTTTGCCATCTAATGGACATAATGTGCAAAAATAGTTAGCCCAATCTTTCAAAACTATGTTTGGAAGGAACATTCAAATGTCATTTTTGGCCAGTTTTGACAGCTATGTGTGTTGGATTGATCAGATGAGATGAAAAATGAGAAGAGCCTTCTGTGTGCACTCTCACAGTTGTTTGTTTGCTTTCCTCACTACAGTTTTCAAGCTGAACAGCCAATCAGATGGATTGCCTGTTTGGCTGACGCCAGTTAAATCAGCCAAAAAAAGGCAGACGAAGGCAACGGTGCGGGACACACCACACAAACTAGGGCAACGGTCAATCAATTTAAGGGTGATTTGTTTTTCAACTTTTTTTCCCCCATCCACTGGTGTCTAAGTGACTGATGTGAACAAAAATCTTTGAAATTGGTCCAGTGTTAAGCAAGAACGCTGTAACGGGACACAGCTAACCGGACTGCAATGTAATCCTATAGAGCAAATGGGCATCGGCAATTTCTGTCCACTAAAAGTGCTGTTTTTGCCACTGATATGCTCAGATTGTT
Organism: Sander vitreus; assembly: GCF_031162955.1. Classification (NCBI taxonomy): domain Eukaryota; kingdom Metazoa; phylum Chordata; class Actinopteri; order Perciformes; family Percidae; genus Sander; species Sander vitreus. Next base: position 28,441,626 of record NC_135864.1, on the reverse strand, counting down.
ATGAAAGTACAGGTGCTGGTCATATAATTAGAATATCATGAAAAAGTTGATTTATTTCAGTAATTCCATTCAAAAGTGAAACTTGTATAATGTATACATTCATTCCACACAGACTGATATATTTCAAATGTTTATTTCTTTTAATTTTGATGATTATAACTGACAACTAATGAAAACCCCAAATTCAGTATCTCAGAAAATTAGAATATTACTTAAGACCAATACAAAAAAGGATTTTTAGAAATGTTGGCCAACTGAAAAGTATGAACATGTACAGCACTCAATACTTAGTTGGGGCTCCTTTTGCCTGAATTACTGCAGCAATGCGGCATGGAGTCGATCAGTCTGTGGCACTGCTAGGTGTTATGAGAGCCCAGGTTGCTCGGATAGTGGCCTTCAGCTCTTCTGCATTGTTGGGTCTGGCGTATCGCATCGTCCTCTTCACAATACCCCATAGATTTTCTATAGGGTTAAGGTCAGGCGAGTTTGCTGGCCAATTAAGAACAGGGATACCATGGTCCTTAAACCAGGTACTGGTAGCTTTGGCACTGTGTGCAAGTGCCAAATCCTGCTGGTAAATGAAATCTGCATCTCCATGAAGTTGGTCAGCAGCAGTTCTACTACTTCCTGGTAGAAGGCTGCGTTGACCCTGGACCTCAGAAAACACAGTGGACCAACACCAGCAGATGACATGGCACCCCAAACCATCACTGACTGTGAAAACTTTACACTAGACTTCAAGCAACGTGGATTCTGTGCCTCTCCTCTCTTCCTCCAGACTCTGGGACCTTGATTTCCAAAGAAAATGCAAAATTGACTTTCATCAGAGAACATAACTTTGGACCACTCAGCAGCAGTCCAGTCCTTTTTGTCTTTAGCCCAGGCGAGACGCTTCTGATGCTGTGTCTTGTTCAAGAGTGGCTTGACACAAGGAATGCGACGGCCGAAACCCATGTCTTGCATAAGTCTGTGCGTGGTGGTTCTTGAAGCACTGACTCCAGCTGCAGTCCACTCTTTGTGAATCTCCCCCACATTTTTGAATGGGTTTTGTTTAAAAAAATCCTCTCCAGGGTGCGGTTATCCCTATTGCTTGTACACTTTTTTCTACCAGATCTTTTCCTTCCCTTTGCCTCTCTATTAATGTGCTTGGACACAGAGCTCTGTGAACAGCCAGCCTCTTTAGCAATGACCTTTTGTGTCTTGCCCTCTTTGTGCAAGGTGTCAATGGTTGTCTTTTGGACAGCTGTCAAATCAGCAGTCTTCCCCATGATTGTGTAGCCTACAGAACTAGACTGAGAGACCATTTAAAGGCTTTTGCAGGTGTTTTGAGTTAATTAGCTGATTAGAGTGTGGCACCAGGTGTCTTCAATATTGAACCTTGTCACAATATTCTAATTTTCTGAGATACTGAATTTGGGGTTTTCATTAGTTGTCAGTTATAATCATCAAAATTAAAAGAAATAAACACTTGAAATATATCAGTCTGTGTGGAATGAATGTATACATTATACAAGTTTCACTTTTGAATGGAATTACTGAAATAAATCAACTTTTTCATGATATTCTAATTATATGACCAGCACCTGTATTTGACAACATTATGGAAATGATCTCTACAGAGATAGATCTTTTTGTTAAAGAGTAAAATCTTTTTTGTTTAACCAGAACATTTCATTTGGCCATGACTATTGTAAATTGCTGTATTGTACATTTATGTTTCCATACAAATATAAACGTCCGCTGGTGCCATACACAATTATTCCCCTAAGGGGGCATGTCAACACACAGGGGGAAGATTTCCACAGACGTCCCCTGTGTTTTTCTGTGCATTAATATTTCAAGACGCACACAAGAATGCACACGCAGTTGGACGTAGCTCATCTTTAAAACATGATTTTTCTCTACTCACCTGAAGCAGGCCTTTAGTAGTCACATGGTATTACATTGTACAACTGTCTGCACAAATAACATATTGTAAGCACAAGAGCAAGTGCATAAGCTCATGCAAACACACATTACAGTACACACCTACCTCTCTGTTTCCAACTCACCCAGGACATGCTGTATTTAACTTAAGCATAAAACATGATGTGTAGGGCCACCAGAGACACACTCTCCGAGGACATTTTAAGGAGTTTGACTACTTTGTACTGTTTAGACGAAAACAGAGAAATAGATGAAGAGAGATCCGTAGAATAACTCTAAAATTATGTTTGACATTGAATGATTCACACAAACATTTTGATTTTAGGACATCAATTGACCACTCAAGTGGACACAAGTTAATGATATATATATATATATATATATATATGAAAGGTATGGTTATTTCTTTTTTTATCTGTAGTGTCATGATCATAACATCATGCTTTTAGATGGGAATGCAGGATTTAATAATACTAACAAATCTGCAGTAACCCAAGGCACATCAAGGAACAAACAAATGAGTGTTTCTGAAAACAGTGTCAGACAGTTTCTACCAAAACTGAAAATGGAATTGATTTTCTAATGAGCATTTGTTCCCGCTATGCAGAGTTGATGCAAATTTATTATCTGGATTGCCGGCCTTCAGATTGAATTGATCCAGCCCAGTCTGATGATAAACGATGATTTGATCACACTACACAGTATGAAAGTTCACATAGAGTATGATTGGTAATTTTCACTGACTGATTAGATATGTAATAGTGTGTATGTTCACATTCCAGGCTATTTTTTTCAAAAAGGAATATATAGTTAAAATGAAACAAAAAACAAAAAAAAAAACAGCTGTAATCTCATCTGGGCCCCATTTCAGGAAGGAACAAACTGAGTCTAACCCTGATCTCTGAGTTGATTTACCTGAGATGGGAAACTCTGAGTTTTCTGTTCCAGAACAGCTGATTTGAGTTGGTTCAATCAACTCAGAGTAGGTTCACGCGCGTGCACCACCACAATAAAAAAGCAGCATGAATGGAGCCATGATACTACGATTCACCATGGTAACAACCACAAACGGGTTGACGGAAATACTCATGCGCACATACAGCGAGTTAAAAAATCAACACAGCAAAAGAGAGAGTTTGCGTGGGAGAAAAGTGCTGCTAGAGTAAATGCGTATATTCCAATATAGTGTATATCATATTTAATCATAAGTAGGCTATAGCCTAATATTACTGGTGAAATGATATTGAACCTATAATCTATTTCATTTAGGTGCAATACTGCAGGCGAAAAAGTACTACACCTACTAATCCCACTCAGGAGCACCATCATTAACAGAATTATAATTCATAATCTTTTATTTCATTTGCAATACATAAAAAACATATTTTTAATGGCTCTTACTGGTTTGTGTCCAGGGAACACTACAAAAACATTTAAAACAAATTTCAGAGCGAGTCACGCTTTTCTGACGGCGCTTTGCTGTACAGTGGCTTTACTAAAATGCGCTGCATCACCAATGTTGTAAAGAAAACTGCTGTTTTCAGAAAAAAGTAATGTGACACAAATAATCTGCTGGGATGTAGAGCATGCCCAAAATGGGTGACGTTAGTGATATAAGGACGGATAAGGTTATGTAGCCTATAGGCTGCATAACAGACTGGGAAGAAAAATGTTAACGAACACCCTGCACAGTAAAGCCAACGGGATCGTCGACAAAAGGAAATGCCATGTTTTAAGAATAAAAAAAGTTTTATAGTCTACCTAACATGGTTAATAAACCAACACAGTTTTTTTATTCATGCCGATAACAAACTTCGCTAAAATGCACCCGATACAGACTGAATGAGGAAATGAAAGATCGCTGTGTCAGAGGGAGGAGACTGAGAGAAACTCGAGGTTTCTTGAAGAAAACCTGCTCTCGACCAGCTTAGGTTCACAGGCTCACTTACCATAGTAACTGAATCTGAGGTTAAATTACCTCTCTTTCTGAAACAGAAAAACCCTAAAAAAAAAACTAAAAAAAACAGAGTTTCCCTCATGGGGCCCTGCTCTAAGTTTAAAAGTGATTGCTACTATTTAGTCTATCCTCCTTGATATAAATGGGGTTGGAAAAAATAAAAGCAACACGTTAAGTGTAAAGCTCTCAGCATGGTCCTCTGCAGGTTCACACTGTCTGCTACAAATATTGTGTAGATACGTTTGTCTATGCAGGGGGTATTATTGCTCTCCAACACTGTAGGGGGAGCACACTACAGGGCACACAGGAAGGACATTGTAGAGGAAGGAAGCAGGAGAAGCCGAATGTGATTCATCGTTGATCCTTTTACAGTAGCTGTATGGCCACAGTACAGCGTGGGTGCTCTTTTCTAGTTAATCTTTTGTTTAAAAAAAATATATATATAGTTGTTTATCTGTTTGCTCAAGTGTTTTAGAAGAAAAACGTGATTGGGTTGGGAGTCCCACCGACCAATAAGGCAATCATCAACATGGAGCCTGCTCAACCGCCACAGACAGCGATGTTCTAAATTTTGAGAGGCACGCGCCATCTCACCAATAGCAAAAATCAAACATTGCAACCTTTATGAATGTAGGTTTTTTTGCAGGACTGTTGTATTAAGGCCGATCTATCCTTGAAAGAAAGTAGTATGTTGTTCAGCCATGTCTGACGGCAAGTGTTCTGAACAGCCAAACGGGGGAAAAGCCAGTCTTCATAGAAAAGGCTGTGATAATTGTGAAAGGCATAATATGCAGGATTTGCAGTTTCTGTGTGCAAACACAGCGAACAAAGTTAGGCCCTCCTCCCTTGCTTAGTGAGCCAGAGAGGGAGAAAGAGCAACAGTGGTGGAGCGAGCTAGAGAGTGAATGAAGAAAGTGAGTGGCATTAGCATGAACAAAGCAGTAAATCTGAGATTGAATATGTTATTTTCTGCTTTTTTCAAGGCAGTTACATTCTTAAGCACAAATAATCACACCCACACCTCCACACAACCCTGTGGGAAGGTGCCGCATTGCTGGATTTTGTGTGAATGCAGCCAAAGTGCATGCTTCATTCTGTCCGCTTGGCCTTGTCCTGTCAAACAGACACACAGACCTTCAGCTCTTTATACCCAGACAGAGAGCATAAGAGAGAGACATAGACAGTGATGTAACCTGGTCACTACCTTTTTATAAAGTCACAACCTCACGTGCTGTTATTGACTGGGGGCTACACAGCCAGTGCCCAAAGGTCGACGCCCAGAAATGTCCCAAACACAAGGACAGGGGCAGGGCAGGGTATCTGCAGATACAGACACCGCCACGCATAAGTGAAAGTTGAAAGAGATTATTTATATATACATATACTGTAAGTCTTACCTTGTTTTTTTAAGGAAAAGTATACCATTAAACATTGGGATAACAGTGCACACAGCCAGACAGGCATTTATAGTGTTAAACTCATTTGTTCATGAAGAGTGATATAAATGTGTGTAAAGAATGATAAGGGGGCTTGAAGGAGAAGTTCAAATGCATAGTTTCTCACCTCCATACAACTGGCCAATCACTGGGGGGGGGGAGGGTGGTCTTGATGTCTTTTATATATTTTAGCTACATAAAACATTACATTTGTGAGAAAATGTGCTAAGAAGTAAGTTAAGTGTGCCAAGCACTTAAGCAGTGAGAAACATTATTATTTTAGCAATATGATACCCAAAGGAAGTCTGATGCCAAGGGCATAAGCAATAGACACAGAAAAGTAATGCAACAAATGAATGAAGGACTCCCAAGTGCATAAGTAATAAGGAACAAGGATATTTCAGAAGTCGATTATGGTTTGACGAAGCTTTTCACCATAATAAAGACCAAAATAGAGTGGGCTGTCTTTTGACTTGATAGAGCCTTGTGTGATCATATTGAGACCGTCTGAAAGAGACTATATGCATTTCATAACCTTTGTAGGACATATTTTGGGCCCCGTTTTGGATTTTGTCCCAGTTTATTTTATAATAATAACTCCCAAACCACAGGGACCATGAGGAAAAACAAGGCACTAGCACATTGTGAAGAGCTGCTGAGAAAGTATAGCTGGCAGCATTGTTGCAATGACAGATTTAGACCTATAGTAAAGCACTCACTACAGTCACATTTGGGGGAGGATGTGAATTTTTGCAAAACTGTTATATTCAGTCCAGCCATCTGATATATTAAAAAGTCCCTCTAGCCACAGTATGCAGTATATCCTGTGTCCCTCCAGCTAAACACAGTGAATCTATAGAGAAAATACTAGATTAATATGGGTTTAAGTTTTCATTTTCTCACTCTGGCACAGGGATTTTAACTTACACATTAATATTACAGTGTCATAATTCATTTTTCATTTTCATGATAGCAGCTGCCTTCATGTAACATATATTGTAAAATATAGCCACACAGCGCTCCTCTTCCTCTCTGCCATTCTTCTGCTCAGTCTCTGTTCTGCTTGTGTGTGTGTGTGTGTGTGTGTGTGTGTGTGTGTGTGTGTGTGTGTGTGTGTGTGTGTGTGTGTGCGCTGCCGGGCATGGCTGCCTGCTTGCTTGTTTGCCTGGCGCTGCTGAGTCACGTGATAGTACAACATCAAATCACAAGAGGGGGGAGGAGGAGCAAAGTGTGCCTGCTCCGTGCTGTGACAGGAGCGGCACTGACACAGACAGCCAGGTCGCCTCTTTGATGAAACTGCAGCGGTGCATACTGGAGAGAAACTAAAACTAAAGTATTGATCTTATTACGCTGGTATTGATCAATATCAATACCAACGTTGGCATTGATATTATCGATATTTGGATCGATCCGCCCACCACTAGTGATGGCACCTGGATTGTGGTTGCAGCTGCTGCCGTGGTCCTGCTCAACACCCTGCTACACCCCACACTGCGGCTACTATTATTATTAGTTACAGTGCTATTATCTTTACTGTTACTATAATTGCCACTGTTCATGTCATTACATTATACCCACTGCTATAATTGTTATATGTCATATTTCTTTATCTCGCTCTCTTCTAACCACTGGCAGCGTCAGATGGCCGTCCACCAAGTGCCAGGTTCTGTCCGAGGTTTCTGCCTGTTAAAAGGAAGTTTTCCTTGCTGCTGTCTCAACAAAAGCTTGCTCACGTGGGAATTGTTGGGTCTCTGTAAATTATAGTGTCGTCTAGACCTATTCTGTAAAGTGTTTTGAGATAACTTCTGTTATAAATAAAATTTAATTGAATAAAAGTATTGGGTGTGGCATTAAAATCATAGAGTGTATCTAGCAGAAAGTAGCAGAAAAGTAATGGAAATGGCAATTTGGACTCACAACTCGGTGTTTAAGAGCACCACAAGTGGCAAAATGCTGACCATCCCTCTTTCCTTTCAGTCAGACCTCGCATATTGGGTAAACCCCCGGATCCTGTCAACCGGGGTCCCCCTGGGCAAAGTGACGCAAGTGTACACAGACGCGTCCCTTACTGGCTGGGGAGGAATGTGCGAGTCACAAGTGGTGGGAGGAGAATGGCCATCTCCCCCTCTCCCCCATATAAACTGCCTGGAGCTGTCCACGGTGCTGAAGGTTTTGAAACACTTCACCCCAGTGGTAGCGGGGAGGCATGTCCTTGTGCGGACAGACAACGTTATAGCAGCAGCGTTCATAAACCGTCAAGGTGGCGTGCGCTCGGCCAGGCTATTGGAAATAGCCAGGAGCCTCCTGCCATGGGCTCACAGTCATCTGTTGTAAACCACTTTGAGGGTTTACATCCCCGGGGTTTTGAACCGGGCGGCGCACCTAATGTCGAGGGGAGGGCCCTCTCACAACGAGTGGAAATTGAATCCCACTATTGTTCAGAAGCTATGGAGCAGGTTCGGGAAGCGGAGGTGGATCTGTTCGCCTCACGAGAGAACACACAGTGCGCACTGTGGTTTTCCTTGAGCACACGCTCGGCTCGCGTAGGCGCCTTCTCGCACCATCCCTGTCCCAGAGCCCTCCTATACACTTTTCCCCCGGTCCCTCTGATCCCTCGCCTCCTGGAACGCATCCAGGAGGAGAATCTGTCAGTCATTCTAGTGGCACCGGAGCGCTCAAGCGCATCCTGGTTCCCAACTCTGGCACAAGGACGCTCTGTTACAGCTGAACGGCACGATATTTCACCCCCTGGTGATAACCCAGCAGCTGTTGGGCTGGCTGCTGAGCGGGAATGCTTGCAGAGACTAGGCTTGCCCCCTGCCGTGGTGCGCACTATCCAGGACGCAAGAGCCCCCTCTACTACAGCGTGTTACGCAGGGCGCTTATCTTCTTTCCAGCACTGGTGCACGGAGAAGGGTGCAGATCCCCCTGTGTCGCAGGTGGCATTGACTACATCAGCTTCGCCCTAACCCAATAGCGTAGCCTTAGAGGGCGAAGCCTATGCGAAATAGAACGATAGTTACGTTTTGTAACTCCAGATTCTATGAGTATAGGCGCAGCCCTCTAAGATTCGGGCCACCTGCTCCAATAACATTAGCTGAAGAAAACGCTGATGTTGGGAGATGAACAACAGGTCCACTCTGTTTATATACAGTATCTGCAGACGTAGTTGAGGCCCGTGCTGGACGCAAGGGCGGGAAAGAAAATCTTCACGACTGCGTATGCGTGAAGGGATAAACCCAATAGCGTAGACTTAGAGGGCTGCGCCTATACTCATAGAATCTGGAATTACAATACGTAACGTATCGTTTTGTTTGTTCTTGTACATGCAATACACCATCCAGCCAGGGGTTTCACATGGCAGTAATGTGCCAATGCACTAATGCATCAGCAAACGCAGAGGAGAACAACACTGCAAGCTAGTAAGACATGAATGTAAACCGTGGATATAAAAAAAACCTAGATACAGTGTTCGAGGAGGAGCCCTGTTCATTCCTATGAGAGTTGTTCAATGGCGCATAAAGAATTCCGCGTATAAAATTACCACCAGAGAGACCTCTGCCGGCCGAGCCGGCTACTTCCGATTTAGCGCTCCGCTAACTCAAATGGGGATCAAATGATTTAATCCTGCTGCTCTTCTAGACTTTCCAAATGTTATTGGACCGAATGGATAGTGAAACGATTAATTTTACGGGGGTTATGGCGCTCGAAAAAACTTATACACTCATTTTGTCTCTTTAGCCATGTAAATCTATGGTTAAAAGTATTTTTTGAGCCCTGTGACATCAAATGAGACACGGAAGTTGTAAGTTCACTGTTTGACCGCTATGTCAAATTGGCTTCAAAGAACGGCGCACTTCCTGGGGGCCTGATGTTAACAATGCATGTTTCCATCTTTAATTCAAATCACATTTACAATTGTTTTATGGGGAATAAAATGTAATTAACATGTTTAAGCCTTAAGGAGACGCATAATGAATTCTAAGTAATACATTCATGAATTCAGTAATACTGAATGTAAACATGACCTTTGTTTCTTCCCTACCGTTAATACCATTCACCAGGAACTCATGCATTGACTACTAGTCGTTGAAGCTGTTTTTTTCTCCTGTAATCGTTCTTCCACAGATTTAATCAGCTACCAAAAAATATGTCAGTGCTGTAGCTTACCTGAAGCGGAGTCCAGTTTCCCTCGGGATCCCAATCCCAATGCAGAGTGCAGCACGCACGCACACACACACACACACTCTCATGGCTCTTATTAAAACATTGTTATCCTTGCTCTCTGGAAAAGATAACTAACTCACTAAGGAATAAGATACTATTTTATTTAAAATATAGAAACTTTTTATTAACTATAGAGATTTTCCCATCTCACGATTGTCTGCACACTCTCTCTATTTTCACCACACAAGTGTTGTAAAAGACCATTCTATTGTGGCTGAAGCTAACCTATCTCTCTTTTTTATGTTATTGTCTTAGAGAATATTTATTTTATTTTAATTGTTACGTCTTCATTTCTGTTATTGTCTGCAAATTTATTTTTGAAAAGTCTGTAATGTAATGTTTTGTCAATGTGTGGCTGTGGGATTTGTGTACTAGTTGTTGTTTTTTAAAGAAAAAAATTCCTTTGAATCTTGCATGTTGTTGTCATCCTTTTCTCTTTGACTTGCCAGTGCGTGGGAGGGGAAGGAACAGTGTGGGAGAGAGGTACTGTAGGCGGCGGTGGAAAGCATGCAGCAAAGGTAAACCTCCAGACATGATCCCACAACGTCGGGGACACACAGCCAGCTCTGTGGGCCTCGATAGAAACACCTTCCAGACTGATTCTGCCTTAGGGCGTTTTAATTGTGCTTTCAGCCATCGTAATACTCTGTGTGTGTGTGTTGGGGAATTGGTGGTACGTGGGTTTTTTCCAGAAACACAGTTGGATTTAAAATAGTCCCTGTTGTCTCCTATTGTCTCTCATGCTTTGATGTTCCTGGTGCTGAGCAGTTAGTAATTAGCACGCCCACACAATTTGGCACATTTTTTTTTTTTTGTCATTCTCTACTTCATTTTCTTTTTCCAGATTAACAGGCAGTGCCCGCCTTTCTTTCTTTTTTGCTCTCACATTATTATGTTCCTTCTTTATCTACAGGTACAATTAGCCTCTTGCACATTATTTCTGACTTCTGACATTTTGCGTTACAGCCTGTTTTTCTTCTCTCTCCCAATACAATAATTAACCTGACATTCTATCGTTCCATCTGTTTTTCTTTCTTTCCATCCCTCCGCTTCCCAACCTCTTGCCCTCTCTCCCTCAATTATCTTCTTTTAAAGTTGCATTTGCTTCTTCTCCTAATAGCACAGCGGTGTGTTCAGCTTGCCGCGAGAGCCATGTCATTTATCAGCACATGGGAAATTACCACCTATTGTTGTTGGGGGATGAACAGGCGCAGCAGTGCAAAATAGGTTTAAGCACGTAAATGAATCATCAAGCCAAGCCTTCCAACTCTCTTTCTTTCCCTGGATTTCTATTTTACTTTGTCTCTCTTTCTCATCCAGTCTCTGCTGTTCTCTCTCACCCTTTCTTTACATTTTTGTCCCTCTCAAGCCTGATCTCTCTTTCAGTCTTGGTTTGTTCCATTATATGTAGGGAGCGGCTGCTCTGACCTTTGCAGTATTTTCTCTTGTCGGTTGTTATGCTGGCGATCCAGGATTTAAAGCTTAAAGCTAAATTCTCTCTAAAAAGTGTCCTGAACTGCAGAGAACCTCTATTTGAAGCAGGCTTATATTAAAGACAAGCCTTGTATTTTATCATATCTTAAGACTTTCCAGTTGATCCCAAATGCTGCAGTGAGTACTGTATTAGCTTCTCTTTACTGGCTTCCTGTAAAATCAAGAATTTAATTTAAAATCCTCCTCCTGACCTACAAAGCTTTTAACACTTTCCCCGCCAGAGTATTATTTTTCAGTTGCCAGCCCTGCAGCATTTTTGATCACAGTAGGACAGTGCCCGTTGAAAATGTGCCTGTTTGGAACGGGCTCATTGCTTGGCCTGTGGTATTGCTTCTTGTAGAATTCTCCAAAACCAAATTGTACCCCAAAATTAGAAACGGAGCGATTAGCCCACAGAGACAATCTCACATTTAGCTCCGGACTGTGTGTGTGTGTGTGTGTGTGTGTGTGTGCAGAGAGAGAGAGAGAGAAAACATTGTAGTGTTATGACGGCGGCGTTGTCTCGTCTCTTGTATGATGTCCATGTTACTCCGGGAAAGTGAAGAAAAGTTGGGTTGTTAATTTTATATCCAGTAATCCAGTAACACGTTGAACCTGTAATAAATATATAGGCCAGGTTTTCGTTCTTTTGTGAGGGAGATATAAGTTATAAGTGTGACGTTACAGGTAGCCTGGTAATAGGCGTATGATTCATTTTTTTAAAACGGCGGAATTAACGTAATAAGTTATAAGTGGTGATCGTTAGAGGCAAACTTACACAACAGTTGCAATGTTCCTGTATGCTATCCACTCGTGCTCCAGGAAAGTGAAGAAAAGTTAATTTAGTATATCCAGCAATCATGTAACGTTGGATGTACCGTTAGAAGCAAGAAAAAGTGTACTGGCATCATCAGCCAGCGCTTTGTTCTAAATGATGGGAAATCTCATTAATGGCGAGGAATGTGTTAATGGTCAGGCACTATCACAGTACCCTATTTCCCCAATAGAACACTGTCCTCCAAGAATGCAAAGTTACTTGTGGTTCCTATCCATGAGTCTCCATAAGTAGAATGGGAGCCAGTGCCTTCAGCTACCAGGCTCCTCTCCTGTGGAACCAGCTCCCATGACTATCAACTCTCCTCTTTGATAAAGCTTATAGTAAGAGCTGGCTCAGGTTGTCCTTGGATCAGCTCTTAGTTATGCTGCTATAGGTTTAGACTGGGGGAGGACTTCCTATGACACACTGAGCTCATCTCTCCTCCTCTCTCACTCCATCTGTATGAATTTATGTCCAATTAATGCATGTTACTAACTTAGCTTCTTCCCTGGAGTACTTGTGCTTTTTCGCCTCCCCGATTTCCTTGGATTGTGGTGGCACCTGGATCGTGGTTGCAGATGCTGCCGTAGTCCTGCTCAATGCCCTGCTACGCCCTGCCATCCAACTATTATTACTAGTCATAGTTATATTATCTTGACTGTTACTGTAATTGCCACTGTTTATTGTTATACCATTATGACTCACATTATGAGTCATATTTCTGTACATCTGTATCTCTCTCTCTCTGGCCGTCATTTATGAAACATGCGTACGACCTAAAACAGGCATAGGAAGGGCGTACGTCGATTCCTACACAAAGCAAAGCATTTATCAATTTGAACATGAGCGTAGGCTGCGATAAAATCTCACGTCTGGTCTGAACTTGTGTACGTAGGTTTTCAAGTCAGTGTGGACTTGCAGTGCAGCATATAATCAGTTTAACAGGAGAAGGAGAAGTCATCAGTTGATCACTTATCAGCAATGCCAGATCTGGCTCTTTTAGAAGACCTCTATGCGCCGGTATAACAGTGCACACATACGCGCACGGGCCACGGCGGAGCGCTCCATCGGATCGATTAAGGGCAGATGGCTCTGTCTTGCACATACACGGCAGAAAAAGTCTACAACATTGTTTTAGCCTGTGGGGTTCTGCACAACATCGCGCAGGAAAACAGGGTGCCATAAATGTAGTGATGGAGCCAGATGACCCGATACCCAGAGAGCAGTGTCCAGCAGAGCGCTATACCAAGGAGACAGGATATTATTCCTTGCTTTTAAAAGGTATAGGGTTATGTTTGGCAATGATATTCAATACAGGAAACATGACGATGCACAACATTTTTATTCATTCTTCAGGTTTTCGTTTCTCTTTTAAAGTCGTTAATAGCCACAAGTAAACGATTTATTTCTGCCATTGACCGAGTTATTTCAGCTTGTTTTTCCAGCCTTCTCTGCTGTCAGGAGACGGGGTCGGGGTGGTGGTCCAGCACGGGGGGCGGAGAATACGCGCTCTCCCTCACAGCTCACGGTTGCCTGGCTCTGTCTCATTAAAAAAACACAAGTAAAATAAAAGACACTGCATAAACTCCCCTACTGTGTGTTTATTTAAATATAGGTACACCATGTAGGCCTAAGATATTGCAATATAAGCCTGTATATTACTATTAGGACTATAGCATACATATGTCAAGGATGTATAAATTAAATAAACTTTAGCTAGAGTCCGATTTACTACAGCAACACTGTTGACTGCATCAGTGATCTCTTTCCATTCCGCATTTTTTCTACAGCCTTTAATACCAGTTTTCAGGCTCCCAAATAGTACACACGTTGGTGAAAATGAACCTGAGATATCAGGGTTTCAGTCTCCACCTCTGAAAAGTGCTGCTTCTCAGCTGGATTACGTCTCGCCATGTCGTAAATTGTAGGGGTGAGGCCTCAAAACCGAGAATATATTGGGGCGTGATATTAAAATTACGATCGTTTCCAGCAACTGCATTTATCAATGTAAGACCATTTTTACACTCTGATTGGTGTGATACGAACGTTACATGAATCACACGTGAAGCCTGTCGTAAGATGATTTCTGTGCTCATATCTGCGCTGGTTTCTACGTTAGGTTTATAAATGAGGGCCTCTCTCTCTCTCGCTCTCTCTCTTTCTCTCTCTCTTTCTCTTTGTTATATAAATCCAGCAATGAATGATTTATGAACAAACCCATAAAAATTCATACATGTTTCACAATAATCTTGTTGGACCAAAATTCAGAATATAGATAGAAATAAAACTTGATGTAAATGCTACTGAAGTAGAGATTTCTGGCTTAGAGTATGAGAAAAAAATCTTTTTGAGAAATAGGCCTTTAAAGATATGTTTTGTAAAATTCCATACATGTTTTATTAGAAACCACTATTTACAGACAGAAGCTGTGATCGAAACTGTTCCCTCACTATCCCCTACATAGTGTTTATTAAATAGTGAACTATATAAGGAACAACCAAACAAGATTTCAGACACTCACTGAAAACACATTGTTGCGTGACTTGCATCAGGAGATGTGCCCGTTGTTTGTGTGACGGAGGCGGGCGCGCCCAGCATCATGTAAACAAACAAAAATACTTCTAATACGTCCCTGAAACAAACCGAGCACCCATGAGGAAAGTAAAAGGTTGTATATATGTTACATATCTTACATTTCCACTGTTTAGAAACAAAAGCCTGCTCCATTTTTCCTTTTCAGTTTTTGCAATGACTTCTGCTTCTTCTACAGCGTTGTATTGTGGTATACGGGAGTAATATGTAGCGTATGTACACTCAAATAAGCAGTGCATTGTGGGTATTTTATGGTGGACTATGTAGTGAATGAAATTAACAGCGGAGAATTCGAACACCACTACAAAATGGCGAACACACTGCACTATTTTTGTGATAGGGAACGGTTTCGAAGACAGCTAATATGTAGACAGTTTGGTAGGTTTTCTTTCCCCCAGTCTGCAAGAGGACATGTTAAATTGACAGGGTATATGGCCAAACAGAGTGGTAAATGTTTCATTAGTGTAGCTTAATCCCAGCCGACCTGAATGTGTTTCTTCCCAGCCTTTATCAAAGACCAGCCTTTATTTTTTTTGTGTCGGCTATAATTGAGACAGTGTCATTATTTCAATAGGATTTAGTATTATATTATTATATATGTATATATATAGTAGGATAATGTACTATCATGTGCTTTCTCCTGTTTGCCTTCGCTGTAAATTGCTCTGCATCACATCATCACCCTGAGGACTAAAACATAATGTAACATTTTCTCTATCTAGTCATTGTTCTGCAATTGTGTTACTGCCTCTGAGGGCTGTTTAAAATTAAATGTAAGGCTCAAATGCGCCTCAGCGAAATAAAAAATATTATATGCCATATGCCGCAAGAGCAGTAGATATTCATGAAATTAAAGAACAGCAGTTACAGTGAGGGATCACTAAGATTTGTCATTTCACAAGCAACATCAATATTTACTCATTTCTCTGTTTCATAGTCTTTATGTTTTTTGTGTCTTTTTTCATCTTAGATATTTGTCTTTCTCTTTCAACTTTTCTGTATTGGTGCTTTTTTATATTGCTTTCTATTCCTCTATTTTGTCTATTTTAGAACAATATATGTCGCCTGTGACTCTAAAGTTGTAAATTCCCATATTCTCTCTCTCTCTTTCCACACTATAGACTCTCTGTCTCCCTCTTCACCACCCACCTCCCCCTCTCTCTCTCTTTTGATAGCTCCTAGGAGTGATCTTTATCAGAGGAGACGGAAGTGAAACTTCACAGTTAGTCTTTCTTTAATCTCCTCCACCCACTGCCATCTCTCAGATTACTGAAGTGGTGTGTGTGTGTGTGTGTGTGTGTGTGTGTGTGTGTGTGTGTGTGTGTGTGTGTGTGTGTGTGAGTGTGAGTGAGTGAGTGAGTGAGAGAGCGAGAGAGAGCACATTTATATGTCTGCTTGCATCATTCAGCTCACATTTGTTCAGGTAATTTTGTGCATTTGTACAATTTGTTTGCATACTGTACAGGGCCTTTTTTTTAATCACTAGCCAATCAGATTTTCCAGTAGCCAAATGTGTTTTTTTTTCAAACTAACTTTACTCTAATTTCAGCTCCTCTGGTTTGTTTGACATTGTTCCTTTTGTCTTCGTTTCAGCGTAGTTAGTAATCTATACCACACACGCTAGGGACGTAGCCAACGGTTGTATGACACGTAATAACATGGCGTTTATGGGAAATGCAAGGTTTGTACAAAAAGCAGTTCTGCAAGATAAAGATTGTGTTTCGAAGCCAAACACACAAAACCGCCCAAATTTCTTGGCCGATAAAACAGACCAATCTGGTAACACTGACATCAAACAGATGCAGTGTTATTCGCTTATTTCATCACCAGCCAAATTGGCTAGTAACTTTACAATGTCACCCGCAAAAGTTAATTTTTACACACATTTGGCGGGTGTCAAATCTACTTTATGATTTTGATCCATTAGTAGCGTTCTATCAGAAAAAACACATAACACATTTTATGTTACACAGTAGGATATTAAATCATTTGAGAACATATTTCTCAACAGCAGTCACATTTTATAGTTTTAACAGTTAATACAGCGCCTAAAACTAAATAGCATTTGCCAAATGTTTCTTCTGCATAATGCTGCAGTCCAATATGGCATGAAATTTCACAAACTAGTTGAGTATTCATTTTTAAGAAGTTTCAGTTGCCCAACATCTATTGGGCTCTGAAAATAAAGTAAGTGCTTCACAAACTTAATTTGGACATCACTAGTGACTATGGTCCTATTTATTGGTAAAATAGTTTTTTGGTGTTAAACTTGGACCCTAGCTAGTTGGCTACCACTAGCGTTTGCTGGTAACTTATGGAAAAGTTTGCCAATTTTCTGTGTACTGCCGTACATGCAGATGAATGGCGCCAGTACACGGAGGTCCGCTGGACGACTCTCTTCAAAGGGTTGAAAATCTGCAACTTTCCCTCTTTGGTGTTTAGCTTAGCGCAGCGCCATTGCAACCATAAACAACACTGGCATGGCAGTGTCATCATCCCCAGCTCCACAATCTCGTAAAAAATCATCACGTCCGGTTTTAAAAAACCAAGATGGCGGCGGCCAAATTGTCAAACTCAAGGCTTCATAACCAATGGGTGCTATGTCCATTGTTTTTAAAGTCTATGTTTAAAAGCCTTTGCAAGCCCTTACTTGTGTGAAGCTAGATTTAGTGCTCTCATTTGCACAAAAGCAATGCACTGGTCCAAGCTAGAAGTGAAACAAGTGACTACACACCAGGACTTTAGGCCAAGGTGCAACGTGCAAGCACAACCATCTAATTAGAAATGGTGAGGAAAAATAACCACCAGTGTCAACACAATGTGCTTTAGGGCTCTGAAGTAGTATAAACTAGAATGTTCTTTCATAATGTCTTAATTTAATCCCTGAATGACATTAAAATTGCGAAGAAGTCGTGATTTTAATCAGCTGGGGGTGTGAGAATTCTCAGACTTAAAATGAATATCCAGAGCAAATAAACATAGGGAACCACTATCATTACGCATGATTATTTAGCTGCATGGCCTATCCAAAGCCTTATATTGTGAAAATTGTGATAATAGCCCAACGAGATGTAGGAAGGTTTCATGACGATGTCTGAGTAAAAGCATTAACTGTCAATCATCTTTTGCATTAAACAAGCTCTTTTAAACTTGCCATCAAATAAGCAAAGCCTAGGCTGTTGTTGTGAGAAAAAAACATTGCTGCTTGCCAGAGAAATGTGCAAACACAATATGTTTCGTAATGTTACAATGCACAGCCCAACCACACAACAGCTGCTCTGAATGCAGTTGTGAAGGGTCAGTTGAAACCATGAACATCCCCGTATTTTAGTCTTAGCATTCATTGCACATAAAGTTGCAGTGAAGTAAACATGCATGTTGTGGTAGAAAAGTGTTAACACCTCATTACAGAATCTCAGTGATGCCAAAAAACAACTCTACTCCACAAACGGCTGCTTGAGAGGTGTAGTGAGAACCGTTCAGCACAGTCAAGGCTCAAATCTCTGTTCCCACCCACAATATGGTATGACTGAAACTTTTTCAAAACTCTTCATGACCAACATGCATCTTGGCAAAACAATCTTACCTCCAAAACTCACTCAAACTACCAAAACACTTCATACATGTTTCACAATAATCTTGTTGGACCAAAACATGGGCAACAATTCTCACTCAGAAAGCATGAAAGATTATTCACAGTTTGGTCCATAAACACTTTTGTTCCACTGACTGTATGAAGAGTTTTGACAATGCGACTTTAGTTTTGTCCAATGTGTGTTAGCATTTGAAAAAGGTGAGGTTGTGATTGAACAAAGGCTGAAGTAGTAGCCTTGTGAATTAATCATTGAATCAATGATTCCCCACAATCTCAGAGAAGGGACAGGAATTTAACCTTACGTGTTGACACTTGACTTGATTACACTGCAATGTTTGTGTGCGTGCGTGTGCGTGCGTACGTGCGTGCGTGTGTGTGAAAAGAATTAATCTCTCACTTTAACTGGTGTTTAATACTCGGCCATTAATTAGGAATTGTTGATGAATTATCTGGTGATCAGTCCTCAAGTTGTACAATACATTTTCAACTCAGCCATAGTGTTAATGGACCTCCAGTATCATACACACCATGATTTATAATAGTGCTGTAAAGGTATGTGATTTAAATTAGCGCTCAGTTCTTAATCACAGTAGCACTATGTCTTCTTCAGCTGGCCAGTTAACACCAGTGCTAAAGCTATCTCTCTCTTTCTCTCTCACTCTTTTACACACACACACACACACACACACACACACACACACACACACACACACACACACACACACACACATTGGATACTAGTATTCCAATAACCCTGTTTCAGGTAAGCTGGCATGACCACTTACACAATAACAGTGATTTAATCAGGGTATGATTTTCCAGGGGGGGATGCATGGAGTTGTGTTCTACATACACCTCTGCCGAATTATTTTTAACCCCAGTGGGGACAAAATTTACCCCCCCCCTTAAAGTGATCAATGTTAACGTTACTTCACCAATAGACCATACATTATCTACCTAAAATAGAAGTATTTTAAACTAAGTAAAGTACTGTAACGTGAACACATAGTGCCGTGTCTATGGCATAGAACGATATAATCCGAGCGGAAGTTGCTGGTTGTATTTAGCAGCTACAGAGCTCCGGGACACCGGCTACAAGCGTGTTTAGCCGCCAACAGGTGACTGCAAGCTGGGGAAAGGCACCACCAGATGACGGCCCTTAAGGGGCCATGGTAGTGGAGTTTAACCGTAAAAAGTCAGCATCATGCGGTGATGACACTTAAGTTTAGGCACCAAAACGACCTGTTAAGTTTAGAAAAAATACTATGGTTAAAAACACTCCTGCGGAGCGTTTCCTGGGTGAAAGAATTTTGTTTCTGCCGCAAAGTGAGCTCTGCTTTCTGGCTTGAAAGTGCTGTGTTTTATGTTGACCCCACATTGTGCTATTTCATTTCAATATTATATTCCATTGGATATTGAAGTTCATAAATAACATGGCTGGCTGAGCGGCACTATAGCCATGGTATTGAAAGGGGGATTTCATTCTTGCATGTTTTGTTTTGTTGTGCATGATCAAAAAACACCCCCCCCCCTCTGCTTTTTCTCACAAATCACACCCTGGATTTAATGATACAGTAAATCTGGAAATGTTCAGTACTTATATGGTATTGAAGAACTATTTGCAATAATGAACTTTCAGTGACACAGTATGCAGTCAGTAGTGCAACACAACAGCTGCACAGGTCTTCAGTATTGCACTGAGCACTACAGTCGGGGTAGAGGAAAAACTCATGTGAAATGACATGGTTTGTATTGATTGTATTGATTTAATGGTACAGTATCCCACTCTATGTCACTGCCAGGCATACATTTTTAACACTTTAGAAGTCATCAAGACCTCTGCTTATGAGTAGATAACCAATTGATTTACCTTGCAGCTATGGTCCAGAGAGATTCCTCAACCGAAGTATTAATCAAGAGCCTAACAGAACCAGCAGTTAATTGGATCAGCGGGTTTGGAGTGAGGTAGGGCTGGGATGGGTTAGTGATAGCATCTGTAAGCGATGTGATCCCCTCCTTTGTCTCCACTTTGCTGTTTAGTTTTCCAATGTGCATTTGGTTAGGACTCAAAACTCAAGGTTTTAGGACTTGGACATGGGACTCATGTAAGTGCAGGACTTGCCCTGGTGACTTTTCCCCACCTTTGCTAGCAAGCTACATAGACTATAGTAGCATATGGTAGGATGATGCTTGCTCTTTGATCAGAGTTGAACTGACAAACTGTTTTCCTCCCTTCTCTCCGGGTGGTAAGGTATTAGCAAAGATGCTTTATAACTAATTATAGCGCATTACAAGCTGCACCAATGGTATGATATGGTATACACCAGTGTTCCCCAACCACCAGTACATGGACCAGTACCGGTCCGTGGGTCATTTGGTGAGTCTGAAAGATGTTTTATTTTGAAAAATTACCGGATTCTCTCCCGTCTCTTCCTCTTGACCCATGTCAAGTGATATTTACCACTCAATGAAGCCCACAAACTTGCTAAAAAATGAGTAAACAAACGTCTTTGCAGAGCTTTTTTGCTCAGGGGAAAAGGCCCGCGGAGGAGGAGACAGAAGAGGAGCCTACAACTTCAAAGAAAAAGAAATTGAACAGACAAAACCAGGAATCCTACTTAAAATATGGATTTATCGCAACAGATGATTCTCATGTGCCAAGCCCGCTCTGTATAATATGTGGTGACAAGCTAGCAAATTAGGCAATGAAGCCTTAAAAACTTATTCGTCACATGGAGACCAAGCACCCCACATTAAAAGACAAACCTTTGGAATTTTTTGGTTGCATAGAAACTAGCGCAGGGCTCCTCCTTTTGTGTTTTTCATGCATATTACATTTGTATTATTTATATTATTAGATATTTGTTTTCATACTGGTCGTATCATTTTATTTTGTCGTGTTTATCCGCCACAACTGACCGATCCGTGAAAATGTCTTACATGAACCCAGTCCGTGGCGCAAAAAGGTTGGGGACCACTGGTATACACTTTCTGTCTCCTTAGTGGACGCGGCCCAGTTTAAGTGTAGTGAACGTTGTGTGGATGGATTAAAAGTTGTATATAAATACATTATACATGCATAATGTATTTTTATTTTCTTTTGCTAACATTAGATATTTACACAGGTAAAAGCCATATTTAAGTAGAAAATTTGTTATCTGTGGCATTCGTGAACATCAGTTAACTTTTCTTCAGTGATGGACAAATTAAGCTTCATAAAGCCCACTAGATGGCGCTCTTGGTTTAGAGAAAAAGGCTCAAGAAATTCAGTGTGCTTTCAAGCCTTTGCTGAACAGAGAGCGCCATCTAGTGGGCTCAGAAAATAAAGATAATGGTACACGAAGTTTCGTGAAGCTTCATTTGGCCATCGCTACTTATGTGTTGCCAGATCTCACAAGACTTTATTGCTGTGACAGAAATAAGTCTCGAACAAATTTTCTTCTGATTTATCGGTCTGAAAAATGCCATTTAAGTGTCAGAATGTTCGGGAGATATGTGGCCTGTGAGAAATGGATCCAATATTTACGTTAGTGACTATGTGGCGAAAGAATCAGATATAATCTGTGTTTAAGTTAATTTCTCCAATTGGAATCAATACACTCAGGATCAGCCGCTAGTCTTCTAAGGCAAGGGTCTTCAATGTTTTTTAAGCCAAGGACCCTTTAATTGAGAGTAAGACGGAGCAGGGACCCCCCTACTACATATGGTATAAAATGATGTTGCATATTAAACTAGGCCTACAGTAATGTAAAGGGCGGCCTAAGGCCTTTATACATACCTTTTTTGCATAGAATACTAAGCTATTAAAATAATATTTTTTTTGTTTGTTAAACATACACAGTGAATCTTTAGGATTAACTGTATCTGTGGATGGCTATCTTAGTGACTACTTTACTTATAGGCCAGTAAACCTATCCTCAGTGGGGGTTTATATTTGCTAATAATATGTTTGATTCATGTTAAGACATTTTACATTTTTGAAAACCTGGTCCTGGACCCCCTGTTGAAGAGCTGTGTTCTGAGGGGCATGGCAGTGGTCTAACCCATGTGACAGAGATACAGGAAATTACAGACGCCTGCAGGCACACATGTACCTCCGTAATGTGAGTGTATGAGTGAGAGAGAGAAAAGGACAAGAGAGCTCACCTCAGAAAAAGGTAATTTTGTGTTTGCACATGGCTCAGTGAATGTCTGTGTCCTTGTATTTGAATGAGGGGGTGATAAATTCATGTATTTCAAACATCAGTGACAACACGCTGGTGGGAGGGAAAATAAAAAAATATTCCATTAGGTAAACACTGAGTGTCCTTCTGTGTGTGTATGCACTACATGTGTCAGTGTGTTTGTGTATTTGTGCGTGCGTTGCCCCAGAAAAATTAAAACTCCTCCCCTGCCTCCCAAACAGATTAAAAACGAGCAGATACTAAGTAATTAGTATTTTGGGTACCAAAACAATAAATTAACAACATGCACCACACACAAATACAAATTACAATATTGGGCGTAATCATTGGGGGAGAGCTATAGAAATTAACATAAATTTACTATGCAAAGATATTAAGTATTTTTATTCCAGGCTTTCCTTCATTTGTTCCAATGTATTCACAGTTTGATATGTGATATGTGTTTTGATTTGACATTGACTTTTTTGTGCCTTGGCCTGTAAAGTAGCTCTGCAATCACGTCATATTTTAGGTGTCTCATATGATATCGAAATTGCATTTTTCTGCTGCTAAATGGGTTTAAGTCAGTGGTGAAAGCTAAAATAATAATAGGATTTTGTAACTTTTTCATCTCATCCACACATTTCTTTGCAAATTTTAAACACAATAAAAAAAACAGACAGCTTAGACATGAAAGGGGGGATAGAGAGGGGGAATGACATGCAGCAAAGGGCCGCAGGTTGGAATTGAAGCTGCGGCTGCTGTGCCCTAATTTTTTGGGGTGGTCTTGTAATCTCAGTCAAGTCATAGTACATTTTTATGACCCGACCAAGTGGATTAACCATGGAAACTGCTGAACACAACATGTCTCCTACTTCACTACCAAGTCAATTATCAGTATGTGTGTAGTTTACACACCCACATAGCGAGAGGGTAGCCCCTATGTTATCTACCTGCACCTGGACAGACATTTTAGCCAACAAGGCATCCATCGTCTTACACCTCCTACTAGAGGTGCTACAGCTGGATCCACTGAGGGCTGGCTATGGCAGATGCTCTCTTTGTTTTTAGGGGCAGGTTCTTGGCGTGCTCTCTGCCAGTCTTTCACATTGCTGTTGGGGGAATTCATGCCACTCCTGGTGCAAAAATTCAAGCATCTCAGCTTTGTTTGACGGCTTGTGACCATTCATCTTCCTCTTGATCACATTCCAGAGGTTTTCAATGGAGTTCAGATCTTGAGATTGAGCTTGCCATGACAGGGTCCCAATCTTGTGGTCCTTCATCTGTACATTGATTGACCTGGCTGTGTGGCATGGAACATTGTCCTGTTGGAAAAACATATCCTCAGTGTTGGGGGACATTTTCAGAGCAGAGGGAAGCAAGTTCTCTACCAGGATATCCTTGTAAGTGGCTTGTTTCATGCATCCTTCACAAAGGCAAATGTGCCCGATTCCAGCTTTGCTGAAGCACCCCCCGATCATCACCCATTCTCCACCAAATTGAACACTGTGATTTGTAGGCCCCTTCCAGGTCACTGTCTAATCATCAGACGAACAGGTGTTGGGCAAAGCTGAAAACTTGACTCATCAGAGAAGATGACCTTCAATCCTTTTCCAGTCTTTTGCAAACCACAGCCTTGCTCTGCTTTGCTTCTCATTGATGTAATGTTTATTTAGTTTTGCACGACTACAACCCTTCTCCTAGGAGCCTGTTTGGAACCTTTTTTTTATTATTTCAATTACTTGAGGTACTACCAGCACTGTTTATGCCATCCAGCTGGCCCTATAGTGATAAGTAGTGATGACCACAGCACTGTTTTTTGTTTTTTTTAATAATTTTCCTTCTCATATAATCCTTTCCTTCTCATGTTAATCAGTACCAAGTTATTCAAGTACAATGAGGTGTGCTTGTGTTGGAATGACTGCCATACATGTACAGATGTTGATTTAAAATTTGGAGTGGCCTCTTTATTTGTTCCAGAGCTGTATATCATATGATCAAACAGCTTGTTTATCGCTTCTTCTTTTGTGTAGAGAAGCACACTCCTTGGTTCAACTCTGAACAATGCCGGAACCTAACACTGAACCCCTGGCAGACTCAGCACACACCCCTGATTCACACTGACAACGCTGGATTCCACAACGGGGCTATACCTAAACGTGTCAGCAGGCTTAGCCACGCAATATGCTTTTGAGTTTCTGCCAGAGCCTCCTCTTTTTTATTTTACCTACAAACAAGAGGCAATAGTGATCCAGAGATCTCTGACTTATGGTAAGCACAGAGAAACGGTCCCCATTCAGCTTATGTGAAAACACTGCACATACATCATTCTGCACAGTAAGCTCACACATCCAAGTGAAGTTACAATAACTACAATACATTTTTGAGTGGAAGGGACTTTAAAGTTTCACTTTTGACGATCTCTGTTTCATTCTCATTGGCAGCACCTATGGCGATAAGTGGAAATTGCCGATGTGCTTATCGATATCACTTCCCAGAGATCCAAACATCCTGTGAGACGTCAGGCAGGTGACAGTTGCCTTCTCCTGAATGTCAATTTGTTTCTTTGGATTTATACTTGTTTTTGAAGTTCTATATTCATCGTCTGTAGTCATTGCTTTTTTTTCTCCATTTGATTGGCCATAGTAACCTATGTATTAATGGAATAAACGTACGCCGACTCACACACAAGCAAGGTGAAGAGCGAGGCTGTTGCGTTAGCTCTGCCTACCCTCTCTGGCGGACTAACTGTTGCTGGTGATGGAAAATGGTCACTAACTGTGCGCTGCTTCTCCAGGAATGTCGCCACAGACACCCAGTTTGTAATACTGCAAATGCAAGGGCTTTTACCATTGGGCCATAGGCTCAATCACCATTGTATTACCTAATTCAGTGAAAGATAGTGACTCATAGGGTTGGGTATCGTTTGGGCTTTTTCTGATACCGGTGCTAAAACGATACTTTTAAAACGGTGCCGGTGCCTGAACCGAAATATATATATTTATAATGTATATAATATAAAATATAAAAAAAAAGGAGCACAAAACGACAGTTGGCGACATTAAAGAATGGCTTGTTTATTGCTAAGGCCATATGGTCAAAATTAAATGATTGATTAATAATGTAATAACAATAACTTACAATGACTTATTTCACCAGTAAATTGCTGGTAATTGACAAAAACAAGCACCAGATGGGAAAAGGATATTTTACAATAACTTTGAATGGCACCACAAGGCTGGCGAGTTTCAAGTCTGTGTTGTTTTTCCGACAATGGCAGCTGCGGACTGTTAAGTCCCGGTGTTGGAATCCTCTACAGGGAAATACAGTCACACTTTACACCACTTAACGTAAGCTGTCAGCATTTTAACCATTGTGTTTAATCCAGCTAGTAGCTAACAGTAACCTAGCGTCCCGTGCAGCGATGCTTCTGGAAAAAAAAAAAAGTCAGGCACCGAAATAAGGCACCGAAATTTTCGTTCTTATTCGGTCTAATTACTACTGTTTACATCGGAACCTGTGCCCTATTGGCACCGCGTTTCGGTACCCAACCCTAGTGACTCAACAGACTGCTTTTGTTAATATTATAAAAGGTATAATATGCAATGCTTTCCTCAAAAACAATGAAAAGACTATTAGAAAAGTAATCCCTCTCAATCATTACTAATGACCCACTAGAAGTGTGTGTTGTTGTATCTGCAGAGACCCAGCCCTTGGTCTTTTTTCTTTTCTTTTCATTTTGTTGAGTATGGGACGTTTTGGGTGTGTAACACCCAGCCAATAACAGCGTGCAGGGTGTATGGGATTATTTTTGTGACTTTATTTGCAAGCAAAACTTCTCAAGTATCAAACAAAAATCACTTACTCAAGCAAAAATATTGTCACCTCAAAGGTAAAACTTAAAACTTGCAAACAAAACATTTGTGTAGTCCTAAACTATTGGTATTTTATTTGTTTGATATTATGTCCTTTTGTTTACAGTTCCCTCTGATGAACACGTTTGAAGTTTTGCTCCCAGCTTTCTCGTTTGCGCTTCCCAAGTCTTTGTTTGCTATTCTGACACAAAGCTATCGCATGGGCGGGTCTTACAGGGGTACGTCCCCATTGGCTAATTCGTTAGTTTGAGTGACAGCTCAGTGCCTGCCGGCCCCCTGACGTTTCAGTGCAGCTAACATTAGAAATTTTGGAAGACACACAAACCACTGTACAGCGGATTCCTACAAGATTAATAAAGTGTAAGTATTGATCATATATATTGTCTGTGATCTACGTTGCAAGCATGGTTACTAGACGTGTGTTGTTTCGTTGTGTTAAGTTACTAGCTAGCTAGTAAAGCTGTTTAACTTAGCATTTAACGTTAGCTAACTGCTAATGTTATCTAAAACGTGTAGCTATGTTAGGCTACTGAGCTAATTTGTCATGGGAATCATGAAGTCTTAGTGCCTTACTCAAGGAGCTGTATTAATTATCGTCTTCTCTCTGTAGAACAATGAAACATTGTGGGACGTGCAGGACCCCGAGCAGAGCTACGATGCTGTCCCAGGTAACGTTAGCTATGTCAGTAACGTAGCTATATCTGATAATACACAATTCTGGGGTATTGGTTAAGTTGTACAATGTAGAAGCTGTGTATATAATTCCTATCTAGAGGTTGACACATACTGTGCATATGCAGTGTTAGCCCTGCTTAACTGGTTCTTCTTTATAGTTATGTGCATTATTATAGCATAGCATAAAAACAAACTCAGTAATGATAGCTACATTTACACCAAGAGGATGACATTACAAGACAACAAGAATGTTCATCTGTACTTTCCTAGTTATGACAAAACTGGCTATCCTAACTCTAATTACATGTATTCTGTTGCATTTGCAAGCAGGTCAGCATAATGAAGGTGTCCATAGTGTTTTTAAAGCCTGTTGCTAATGGCTACTTAAAAGCAAGTTATTTTAATTGTAAATCACCCAATCATAGAAGGCGCAGTTATCAATAAGAACTTTGTTACCATTTGATTTGTATAAGGAACTTTGTTATAATGTTCTATCACAGCTCACATCTAGCAGCAGCCAGACCAACCAGGAGGAAGTGGTAGCAGCAGAGGGAGAGGAGCCTTCAGTCTCTCTGTGGAGGAAACACTAGGTTTGCTAAGGCTTCAAACAGCCAGGGTAGACCGAGAGTATGTACTGATCATATTTTACTGAGAACACTCACAATACACTTACAATAACCTTTTTCTTAGTTTATTTTCATTTGTGTACTTAAAGTTTCTAAGTCCATGGTATGTCAATATATCCTACTACAGTATACTGTCCTGTAATTGAATTTGTGTTTACATTGTTTTACTGTAATTATATTTTAAAATGCACATAATATATTAAAACTTTTTAAAATATGTTTTTACATTCACCCTTGTCTGTTTGGTTCATTATATTATACAGGACATAAGGTTGAGACTATTATAATGCTTTATTTTTAGTCCAATATAAAACTTCACATACATAATGGATATTTGAATGTATTTTGCTGTGGCCCCGGTGGTAAAAGAAGCTGCAACTCAGTGTCAGTCATTATTTGCAGTACATCAGAGGTCAGGATCAGTTTTTCATCACCAACAATACACAAACATACTGAGTAATTGGGTTATGTATATATTTCACATATTCAGTTTCACCTAAGGCAAGCTGTATTTCTATGCTGACTTGTGCCTGCAACAACACTTCTGAGGGTGGTGCAGGAATATCACACAACTCCTGGACGCCTGGGAGCATCTGGTCTCCTGAGCTCACTGATGGCCAACCGCTCCAGTCTGGACGACAGCCTTTTCTGCAGAACGGCTCTTTACAGGGCTGGGATGTGGCTGTCGTCCTTCACTTCCTTGACTTCTTATTGTAAAGCTTGAAGTACCTTATTAGATAAGTGTTTGACTTTAGCTCAATAATAAATAATTTTAATAAAGCCTTTGCACTCTAGGAACATTTTTCTAGCTTTCATAATCACTCCTGGAACACTTATTTCTGGAATATTATTGATCACACTTTCTAGATTCCTACCTTCATGTTGACTACATGTGTAAAGTACAATATGGCTTCATGTTGAATTTACTCAAATTATCCATCTGCTTTTCCCTTGGGTAATTTGCCAAGGTGGTCCAGGGCAGGAGCAGGACCCGAGCTTCATCAGCCATGCACATTACTAAAAAACAATAATGATCATTTAGCAAAGTGTGTTAGTTAAAGTACATTGTTTGGATAATAGTAACAATATGCATTAATTCTAAATATTGTTAAAATTTACAGCGTTAAAATATACAAAAAAATATGTCAGTTATTTGCCATCTTGCAGCAGTGCAATACAAGAAGAAACCGTGTATACAGATGGAACATTATCTAATGTATGTGTCAATCTTAGATAGAATACATTATATGCACAGCCTCTACATTGTACAACTTAACCAATACCCCAGAATTGTGTATTATCAGATATAGCTACGTTACTGACATAGCTAACGTTACCTGGGACAGCATCGTAGCTCTGCTCGGGGTCCTACATGTCCCACAATGTTTCATTGTTCTACAGAGAGAAGACGATAATTAATACAGCTCCTTGAGTAAGACGCAGACTTCATGATTCCCATGGCAAATTAGCTCAGTAGCCTAACATAGCTGCACGTTTTAGATAACATTAGCAGTTAGCTAACATTACATGCTAAGTTAAACAGCTTTACTAGCTAGCTAGTAACTTAACACAACGAAACAACAAACGTCTAGTAACCATGCTTGGAACGTAGATCACAGACAATATATATGATCAATACTTACACTTTATTAATGTTGTAGGAATCCGCTGTAGAGTGGTTTGTGTGTCCTCCAAAATCTCTAACGTTAGCTGCATTGAAACGTCAGGGGGCCCGGCAGGCACTGAGCTGTCACTCAAACTAACTGAAGACGAATTAGCCAATGGGGTCGCACTCCTGTAAGACCCGCCCACGCAAGATTTTTGTGTCAGAATCGCAAACAAAGACTTGGGAAGCGCAAATGAGAAAGCTGGGAGCAAAACTTCAAACATGCTGGAGAGAGCAAAAGACTGATCATTGAGAAAAAAGCAGAGGGAACTGGAAACAAAAGGACATAATATCAAACGAATAAAAGACCGATAGTTTATGACTACACAAATGTTTTGTTTGCAAGTTTTAAGTTTTACCTTTGAGGTGACAATATTTTTCTTGAGTTAGTTTTTTTTGTTTGATACTTGAGAAGTTTTGTTTGGAATTAAAGTCACAAAAATAATCCCATAGCTGTGCAGCCCGTTGTCACTCTAAGCTTCCGCTTTGCCACTCAGCGTCTTATACCGACGTCTGACTGACACAGACAGGATGGACACGGTGCTTTCCCCTCGGAGGTGTATGTGTGTTTATTTGTGCTTTAAAACATAACCAATGCGAGACAATCAGAAAAGTGAGTTTTTATTCTCTGATTTCTGCATTTTTCAGCGCTCCATGACACAACCACTGCACTCTTTTTGGCTGTTGAGCCAGGGAGGAGGGGCCAATTTTGAACGGTGTTTGATGTTTTAAGCCCCCAACGTCGCCTTCCAGGCAGCGCGGCAATGGTTATGTTTAGGTTTAAGGTTAGGGTTAGTGTTTTGAGTTGCCTTGTCGTAACCATAGAAACGTTACAAGTCAGAAGCATATGTTAATGGACTGTATTTATAGCTCTTTTCTAGTCTTAACGACTACTCAAAGCGTTTTAACATAGTACAGAAACCATTCACCATTCACACACATTCATACACTGGTGGCCGAGGCTGCCGTACAAGGTGCCACCTGCTCATCAGATAAACATTCACACACATTTACACTCCGATGGTGCAGCATGGCGCCCCTGTGTGTAACTTACTTGGCAATAAACTGATTTCTGATTGTATAAACCCTTTTCTGATTGTACAGAAAACAGGTTATTAGTGTTAGTGTTATTAGTTGTCCCCATTATTTTATTAAAAACTATCTCTGCATCATTACATCTCTCTCAAAACTCACATTATAGGAGCCAAGGTGGAAAAGTCAGGAAGTCTCTGCCTCTGCTGCAATGATTTTGACCATATTATTGGATATACTGTATGCAATATCATCCAGTAACACATTACAGATTTTATTTTGTTGCACTCTAAGGCATTGACACCTCGCCCTGCACTTGTTTTGTAAAACTTAGTTTGACACTCGTTCACAAAGCTCTTAACCCTCTACATGTGATCAAGAGGCCTCTTAGCTAATGCATTTGAACATGGCCACTTGACTGCCTCTGCATTTCAGTTCAAATGACTGTGCCGTTGTCCAGCTGCCATTCTCTAGCATCCAAAAACATCTCCAAACATTTTATCACTCTTTACATGATCAAAACACTCCTACAACTAATTTTAATAGACTTTGGTGTTAGTGTTTTTTATTTTTAAATGTTGGTTTGTTTCTTTATATGATGATGCTTTCACTGTTGGTTTCTCTTTAGAGAGAGAATATGTAACTGTATAAAGAAAAAAATATTCTCTGCCTTTTTGTAGTTAGATGTTAACAAATGTACAGTGCTGGAGCAAACTTTAAGTGTGTACAATCAATTTATCCACACAGATTAAACTGGCAGTATATGGATGTGGCTATTTGACTGCCTCTGCGTTTTAATTAGAGCGAGAACCGAAGCAGAACAAACAATAACTCACCTGTTATCTAATTTCAGTGTGCAAATGTTGTACCATGTACCATAATATCCAATCATATTCAAGTGTTCAGGCCCTTAGAAATACACTCTAAACATAGCTACAGTTTTATTCATGTAGTGATTATTTAAATTCTAATGTGGCAAAGTGTTTTTCGACATGCAGAAAAAGACGCATTTGTGTTCAGTTTGTCATATTTTTGTCATCCTCATTTCACATCAAGTGAACAGTACTGGCTTTGGCGATCTTTTCAATGTTGAATTGAAAATAGTGAAAATATTTTAGGTCTCTTTTTTAAAAGCCTTTGTATTCAACGGCGTTACCTTAAACTATTATCCTGTGCTCACAGCAATAACTGAAAAAAAAAGGCACGGAGTGACATACACTTACTTTTTTCTACAGTATGATAATACATTATAACTGTTCATATATTTTAGGACAGTAACCAGCAGTGAACCTTTTTGGAGAAGAAGCACATACAGTAATAAAGTAAAAGCAAAATGTGATTCTAAGTATTGTTAGTGTATTAATAATACAGCAATTTACACAGAATTTCAATTTTTTGTTTGACTGATATATAAAGATATGACATATTCCATAATAATGTGTCGTTTTCTTGATTGGCATAAATATGTATAATGACTGAAAATATTACAATTCACGTACGTTTTTTGTCATCTTTTTTTTTTTAACCTAACCTTAGTAGCAAGCGCTAGCTAGTAGCACAACATAATGATTACATCTCCTTGGTTCTCTAAATACATTCGTCGTTTATTTAGATAAGCATGTAAACGATCAGGAATAACGAAAACACAATGTTTAACGTTAGTGAATATTTTAGACAATGAAACGGCGAGTTCATGAGTTTGCCACGTACGTATACTTGTAAGAGATGCGAGAGAGAAGCTCATGAACGTGTGGTGTTGCTAGGGTTGCCACGACAACACAAACTGCTGCTAGTGAGCATGTCCATCGTGATGTCATGGGCCAGTCAACGCAGAAGATCTGGGTATTTTTCGAACTCCATGACTGCTTTATGCGCTTTTTTGCAACTCTCATTGGAATGAACGGGGCTTCGCGCCGAACGCTGTATCCAGTTCTCTTAATACATCCGTTACAGGCTCTGTCTCAAAAGTCACAAGGAAGTCCATCTTCTTCTTCTGTTTTCATACATTTCTATCGTTTTCCCCTTTGCTTCTGCTCATTTATAAAGTAAAGACACTCAAGAACAGCGTAGAGATAAGCACAAAGTCTTCACTCAAGTCTGTTGCGTCTGTTTACATCTATTTCCACTGACTTTACAGTATATTTAATTGCACTGCCTCAGATTTTCTCTTCTAATATTCGTCGCCAGTTCCCAGGATTTTGTACATTTCCAGAAAACTATTGGCTCCTAACATTTATTACATGAAGAAACCTGAAAATGCTAATTGACAGGATGGAAATCTTGTTGGTGGAGAACTGACGTAAGGTGCAAAAAGTACCACAAAAAAAAACACAAAAAGAAAGGTGTGATTCACTCAGAAACCAAAAAAGGTGTCTTGTGTTACACTGAACACAAATGTAAATGCAGCACTCTCCCTCAACTACAAAGCAAGCTCATAAAATGTGTTAACATGTATAAAGTTGATAATGCAAACTCATCATGGAAAACTGGTTAGCGAAATGTTGGGATATCAGGGGCAAAATATACCCCAAAACAAACATTATTTACTTAAGCAGCAAAAAAAGTCTTACTCTATAAAACCATATCAAATCAAACATGACTACTACTCTACTTTTTACAAACTAGACTACTATATTAGTCAGTAGCATTGTTGGAGTATAGCTTCCAGCCACCAGTGTCAGCACTGAGTGCATTGCTGCTGAGCAGCACTCCAGCTGGCGGGCATCTCCTTGCATTTGTGACTGTGTGTGTGTTCCCCTGCTGAATTCAGTTAGGGTAAACGTGTGAGAATTCCCAATTTGCTGGCATGGAAAGGGGATTTGATCAGAATACAGCATAGAAAACCTGCTTGGAAATGTAGGAAATATTGGATAGGATAGAACAACACAATGCAGTTCTGCTAAATAAAACACATCACATTCATTATGAATTTCACTTGTTTTTATTTTCAACAAATTGTCTGTCCAAATACAATACACATTTTCTATGGGCTCTTATGGCAGAAATTTGGGTAGTCATCATGGAAACATGAATTAGTCATGTGACAAGGGCTGGGAAGATTTTTGTTTCACAGAACCGTATAAAAATAAAGTGCCACTCCGGGCCCCCCCTCTGGCCTGGGGTGGCCCTGACACACACGTGCACACACACACACACACACACACACACACACACACACACACACACACACACACACACACACACAGTTATGACCTCTGTTTCTGTCACATTCTGTACAGTCTGATTGCATCCATGACAGTATTTCTGTAAACTCTCTTACCTAACATACTATTTGAGGGTAAAAAAATAATAATCAAGAACTTGTTTTTCCATATGAAACAAGCCAGGGTAGGGGGATTCCAATTAAGGGCTGAAGTAGAAACTAGGGTTCAGAATATTCATTGTTTGAAAATTAAACCAAATAATAAGAACTATTTTTAACTATATTTTATACTCGCAATCTAAGAAAGCGATCAAAACGCTGAATTTATGTGCTCTCTATACCATGTTTTAATTAATGTGATGCCATGTTTTTTCTGCCATTATTGTACCTCCTGGTGGTTAAAGTTAATGGTAACTGTCAAACTTTGTTAAAAAACAAGTCTATGCTGAAACCATACAGCCACAAAAGAAACAGCCTCAGACGAAACAGCCTAAAAAACAAACTGAAAAATATTGAAAATGTTTCATGAAGCTTCATTTGGACATCACTGGTTAGCATAAATAATACTCACCTATCTATGGTCCCAGAAAAAGATTTTCTATTGAATGGGGTTAAGAAGAGCGGAGTGACCGAAAAATTCAAGCATATCAGTGCAAATCGGCTTCGACTTAGGCCAAATGAAAGACAGCAGAAAATGTTATAAAGCGTCTGAAAAACTTTAAGAAATTCCTGTGCAGCATTATCCAAGTGTTTTGTATCAATTCATGGGCTCATGGAAATCCAAATACAACTATATTTGCTAAACTATTACTAAACGAAGCTTTTACCGAGAAGGTATTTGTTGTGCATGCATGCACATAACAAAATTCTTCATGGCAGGATAATCCCAAAATGCCCCTTGTGCCTAAGTACATACTTGCAGAGCTGCTAGCATGGCTGTAGACTCTTAATGTTGCTTGATAAATGAGTCAATAAATTGCTAAGCAGTATATTTCTTGACTGTTCCAGATTAGTCATACAGTTTATTCCCTTTCTTTCTTTTTCTCAGCCCTAACCCTGACCCCATGCCTAAGATAACTCATACATCGCCTAGAGACTGAGTACACTGTCAACTTTTTTTTTCACTCTGTCGTACCAGATTTTAAAGTGATGGATAGGAATTGTCAGTTGGCAATGGTAATGCACTGAACTTGCAATGGACTATCAGAATAAAGTGTGACTTTTCATTTTTACTGCTATCAAGTAATTGCAACTTCATTCTTTTCACTAAGCAAGTGAAGAAGACAAACTTTCTGTGGGAGGTAAAATTGGAATTTGAAGACAGTGTGTGTGTGTGTGTGTGTGTGTGTGTGTGTGTGTGTGTGTGTGTGTGTGTGTGCGTGCATGCATGTGTGTGTATGGATGTGTGTAGGAGGGTTGGCACGATACTGTGCACGCTGCAGCGCCTGGCATCGCGTTACAGGGGCAAACAGCCTCAGCGTAGTGAAGATCTTTTTGTAAAATATGCTAAATTTTGTGCATATTCCAAATCTTTGTTCACTCTTTTGGGTTGGGAACGACACAAAGAGACTCATTAGAAAACATTTATTTTACTTTCCTGGAAGTAAAATTAAAACCAGCCAAGATGTCCACAGGCCAGCAGAAGGAAAATGGCACCCACATAATAAAGGGACTGAAACTTTCCTTCACAATTCTGTTGGATTCTGAGAAGCCTCATGAAAAAGGAAAAGGGCAACTTCTGTTAGCTAGCTTTACGTTTCCTTTTGATTGCACTCCTTACATTGTGTTTGTACGTTTGTTACAGGAAGTTCAAGGGTCCCTCATTTGATACACCAGCACATATTAAAGGTCCCATGGCATGAAAATTTCACTTTATGAGGTTTATGAACATTAATGTGAGTTCCCCTAAATTGCCTATGGTCCCCCAGTGGCTAGAAATGGCGATAGATGTAAACCAAGCTCTGGGTATCCTGCTCTGCCTTTGAGAAAATGAAAGCTCAGATGGGCCGATCTGGAATCTCCTCCTTATGACGATAAGGAGGAAGGTTACCTCCCCTTTCTCTGCTTTGCCCGCCCGGAGCATTTGGCCCGCCCATGAGAAAGAGAGAGACATCATGGCTTGAAAACAAGCGAAGCATGGCAGTTGGTCAAGGCCACACGCCCACCCTCCACCTTGCCCCCCCCCCCGCTCTATCTCCTCAATAGCATTTAAAGCTACAGACACAGAAATGGCACATCCTAAGTAACGCTCATTGTGGGACTGGCTCTAGTAATTCTGCACCAAGGCTGAATTTCGGGAAAGAGACTTCAGATACAGTATTAGGGGACCACTAAAGCCTATATAAAAGCATCCAAAAAGCAGCATGTCATAGGACCTTTAAGGACTGACTTTATTTAAAGTTACTGATTATGATGTC
This sequence comes from Sander vitreus, assembly GCF_031162955.1. NCBI lineage: Eukaryota > Metazoa > Chordata > Actinopteri > Perciformes > Percidae > Sander > Sander vitreus. The sequence continues at coordinate 28,405,986 of NC_135864.1, read as the reverse complement.
TTAAGACTCCCCCTGAAATGATCTTGTCTTTCTGTGAATGTTGGCAGCTCAATTAAAAGGGATCCATCACTTCCCTTTAGGGCCCTTCAGGGACCATGTAGATGCCACATGATTAACTGTTTAAATACTAGCTGACGCAAATTTACATTAAAGAAATAGATTTTTGGAATATATGCTTATCTGCTTTGCCGAGAGTTAGATGAGAAGATTGATACCACTCTCATGCAAGAGCCAGGAGGCAATAAGCTTAGCTTAGCATAAAGACTGGAAGCAGAAGGAAACCACCTGGCTCTGTCCAAAGTAAAACCTTTGGCAATCTTTTGACAACACTCATTTTAACTTTGAATTAGTGTTAAAAATAGATTCAATAGATAAGTTTGGGTATAGGGTCTCAAATATGATAGACGTAGATGTCCATTTGGTTCCTGAGAGTGTGAACTGTGAAGTGCAGGGAAACTATAGAGCTCAACAGTGACCACCCACTTTTTGAACGGCTCTGTTTCCGGAAGTGATTTTCCCCATTCAATATTCCCATTGACGTCTTATTAAATAAAGAGGTTTAAGGCTGGAACCATACCAACTAGCTACAAGATTAATAATGACCATAAGACATTGGATTCGGCACAAAAGAACATTTTTAAAACGGCAAAAATGGCAAACAAAAACAATCGTAGACTTAGGCGGAAGAAGCTTGCTGTGACGTTCATGGGTTTGCGGGCGAGTTAAACATTTCCAGGGTAACGAGTATCGAGTTCACCAATCAGAGACGTCGCTGTTAACGCTTGTGGATTGTGGGTAGTGTAGTACTTCTCCATGACATCGCCAATGAAACGTGTATTTTTTTTTAAACTAGATTTATATCATAGACTTGTGGCTTCTACAGGGGCATACACCTTTGTTTCAAAATCTCTTAGCTCATGGTAAGTCTACCTTGGATGGTTTAGACCAGGGGTCTTCAACGTATTTTAGGCCAAGGACCCCCCCACTACATATATTGTATTAAATTAAGTTGCATAATAAATTGGGCCTACAATAATGTGTTGGGCGGCCTAAAGCCTATAAACATACATTTTCATGGTGCCCTACAATACTAAGCTATTAAAATAATGTTTTTTTTTTTTTTTACATATTTACATATGTTTTAATGTCAAACCTACATTTGGAAGGCACAGTGAATTCATAAGCTTACCTGTATCTGTGGATAGCTACGATAGTGGCTAGCTTACCTACAGGCCAGTAAGCATATCATCAATGTTGTTGAGGTTGTTTTTTTGTTTTTTTACAAATAGGCCGATTTGTCTTTGCTAATAATATGTTGGATTCATGTTAATGTATATTTTCAGACATATTTAAATTTTTGGGGAAAACATAACAACAATTTGCAATCTGCAATGACCCCCCTGTTGAGGATCTCTGGTTTAGGCACTATGGCTAAAAATCTAAATCCTGATGGTAAAAATGAATTGGACTTTATATCCGAAACCACACCGTTGACATCTATGTATTGTAACTCTTTAGGAGCACAGCTGCTGTTTAGTGAGTGGCATGTTATTCTACTGTGTTGGTGTTTTCTCTCTGATAGGGGTTGACTGCCCTTGGGTCTCAATAATTAATTCATGCCTGTTGAGTCAGGACTTTCAAGGGTCCATCTTAGCTAGGCCTTTATTTTTTCATTGCTGAAGACATGAAAGTGGGGGGGAGAGGGGGAATTATATGTAGCAAAGGGCCGCAAGTCGGAGTCGAACCCGCTGCAACTGCGTCGAGGAGTAAACCTCTATATATGGGTGCACACTCTACCAGGTGAGCCACCCAGCCGCCCTGAATACCTCTACTTTGAGGTAATTGTATGACACTCTCCTCTTTGTTTGGGTTTCCAACAAAAAAAATGTATCTTCATCTTGGAAGATTTGCTTTCTGCAGTGAAACAAGTTGGGATAATGGACAGGACTTAAACATGAATTAAACTTTAATACACCTGAAATCCTCAACATGATAATCTTTAGGAAGTGCAATGCAGAAAATAAGTTTTCACCACATGAGTGCTTGGCTAAAGTAACCTGGATTTCCTGACATTTCCAAACAGTTTGAGTTTCTGTAGTTGGCAGTTGTCCCACTGTTCCAAACACATACAAAGATATTATATTAGGAAAGATTTACCAGCGTCACATGGTTTTAAAGAGAAAACTAAAAGGTGACATGCACTGGCCACTTATAGTGTTAACAAAATTGGCAATAGAGAGAAGCAAAACATTTTTTGATTGAATTGTTACTTTAAGACACGACAAGTGAAACAGTCATGTCACACACAGTTAAAAGAACAGGATCAGGACACCAATTAGATAATCCAACTCCAGCACACTTGTCGTGTGCTTACATGCAAGACAAACAATGTGCAACATCATGCCCAATATTTATAACAGACAAAAGTGTTTTTGTACAATACAAAGCTTAGCTTTCATCTAAAATTGGCATATATCTTACACAGATAAAGGGAACAAACATCAAAAGCAGTCTTCCATTTCATAAGACAGAGGTTTTAAAGCTCAGTACTAATGGCTATACTTAACAAACCACAGCAACTCTAAAAACTCTTTTTTTTTTTCATTAACAAACATGCCTAAATCTGTAGCGTTATGAAAGACACACCAGATTTCATTGATGTAAGACAGTAAACATGCCAGATGACAACTCCTACATTTTCCTCGTTGGCATTAATGAGTGTTGACGGTTCCATTATGCCATTTAATTGTGAATACATTTGAGCCAGATTTGAGCTATGTGATAGACTGGTGAACTGTCCAGAGTGTACTCTGCCTCCCCGCCGAATACATGCTGGGAAACAGTCCAGCTCACCGCCAACCTGAACCGCATAATGAGTACAGAGACTGGCTGGCATGGACAGATTTTTCTTTCTTATTTCTTTCCTTACCTGTCTGTCCTCGTATCATAACATATTAGAGCTGCAAAGATTAATCGATTGCTGGATTAGTCGTCAACCTATAGCTAGAAAATGTGTATTGTATTCGGCTATACATTGTGTTGTTCTATCCTATCCAATGTTTCCTATATCTTAATATTCCCCCCTATGAACCCCCCCCAACTAATTATTAGTTCCCCCTGTGACACCCCACTTAAAAAATCATGGAATCGCCCACTCTCTCCCATGCTATTTGCGATCTCTCTTGAACCATTAGCCCAAGCCATAAGGCAAAATAAAATATGTAATGTCCAGATTAAATCCAATAACAGCTCAATATCGTTATTTGCAGATGATATTTTGCTGTACATCTCTGACCTTGAGGACTCTGTTCCAAAACTTCTTAAGATCTTTAACGAATTTGGCTCAGTTTCCGGCTATAAAATTAATTGGAATAAATCTAATTAAGATCTAATAAAATCTTCTTCTATTGAATAACAGACAGGTGACATCAGCTATTAGTGGTACAATACCAACCCAAAGCAAAATTACATATTTGGGCATCACCATACACGCATCGCTACAGCGAGTTGTCCAAGACAACTATGAAACTATATTAAGTAGTGTTCAATGGGATCTGGCCAATTGGTCTGTGCTGCCGGCATCGCTACGGTCCAGGATTGCTGTTGTTAAAATGAACATAGTTCCTCGTGTGAATTTCTTAAGTACCCCCACCAATACATTTCTGGAAGAAACTTGATACGGTAATTTGGCAGTGCATTTGGAATAATAAACAACTTAGGCTAAAATACTCTACCCTGCAACGTACCACAAACACAGGAGGCCTGGCCCTCCCCAACCTTAAAGTGTATCACAGAGCCTTTCAGCTACAGGCCCTCAGAGTGTGGATGGACCCCTCATCTACAGTTCCATGGAGAGAAATAGAGCAAAACCTCACTGGAAGTCTAAGACTGCAAGACCTTACCTTTGCAGGTGTGTGTCCAAAAAAAGTGTATGTATGTGTATATATATATATATAGCCTATGGCCCTATTATCACCAACACATTGACCAAATTTAAACAGGTGGAGGAGCAACTACGCTATACCAATAAGTGGCATTTGAATACCCCAATATGGCACAATGCACACCTAATGTCTGTTAACAAGCCCTTTGCTTGTAACCAGTGGAGTGACAGAGGTATTTATACTTTAGACCAGCTACTGAGCAATGAGAAAGGTATGTTGAGTTTTCAAGACCTGAGAGCTAGAATGCAACAGAATTGTGAGAACTGAATGCAGTTTTGAGATCCCCAGGACATACTTCTTCTTTTATCTTCGCTTAAGATCAGCCCTAAAATGTTATGGAGTGCCATGGGGAAACAGTCTTGAGGCACACCCAGTCATTGAAGGTCCTATGACATACTGCTTTTTGGATGCTTTTATATAGGCCTTAGTGGTCCCCTAATGATGTATCTGAAGTCTCTTTCCCGAAATTCAGCCTTGGTGCAGAATTACAGCCACTAGAGCCAGTCCCACAATGAGCTTTCCTTAGTATGTGCCATTTATGTATCTGTAGCTTTAAATGCTATTAAGGAGGAGAGAGGGGGGGCAAGGTGGAGGATGGGGTGTGGCCTTGACCAACTGCCACTTTGCTTGTTTGCAAGCCATGATGTCTTTCTCTTTCTCATGAGCGGGTCAAATTCTCTGGGCGGGCAAAGCAGAGAAAGGGGAGGTAACCTTGCTCCTTATAACCTCATAAGGAGGAGATTCCAGATCGGCCCATCTGAGCTTTCATTTTCTCAAAGGCAGAGCAGGATACCCAGGGCGATTTACACCTATCGCTATCTATATTTCTAGCCACTGGGGGACCATAGGCAGGCTGGGGGAACTCATATTAATGTTAATTAATGACCTTTAAATGGTTTGTTGATTTTCCTGTGAGAGATGGAAGTGTCTATAGGAGAACTTCCAATAGTGGGGAAAAGGGAGTGAGAGCTGAGTCCTGAGGGGAACGCAATCAATTGGGAGACAGTTTGGGACAACATTTTCCACTGTTCCAAAAACCCAAATCACCAGCAGATCCACTTCAACATATGTCATAGGACATACTGGACTCCCCTGAAGAGATGCATCTCTAAAGTCATTCCAACTCCCTACGTTCTGTCAACCTGAACAAACTGGAACTTTTCTGCATATGGTCTGGGAGTGTGAACAGGTGTATGAGTTCTGGAATAAAACAACATCAATAATATCTGATGGGATAGGATGTTGAATTCCTACTGACCTGATTGTGTTGTTACTTAACGACGACTTTAAATTACACCTGCTTGGGAGACAGAGGAAAATTTGGCTAGCCGGCTCAACTGCAACCAAGAAAATGATAGCTCAGCGCTGGCTCCCCCCCACTCACTTTGTATAAAACAGTGGTTGGCAAACTTTCTGGACATAGTTATGCTTGAGCTCTCTACAGCAAGGATTAACAAAGCTAAATCATCAACCTATGGAAAAGTGCAGCAGCACAAATATCAGACCTAATGATCTCAGCGCCACAATAACTAGAGGAGAGTGACTAGGCAAGGTGTGATTTCTGTTTGTTTATTTGTTGTTGTTTTTATTTCCTCGAGACCGCAGAGGGTGGGCGAGGGTTTTTGATAATTTTTTTATTATTGATAGTATACAGGTGGAAATTCAATGATAGTACAGGCTTTAAAGCGCCCATATTATGCTCATTTTCAGGTTCATAATTGTATTTTAAGGTTGTACCAGAATAGATTTACATGGTTTAATTTTCAAAAAACACCATATTTTTGTTGTACTACACAGCTCTCTCTCACTGCTGCAGCAACTTGTGTGTGTTGTAGCAGTGCTTTGCTATTGAGAACGAGGTAGCATGCTAGCATTAGTATTCGCTACGAGCTAACGGTTGCGGCTAGCCAGCTCGTTTCGCCGATTTTGAACAGCTCGCCCAGAGACTGAAGGCAGAACACATTCAGAAACCGTATCTCACTCAAAACAGCATGGATGGATTTTTTTCAAAGTTTGTATGCGCGTGGAAGCACCAGAGACACAAAATAACACCCCAAATCCCAGAAAAAGTGTTTTTTTCATAATATGGGCACTTTAAGACATCACAAAACCTTATACATCACAGAAACAGAACAAACATCCCCACCCTCCCCCAAAGACCCCATTACCAACTCCCCAAGAAATAAAAAGCTACAATACAAAAATACAAATATAATACAGACATGGTAAAAATTTGTCAAATACATTAATGCTGCACTCTTACTTTGACCAAGGTGTAAACTTCATCCCATGCACGTTGAGTTTTCTGACTAGCTCCATGTACCACAGATCTCTCCATCACAACTATGTCTGGAAAAGAGTTGGCCCACTGCTGCCACAACAGTGTGTGAGGCGGTTGAGACTAGCCCATAGTATGCACTTCTGCTGCAGAGACAATTCTAAGGTAGAGTCATCATTAAGTAAAAGTAAGGTCAGTGACAGTGGAATATTTACTCCAAGCATATCACTAAAAGGCAAACACATTGGGACATTCCCAAAACATATGTAAAAATGACCCTGAAACATGAAGTGTACATAAGTGACAATTAGGGGATGGGATGATTTTCATAGCATGACGTTTTCTTGGAGTAAGATACATTCTGTGTATACATTTAAAATGTGTTAATTGGTGATCAGGGTTTTTGGAGGTATCCTATAGATTCTCCCATACTGTGTCCCATCTCTCCCTCATTTATAGAAGATAAATCCTTACACCATACACTTTCTACTGATAAAGATACATTAGGTTTAGAGATAAAATTATAAAGTTTTGAAACCATCCCTCGTGTTTGTCCTTGTACAGTAATTCACTCATGCAGTGGGTGTGTTAGGAGTTGTACTCCCCATGGGACACCGTATGCCTTCATGGCAAATAAAAGAAATATTATGTGCCAGGCAAATCATAATCAGCTTGCAGATCACCGAAAGCTCGTAAGCCATTGTCGTCATACAAGTCTTGGAGAACATAAACTCCCTTACCCATCCAGTCAATAAGAAGAGAAAAGTTCTTGAATATAGGAGAATGCTTATGCCATTTAAGATCTACTCCAACATGTTTCATTACAGAGCGGCAGGTTATGAGCAAAAAAGAAATCAGAGGACTTAGGTGTTTTTTAGCCTCTTTAGGTGGTATGTTGGAGAATACCAGGTCTTATAGTCTATGAGGTTGTGAAAGGTTCTCCTCAATTGGTCTCCAGGACACTGAAGCATTGGAATTAAACCATACAGACGGGGCGAAGAACAAAAGACCAAAAATACATCTTAAAATTAGGTAGTGCTAATCCGCCCTATGTCCTATCTTGTTGAAGGGTTTTTAGTTTCAAACGCGGCCTCTTCCCATTCCATGCAAACTTAGATATGAGGGAATGCAATTTTTCCCAATAATTTGGGGGTGCAAGGGGAACCATAGAGGAGTAAAAGTTTATACGAGGAAGGACATCCATTTTTACTATCGCGTGCCTAGGTTGTTTACTATGTGCGGGCTCGGAGGGAATTTGGAAGCTTAGACCAGCGTTCAAGATCCTTCTCAATTTGATTATATATGCCTTGGGAATTCTGTGATGCTATCAGAGATGTGGAAGGGAATATGTCAACACCAAGGTACCTAAACTGCCTCACTATTGGGATGTTAGAGGGCAGGGACGTGAGTGATAAAACCGAATTTAAGTGCATTAATGATTATTTAGTCCAATTGATCTTATATCCAGATAAAGAGCTGAATAAATCAAAGGTGGATAATAAATGTGGTATGGAGGACCCTGCGTCCCTAACATAAAGTAAGATATCATCTGCATATAATGATATTCTGTGTTCTGTATTGCAAAACGTAATAGGAAGTACAGCAGGATGCTGTCTAATTTTCTGGGCCAGGTTCCAGAGAGAGGGCGAAAAGTAATGGGTACAGGGGGCAACCCTGACGAGTGCCCCTTGATATAGGAAACTGGGTGGAGCAAATATTACCTGTGTTAACCATTGCTGAAGGATTGGCATACAAGACCTTGATCATCTTAATAAATTGAGAATCTAGCCCAAAGATGTCCAAAGCAGCCCAAAGATAATCCCACTCTCTGCCTCAGTAAGGAGTTTAACTTGGCTCTTGTTGAAGATATTTGGCCTAGTAAGACATCACTTTGTGCGCTCTGTCGTTTGGCCTCAAGTTGTGTAAGGGTATCCGCCAGTTCACTTATTTTAAGAAGCCTGCTTTTTTTAAGGTGAGATGAAAAGGAGATTGATGAATCTCTTATTGAGCCCTTAATGGCATCCCATACAATTCTTTGGTGTCCCACTGACCCTGCATTAAATTCAATAAAGGTTGTTAGTGCATTGCTAAAAAAAGACACAGAACTCTTCATTTTTGAGAAGAGAGATGTTGAAACGCCAGTGTGATGCTCTAGGAGGAGTGCCCAGGAGTGTAAGATGAGCTGAGACTATACTGTGATCTAATAATGAGCAGGATTTAATTACATTATGTATTTCAGAAAAGGAGGCAGGTGAAGCTAATAAATAATCTATTCTGGAGAAAGTCTGATGTCTAGCTGAATAGAAAGTGTACTGTTTGGAAGTGGGATTAATTGTACGGTATAAGTCGGCTAAACTAAAAGATGATAAAGTCCTGAAAGTCCCTGGAGGCTCATAATTGTGTGGAGGTAGAGTGTTGAGCAGATTTATCCAATGATAAGTTTACACAAGTGTTATATCTGCACCTATGATTAGTGAGAAATCTTGAAGGTGTGATAAAACTGTAGTAAGGTTGGAGAAAAAATTAGGTTAATATTGAGAAGGAGCATAAATGGAGATAAAGGCAAATTTACGTTCTGAAATAATAGTTTTGATGTATGCAACCCTGCCATCCTCACTGCCAAATGTATCTAGTATATTTAACGAGAGATTGTGTTTCAATACTATTAATGCACCCCCAGTTTTGGAATTCAGGGATGCAGGCAGCTACATAGTAGTGTTTGTTTGTAAAAAGATGAGTGTCTGCAGTTTTAAATGTGACTCTTGTATGAAAGCAATATCCACTAGTTGTCTACGTAAGAAGTCTAAGCAAGCAGTTCTCTTAAAGTGACGGTTCGGAGTAATTTCACCCTAGGCTGCTTTGCACCTTGACTTCGAGCCAAACAACCCCCCATAAGCTTTTTTCCCTTGTTATAACGTTGGTCGAGTTAGGGTTATTAGCTGGTTAGCTTAGTGCAGGCGCTAATGGATCCACGTTTGTATCTCGTAAATTACCCCACTAATAATGCCCGGAGTGATACCAAACTTCTACTTTTTATTTCTACTACAGTAGTACAAATAGTTTCTGTACTTATAAAACGAAGCATTAGAAAGTTTGTAACTACACCAGAAGTATGTAGTAGTAGTATGTAAGTACTGCGCGATAGCGCCGAGAGGAGTATCCAGTGTCAAAGTGTTATTTAAATATACTTCTGGTGTAGTTACAAGTTTTCTAATGTCTCGTTTTATTAGTACAGAAACTATTGTACTACTGTAGAAGTTTGGTATCATTCCGGGCATTATTAGTGGGGTAATTTACGAGATACAAACGTGGATCCATTAGCGCCTGCACTAAGCTAACCAGCTGATAACGCTAACTTGACCAACGTTATAACAAGGGAAAAAAGCTTATGGGGGGTTGTTTGCTCGAGGTCAATGTCCAAAGCAGCCTAGGGTGAAATTACTCCGAACCATCACTTTAATCTGGCCATTCAGCCTATTAACATTCCAGCTAATAACATGCAGATTAGTCATGTCAAACTATGTCAGAAAATAATTACGTTGCATATGAAAAGTAGAGAATGAAAAAATAAATACATAATATATGGCGAGCAGTGCAGCAATCCAATTGCAAAAGATTTAGAAATTAGAAATTATTGCGTCGGCCCTTAATTGCATCGCGATTAACGCGTTAACGCTGACAGCCCTACTATAACTGAACGAGAAGTTGTCTGCTTAGCAATCGACCAAAGTTTGAGCTATGCGGATAACGTGAAAGATTAAGGGGGAAACTGCGGAGCCGTGGTGAGAAACTACTGCATCCCTCGCGACGATCACATGACTCGCCAGCGAGGGTTTTTGTTCTTGTGCAGTTTGTATTTCTCTGTTCTGTTCTGTATGTTTGCATTAACAAAAAAAAAAAAACAATAAAAAGTTGATCTAAAAAAAAAATTATCCTGGAATCGCCCCTGGTCTCGTGATATCAAACAGTTATGACCATCATGGAAATGACTTGTAGCTAGGCCCACACCTACTTCAACCACAACTCTTTTGCCATGAAAAATTATTTTCTTTATCTTCGTAAATGATATAAACATCCTTAATTTCCAAAAACGTACTAGACTCTTTCTGTTTTCTGTTAAAGCAATCCCTTTTGTTCGTGCTAAATTGGCCATGGTGGCACTAAGTATTGAATGGTTGTTTAAAGGAGTAGTTTGACATTTTGGGAATGAACGCTTATTCTCTTTTCTTAGATGTGAGAAGATCGAAACCACTCTCAGTCTAGACATGGTATTGAACTTTTTATGTTATTCTCTGCTGCAAAAAAGGAAAATGAACTGTCCCTTTAAATTATCAATGCTAATATCTCAAAATGACTATAGGGTTAGAAAAAGCTTCAGATATAGCAAGGCAGAGGGAAAGAAAGAGATGAGTGTAGTAAAGATGAGGTGCAGAACAAGAGAGCACAGTGAACCAGAAAGAGTAAGAGGTGAGAGAACAAGAGCGCCCTCGCTATAAGGCGTTCACCTCCGCTCACAGAAACCTCATTTTCCTCCTCTTATGCCCGCCTCCATCCATCACTCTCCTCCTTCTCTTAGTGTCTCCTGGTGTCTGTTCTCGCACTGATTAATGAGCAAAGCCCGGGCTGAACCTATTAACAACGTGTAATACCGCTCAGTCTGCAAATAGCCTGCACTGTCCAGACCTACTTTACACTTCTCAAGGTAGCGGTGGCCTATTAGGTTGCTCTCTGACTGTGCCATGTTGTCTCTGGCTGGGGTAGCTGTTTCTCTAACTCTCTCTCTCTCTCTCTCTCTCTCTCTCTCTCTCTCTCTCTCTCTCTCTCTTTTTCTTTCCTTGTGTCTATTTCTGCCCTTCTGTGCCCTCTCATGTCTTTCCGTGCCTCCTCCTCCTCCCCAGTTGTATTCCTCATCTGTCGTTGTGTCAGTTATTACTCTCTCTCTCGCTTCTCCAGCTATCCTTGGCCCTATTAGGGTGGTCAAGTTGGGAGATTAATCGACCTGAAAACCACATCCATCAAAAAAACCTTCAAGGAACACGTGTCCCCCTCAACCCACTTCTTACAGCAAAGACTTCTTCAGTTGCATTCACATGTACAGCGCACACACACACACATACAAATTTTATTGCACTTCATATTTCATCACTTTGTTTCTTTGCAACCTAATACTCACAGCAGGAAGTTATTAGGGAACACCCAAGCCAGAAACATGGGTGGGGCCCGGAACTAACCTGGAATTAAAAGTTTGTTTCTATTTGCAATTATAATACATACATAATACATACATACATAATACATTTTACATGGAGTAAGTCATTAACCACTGTTAGCTAGATACACAGTTTGACAAGCTATTTTTTAGACTGCATCTATCCAGCATCTAACATTAAACCTGCAGAGTCACCGGAGCTTAACTGCCCAAGACGATTGTGATTGGTTTAAAGAAGTTTTTTTTTTTCCTATCCCAGAATGTATCTGTGGTGTAGCACACCTTACTCCACAGCGCTATGGAGATAGGTCTGGCAATGCGAGACTAGCTACTGAGTAGGTAGTGTACTATTCCTGTGTTATTTCCTATTCCTATTTTAAATCTCGAAGCAAAGGCTTTCTGCCAGTGAGGTTTAGTCGTAGCTCTTTGACAGTGAAAGTGACATAGAAGAGAATGTGTCTGAGACTCAGGAGAATGTTGAGAGGATCCCGATTATAAGGCTACATCTATCTGTCCATATTAACACGTCTGACAACGCATAACAAGGAACTGAAAAGGACTGACAGGTAAACGTAAAGCAGACAACAAAGCTACACCAAAAGCCACAACTACCAAAACAAAGGCAAGAAAATATGTAGTGGTGACCTCAATTCAGACTAACAGCCAAAACACACACCGGGCGCAAAAGCGCCACGAATAGCCGTGAAGCGGAGCTATTTTAATTTCGGCGGCCATGTTAACCAATCTGTCCGTTCATACCAGCCACGAGCGAATGTGTCAAGCCAGGCTGGTAATTACATACAGGAAGACCACAGTGCAGCCAGATGCTTTACAAAAATAAAACAAATTTCAAAATAAAACACCCAGGTTTATGGTGATTTTGGCTGTCTTGAATTCTCAGCTGTGTCTACAGCGAGACACGCGATCAGGCACACGGCGAGAGAGACCGACGGACGGACAGACAGAGTGACACACACACACACACACACACACACATGAAGAGAGAGAGACAGCTGAGAGAAGAAGGCATAAATCTTTGCTTCGCGGCTATTCGTGGCGCATCAGCGTATGGTGCGTTTTCGCTATAAGGAGCCTGATTCGACTGCCAATCTCCCAATCAAATAATTGCAGTGTCATCTTATCAGTGGTGGAATGTAACTAAGTACATTTACTCAAGTACTTTACTTGAGTCTTTTCTTTTCATGCCACTTTCTACTTCTACTCCGCTACATTTCAGAGAGAAATAGTGTACTCTTTACTCCACTACATTAATCTGACAGGTTTAGTTACTAGTTACCTTACAAATTAAGATGTTTGCACACAAAACACACTTAGTTTATAAAATACCATGTTTTATTATAAATTAAACTACCCAACAATATATAGGCCTACAAGTACAGCTGAAATGATTAGACATTAAACACGTATTATTAATTTACATGTGAATATTTATCACTTTCTTTCAACAGTCCATGTAATCCGTTTCAGCCAGCGTAGGGTTAGGGTTAGGTTTGGGTTAAAACGCAATGCGCACGGATGGGCGCTGCGAGGGGCACGGGCACAAGGGGACCACTGGTGTGAACAAAACACTTAAAAAACCAAGTTCAGTTATATAAAAGCTGTTCAAAGGGTTAGGGGTCCAGTGTCTAAAATGTGAGGCTTTTTCTGCATTGAGTACTTTTACTTTTAATACTTTAAGTACATTTTCCGGATCATACTTACTGTACATACTCTAACTGAAGTAACATTTTCAGTGCAGGACTTACAGTGTATTTTTACAGTGTGGTATTAGTACTTTTACTTTAGTAAAGGATTTAAATACTTCTTCCACCACTGCATCTTGTTGACTATCCTTTTGTGGAGAAACAGCTGATTGTGGCACATTTTGTGTTCTGACCTCTGTCTCTGCTCAGTTTCAATATTTACCTTTATTAGGGCCCGAGCGCTGACAGCGGCGAAGGCCCTATTGATACTGAAGGAATTATTATTTTCCCGGCAAATGAATTGCCTTTTTGAGGGGCTTAACATACTCAAAAACTCACCAAAATTGGCGGTCGCATCAAGTCTGGTGAAAATGTAGGTATTTTAAAGGTTTCGGGAATAGGCGCACAAAAATGGCTCGCTAGCGCCACCTTCAAAGTTAAAAAAATTGAGCCCCTGCAGTACGTTTAACGTAGACTAACAAAACTTGGTACACATATGAAGCATGTCAAGACGTACAAAAATCGTTGCAGAAATCGGAGCGGCTTCCGCCAGTAACCCCAACGCGCGCAGAAGCGCGAGGGCCCGTCCAACGCTGCTTGCCACTTTAATTTATTTTACTTATATTACGAAATGGAGGTGGGGGGGAGAGAGTTTGGGAACCACTGGTTTAAGGTAAATGGAATTACCTCACGGAACAGGCAGGATGTCTTTCCCTGAATACAAAACTAAGTAAGGACATGTTTGCAGTGTTGTGGGGATCTGTCGAACACAAAGGGTTACATCACATGTTCTTCCACACTGTATGTGTGATGTTATTCACGCAGAAGTTCCCAACATGCTCTCTTGCTCTCATATAATGCCATGTAGGAACTTAATGTTGAAACTTGAGCAGGCTTTTGTATGCAGTCAAGTGCTTTATTTCTTGCAGCCAAGAGGAGCGCAAGGATGTCGGGCTCGGCACTGTTTAATGTTTCATTTACCATCAGCCGACACTTTTGCCCTCTGGAACGACTGCACAAGCTCCACAGGAGGCGAAGAGGAAAGAAGCAGAGAGGAATATGACGAGAAAAAAATATTTTTTTGAGGTGGAGGGGGAGGAGAAAGAGGGGAGAATTAGCCAATACTAAGAGAAAATATGAGTGAGTGAAAAGACAATGGAAAACAATGCTTATAAAATCTTGTGAATTATTTAAAAAAAAATAAAAAAAAGACTGAGAAAAAATGAACAGTGGGATGCCACAGTTGTGCTAGTAATCTCACTATGGAGATGGTTGAGTTGTGAAAATGGAGCTTTAGAAAATGTGACAATTTGACAGTAGCCTGGGGTAAGCAGCCGGGGATAGCCACACTTTTTTTTTTTAAACTGCCTCCTCTTTTCTCTGTGGATCAAAAAGGGAAGACCTGCTAACCTGTTACGTAAGCTAACAGCACCAAGTGAAAAGGCTGGCACAGAGAGACAGTCGATGTCCATATCCCGAATAAAGAGCTAACATTGAGGAAAATTGGCTACAAAAACTGTCAAGTACAATTCTTCTGCTATGGTGTTCACATTTATTTCACTCTAACTTGAAAGCTAATATACTGAGTGTACAAAACATAATGGAGGTTTGAGTGTAATTGGGTTGCAGCCCTCTTTTACACCAAGTTTTTTTTCAGCCATAGCATATAATTATCTAATTGGACCGCACTCTGGTGTATTTCTAACCTCTTACTTTTTCAATCTAACTGCTGACCCAAAAACACACTTAACACACCACATGGTAACATTTTAGAATATGCCAGTCATAGCAAATTTGTCAGGTCAATAGTTAAGTTAACCCCCAATTGACATTTTTTTCCCTCGTCAAAAATCACACAGCTTCTTTCCCTTCTTCTTCTTATGAGTCGTAACTCAGTTAAACCAGAACACACACTGCTGGAATAACTGGACTATGACTTACTCTTTCCAGAGATAATGTAGTTTCTCTATTGTTTGAATTTATGCTTCTTGTAATTTGATATCCAGCCAACATTATCAAAGTGAAACCTTTTTCTTCAGTATCAAAGGTAATCCAGGTGATTATTGACACAAAGGCGATATAATCATGTAAAAGATTAAAAAAAATAACCCAGACATTTC
This sequence comes from Sander vitreus, assembly GCF_031162955.1. Lineage (NCBI taxonomy): Eukaryota > Metazoa > Chordata > Actinopteri > Perciformes > Percidae > Sander > Sander vitreus. The sequence goes on along the minus strand of NC_135864.1, from coordinate 28,390,732 downwards.
AAGATTCTAAAATACCTCAAAACATTGGCAGCCTATACTATCACCTATAGATGTGAGAATTACACTTGTGTTACTCTACAGTTGTCAGTGATGAACACGGTTATTATAGTTTTGCATTTTTCATTAGCTTTTATTTTTATTTTGTTTTGACTTTTTGCTTTCAAATTCAGTTTAGTTTTTATTTTTTGAAAATGCTTAGTTGTGCTTTTAGTTTTTATTAGTTTTAGTCTTTTTTTTGTAATATGGGTTATTTGTCGGGGGATTCAAAAAGGTCAGAAAAAGTATTGTGTAATAATAACTCAACAAAAACATCATACAATTTTATTAATATGTATTCACAATGTATTCAACAATAACACCAGTACAAACTATGTACATATGATGATGAGCACAGATATGTAAACAGTGTACACAAGACGCAGCAGTAAGTGCAAAATGTGTAAGTGACATGTTCCAGGAAAAAACCTAAATAGCCAACAGACTAAAGAAGACATACATTAACAGGTGTTTTGAACTTTGGTCGAGTAAAGTGGCGAACCTTTTGAAGTCAATCGACTCACACAGTGTGGTAGACATCCCAGTATTAATCCACATATTAACCCACGCTTCCCCCCTGCTTTTGGTGTTCCTGCGTATTTACTAACCAGCAGCTATCGGGTCGCCAGTGAAAGCACGCCTGTAGTGTTCTCTGTCCGTCATGCTGCCTGGCCCTGTATCCATACATCCATGCCCGTAACGTTACCGGGGTTAGCTTCTGTTTCGGGGAAAGGGGGCTTTGCGTTCTCCTTTACCTTGTTAAGGGTACTACTTTCAAATTCGTGGGATTTTTCCCTGCAATAAATTGTCCACATATTTTACCACCTTCCACTGCAAGGGACTTGCTTTTATCTGACACAGTCATAATCAAATAGGACTCTGCTGCTTTCTAATGACTTTCGGTACCGCTATGATGCCAGGCAAGGGGCACGGATGTGTTGTGTTGAATTTGGCATGGAATGTCGGAATTTCGCGGTTCCCAGTCGGAAGCTATACATGTCTACGGGAAATGTCATGGTCGGAAAGATATAACGTTATTTGCTCTATGAAAGACATTGACAAAGACGAAAACTAAGGACATTTATTCGATTATTTTATTTTATTTTAGTTAGTTTTGCAAACAGACATTACAGTTTTAGTTTAGTTATCGTTTTTTTGTAATGCCTCGTTCTTATTTTTATTTATATATATTTTATATATTTTAATAATATTAATAATGTAATATTATTATATTATATTTTAGTTAACAATTTTTTTTCCCACCTAGTTTTCGTTATTTCGTTTATAACCTTGGTGATGACACAACAGTTTTATTTTATTTATTTATCCTTTATCTAGCCAGGAGAGTTCCATTGAGATACATTATTTATTCTTCCAGGGGGTCCTGGTGGTGATGATGATGATGCTGATGAGACACACGTTTCTAAATGCTGACTAAAGAGAATCAGAATCAGAATCAGAAAGGGTTTTATTGCCATGTACGTTTTTTAACACATACAAGGAATTTGTTTTGGTGTTGTTGGTGCACGTCACACATTCTCTAGATGGAATATTAAACAATATAAGTATAGGTATAAACAATATAAGTATAAGTATATGTACACAGTATGTATTAAATTAAATTAAAAATAAAGATAAATAAAGAGCAAAGAGCATTACAGCAGAGAGAGAACAGTGGCATGAAGAGCCAGGGGTGGAGAGTCAGGGTGGTTTCCGGGCCTTGTTAATAAGGCTAGTGGTGGAGGGGAAAAAGCTGTTAATGTGACGTGAGATTTTGGTCCTGATGGACCTCAGCCTCCTGCCAGAGGGGAGTGTCTCAAAGAGTTTGTGTCTGGGGTGGGAGGGATCGGCCACAATCTTACCAGCACGCTTCAGAGTCCTGGTGGCGTATAGGTCCTGGAGCGGCGGCAGATTGCAGCCAATCACCTTCTCTGCAGACCGAATGACACGCTGCAGTCTGCCCTTGTCCTTGGCAGTGGCAGCAGCGTACCAGATGGTGATGGAGGATGTGAGGATGGACTCAATGATGGCTGTGTAGAAGTGCACCATCATTGTCTTTGGCAGGTTGAATTTCTTCAGCTGCCAGAGAGTAATACATCCTCTGTTGTGCTTTCTTGAGGAGGGAACTGATGTTCAGCTCCCACTTGAGGTCTTGGGAGATGGTAGTTCCCAGGAAGCGGAAAGACTCCACAGTGTCAATTGTGGAGCCACAGAGGGTGATGGGGGCAGGTGGGGCTGGGTTCTTCCTGAAGTCCACAACCATCTCCACTGTCTTTAGAGCGTTGAGCTCTAGATTGTTTTGGTTGCACCACTTCACCAGGTGGTCAGCCTCCCACCTGTAGGTGGACTCATCTCCATCAGAGATGAGTCCGATGAGGGAGGTGTCGTCTGCAAACTTCAGAAGCTTGACGGACTGGTGACTGGAGGTGCAGCTGTTGGTGTACAGGGAGAAGAGCAGAGGAGAAAGAACGCAGCCCTGGGGTGATCCGGTGCTGATGGTCTGTGAGTCGGAGACGTGTTTCCCCAGCTTCACATGCTGCTTCCTGTCAGACAGGAAGTCAGTGATCCACCTGCAGGTGGAGTCAGGCACACCAAGCTGGGAGAGTTTCTCCTGGAGCAGAGCCGGGATGATGGTGTTAAAGGCAGAGCTGAAGTCCACAAACAGGATCCTGGCATAGGTTCCTGCGGAGTCCAGGTGCCGGAGGATGTAGTGGAGGGCCAAATTGACTGCATCGTCTACAGACCTATTGGCTCTGTAGGCAAACTGCAGGGGGTCCAGGAGGGGGTCAGTGATGGCTTTGAGGTGTGAAAGCACAAGGTGCTCAAAGGACTTCATAACCACAGAGGTCAGGGCGACGGGTCTGTAGTCGTTAAGTCCTGTGGTCCTTTGCTTCTTGGGGACAGGGATAATGGTTGAGGTCTTGAAACAGGCTGGCACGTGACATATCTCCAGTGAGGTGTTAAAAATGTCTGTGAACACTGGAGACAGCTGATCAGCACAGTGCTTCAAGCTTGATGGGGAGACAGCATCCGGTCCAGCAGCTTTCCTGGGGTTCTGCCTCCTAAAGAGTCTGTTGACGTCCCTCTTGTGAATGGAGAGAGTCGTCACTGAGGTGGGAGGGGGGTGGAGGTGGAGGGGGGGACCTTTAAGGAGGGCATTGGTGGGGGGGGCCAGGACCCTGTTGAGGTGGGGGAGGTGGAGGTGATGCACAGTGGCTGTAGCTGTAGGGAGGTGTCGTGGGGGATGGTGTCAGGACTGTCCTTTTGTCTTTCAAATCGACAGTAGAACTCGTTCAGGTCGTTGGCTAGGTGTCGGTCATTGAAGGAGGAGTGGGGGGTTTTAGGCTTATAGCTGGTGATCTGCCTGAGTCCATTCCAGACAGTCGCAGAGTCGGTAGCAGAGAACTGGCGTTGGAGCTTATCAGAGTACCGTCGTTTAGCCTCCTTCACTGCCTTGCTAAACTTGTACCTCGACTCTTTAAATCTGTCTTTGTCCCCACTCCTGAACGCGTCTTCCTTAGTCAGCCTTAACCTTCTGAGTTTGGCTGTGAACCAGGGTTTGTCATTTCTGTAACTCACCCTGATGCTTGATGGAACACAGCAGTCCTCACAGAAGCTGATGTATGACGTCACAGCCTCTGTGTACTCATCCAGACTGTTGGTAGCAGTCCTGAACACATCCCAGTCAGTAGAATCCAAACACGACTGGAGATCCTCCACAGCCTCACTGGTCCACTTCCTTGATGTCCTCACTACAGGTTTGCAGAGCTTTAGTTTCTGCCTGTAGGCGGGGATCAGGTGAACCATGACGTGGTCAGAGTGTCCAAGTGCAGCACGGGGGACGGCGTGATAAGCATCTCTGACTGTGGTGTAACAGTGATCCAGAATGTTCTCCTCTCTGGTCGGGCATTTAATATGCTGTCTATATTTAGGGAGTTCATGAGTGAGGTTCCCTTTATTAAAGTCACCAAGGACAATAACTAGGGAGTCCGGGTTGGTCCGCTCCACGCACAGGATCTGGTCGGCGAGCATGCGCTGCGCGTCCTGCACGTTGGCCTGCGGTGAGATGTAAACACCGACCAGAGTATACTCAATGTCTATTATAAAGGAAGTAGTGAATGAGTGTGTTTTTTTCCCAGTCCCAGCACATAACAAAATCTCTCAAAACAAAAATTACTATATGCATAAATACTAAAATAAGTAAGAATTGCACCTTTGCTATCACCGTCCAAGACATGCCTCAGACCCCCTTCTGGGGTTCACCACTTAAATCTTAGGTATCCTGGTCTGCATTATCCCTCTGTAGATGCTCCCCTATATCTCCTTTTTATGTTAATTAAGTCAAATGGTTTCCAGATTCTCTCATACACCACGCTTTCACTGTTTTGTAAAGCAGATTTAGACTAGTGGCAGCTTTTTCTTCTTCCATATGGCAGACATCGTTCCTTTATCCAGCTTGCAGTTGTTGGATGAGATCATCCATTCACACAACATGATCCCATTAATGCTGAACTTTCAACACAGCTGAGGGCTGGTTGAGTCAAGCTGTTCCATCTGGGCTAGTGCTAAACCAGTCCTATTAATGAATTAGCAGCCTGCGTGTAAACTTAGTCATCGATTGATTCCCACTGTTTCACATACAGTCCATACTGTGTCTTCAACCTTGTCAAAGTAGTAAACACATGACAGAAAGGTCATGAAAGTGATTGGAGAGCTTCAAATAAATCTTTTTCATTTGAACATGCCATAAACACTAATGTCACAGGGATAGCAATGCAAGGGGTTCAATTAACATGCAAATACATGATATGCATCTCTTAATTTGAATTAAGTATCGACAATTATGTCCTTCTTACTGGAGGACGTTTTTGACCCCTTAAACTCATGTAGTTACAATTCATTAAGGAAGATTTGACATAGCTGAGACGGCATGTGTCTCAGTTATTAATGTCAAATGGTTTTTGCCTTTCAAGTTTTAATTGAAAACGTGGAATTGCCCAACTTTCTAATTGTGGCTCTTGCGCTCCCATTACAAGCGTGTGCTAGTGAGTACTGAGGGCATCTCAGCAGCATATTAATGTCAGTGATAAGTCTGACTTTTAATGTTGCTTCTTGAATAAAAAGGAAAGAAAATCCAGCCTAAATGTGAATAGGAAAGTACAGTCTATATTTGGGACACATTTCTCCTCAGACATAAGGACTCCTTTATTCAATTCCACATTTCTGTCTATCAGCAGTGAATGGCTGATTATAGATTACAGGCAGAAATATGATACCAGATGATTCAAAGGAGATACCAATGCTTTATACGTTTGAGGCACTTTAAATAAAGCAATTAAAGAGGCAATATTAAAATCCTTCAACTAATGAGTCCATAAAGTCAGACTCCATGTTACTGTCAATGCAGCAACTCCAGGTTTCGTCTGGTGGTTACATCATGCTGAGAAATCAAAGAGACACTCATTAAGCTTTCTCAACTCAAAAGTTTCTTACTTAAAATGTCCTTGCTGCCTTCAATTTGTGAGTCAAAAGAATGAGTACTGAATAGTTTGTTTAGTTTGTTAATTAGATGGCCTGATTGGAAATTCACAGTTAAATCAACTTGATAGGTTTGACCAACTTAGAGCAATAATTAAATCAGCAACCATATTGACAACTGTTATAATTAGGCCCATTTAATCATTATCCTCTTGTAAGTTTCCCTTATGGTTATAATTGTTATAATTTTCATCAGACTCATAACTCATGTAAACAAGCAAAGGAACAATACAAGTTTCTAGACAGCTAACCCAGCCACAGTGCATCCTGTAAAATATGCTAATGGTGTGCTAACAGTTTCTTAATAGACTTTAGGATTTTCATTGAGCTCAACATTTTGGCTCATAAGTCATTAAATAATGATTGTAAGTTCGGAAACTGTATTAATCAACTTCAAAACAACCTGACAGACATAGAGCCCTGTTATATTAGAATCTTTCTAACCTGATATGGCTAACATGTTAGCAAACAATTGCTTATTTACAAATCCAGGACACAACAATATAAGCGTTCATTTGGAGTCATGTTTATGGTCACCCAAACCTTGTAACCTGTTTGCCCCGGCAGTTGATTCTGAGGAACCCATACAAATAGGCAGAGCTTGCCTTACCCCTGCAGAGCGCCAGTGTCGTTTTCGTGATGGATTGTGTCTCTATTGTGGCAATGCAGGTCACAACCGTGCTAGTTGCCCTCAGTTAAACGGCCCGGCTCATCAGTAAGAGGAGGGATCCTGGTGAGCCACACCGCCGTTCCTACCCCTGTCCATCATAACCGCATGCAGCTGGAGGCCTCCATCCTGGGCCCGTCTCCGTGATGGCCCTAGTAGACTCCGGCGCTGATGACAGTTTCATCGACTCCTCTCTAGTGACCCTGCTGTCTGAGCCACCAGATCTTACTCTAGTACCTTCCATTTATCATGACTTAGGGGAGGTCTTCAACAAACAGAAAGCACTTTCTCTGCCCCCACACTGACCATATGATTGTGCTGTTGAACTTCTTCCTGATGCCCCACTTCCCTCTCGACAGTTGTATAACCTATCTAAGCCAGAGAGAGAATCCATGGAGAAATACAGTATATCACTGACTCACTAGCTGCTGGTCATATCTGTCCCTCTTCCTCCCCTGTGGGCGCTGTTTTTCTTTGTCAAAAAGAATGACTCTACTCTCCGGCCCTGTATTGATTATCGCAGCCTAAATGAGATAACTGTGAAGAATAAGTACTCTCTTCCCCTCATTGATCCTGCTTTTGAACCCCTAAATTGAGCTAAGGTTTTCTCCAAAGTAGACCTAAGAAATGCCTACCATCTCATCTGCATCCGAGCTGGGGATGAGTGGAAGACAGCTTTCAACACCCCGCTCGGCCACTTTGAATATTTAGTCATGTCATTTGGTCTCACCAATGCCCTCGCTATTTTTCAGGCTCTTGTCAATGATGTCCTCAGAGATATGCTCAACCGCTTCATCTTTGTCTACTTGGACGACATTCTGATTTTCTCCCAGAACATGGAGGAACATGTCCAGCATGTCAGGTTGGTGGTGCAGCATCTGCTGGAGAACAAATTATATGTGAAAGCTGAGCAGTGTGAATTTCATGCCCCTTCTGTGAGTTTCTTGAGTTTCATTATGGAGCAAGAACAGCTGAGACCAGATCCCAACAAGATCAAGGCGGTGACAGAGTGGCCGACCCCCGCTTCCCAGAAGCAGCTCCAGCGTTTCCTCGGGTTTGCCAACTTTTATCGTCGGTTCATCCGTGATTACAGTAAGGTTGCTGCCCGACTCACCCAACTCACCTCTCCCTCTGTGCCCTTCACCTGGAGTCCCAAGGTAAATACAGCCTTCACTAGGCTCAAGCAAATGTTTTCTTATGCCCTTGTGTTAATCCACCCGGATTCTTCTATTCAGTTTATTGTAGAGGTGGACGCCTCAGACACTGGAGTGGGAGCTGCCCTCTCACAGTGGTCTCCTCAGGACAACAAGCTGCATCCCTGCACCTTTTTCTCCCGGTGTCTGTTGCCAGCAGAGCGCAACTACAATGTGGGATATCGTGAGTTGCTGGCGGTGGTGTTGGCACTGGAGGAGTGGAGACATTGGTTGGAGGGAGTGGAGCAGCCATTCCTGGTGTGGACTGATCAAGAACTTGGCTTATCTCCGTTTAGCTAAACGGCTGTTTAAAATTCCAGCCAGGCTCAGTGGGCCCTGTTTCTTGGAAGGTTTAATTTCACTCTGACATATAGACACGGCACCCGCAACACTAAACCAGACGCTCTCCCGCAAGTTTGGATCAGAGAGGCCCAACATCGAGCCAGAGACCATCTTGCCTCCCACCTGTATGGTGGCCGCAGCTTCCTGGGACATCGTGGCGGACTCATCCTGCCCCAGTTACTACTCCACCTAATTTGTTGTTTGTGCCCAATCCCGTCAGGTCCCAAGTCCTCCAATGGGGGCATTCTTCCAAACTCACCTGTCATCCTGGTTTCCACCGCACCCTCTCCTTTCTGCGCTGGCGTATCTGGTGGCCTACTATGTCTGCGGATACCTGAGCCTTCATGATGGCCTGCTCCGTCTGTGCCTGTAGCAAAGCCTCTCACTGGACTCCAATGGGTCTGTTACGACCACTTCCTGTTCCCAGTAGACCATGGTCCCACCACCCACCACAGATGTTCAAAGGCCTCGTACTTCATCCCCCTGGCTAAGTTACTTTCTGCCCTAGAGACTGCTGAGCTGTTAGTTCAACCTGTATTCAGGTTGCAGGCATTCCTCAGGACATTGTTTCTCATCGGGGTCCACAGTTTTCGTCGGTGGAGTCTCAGAAGCTAGCACCCCGGAATGTGGGACCTTTTGTTATTGAAAGAGTGATAAATCCTTCTATAATAAGACTAAGGTTGCCGAATGTGCACCCCGTGTTTCATGTGTCCCTTCTCAAGCCGGTCTCTGCATGTCCTCTGAGCCCTCCAGCTAACTCATGTCTTTTTGGTGTTCTGTGTGTGTGTGTGTGTGTGTGTGTGTGTGTGTGTGTGTGTGTGTGTGTGTGGGCAGGCGTGGTTTTCTCCAGGGCACTTGGCTCTCCAGCGCAGCTGCAAGTGATCTCCCTATCAAGCCCCAGCACAAGTACTCCTGAGATCCAGGCAGCCAGTGCCAGTTTGTTTCAGTTACTCACGTGGTAACTTACTCTTGGCCAAAACTCCTAGACGTTCTAGTTAAACCTTTTGTTGTTGTGGATACCCCTGTGCTAACACCTTTTTTTCTTTGTGCACAGTTGTTTGGAGTCGGCGTCACCTACGCTGTCTGCCACACCACCAGCCCTGTACTTCATGCCCGCCTCGCCTACCTCCACTCCTCCGACCATTGGACTACCTCCCCTTTTGCAAGATCTTCTGTACAACTGAGCATTGATTAAAACCCTTTTGCTTCGAGACGGTGTACGCTCTTGAGTCCAGACCTAGCATACTTAACATTATCAGTTTTCATGGTCTGCTAGCTCACTTTGCAGTCTGCTTTAATTGGTTGCCACTTTGTGGGAACTTTTTTTTCTGTCCACACTTTCTGTGTGAGGGACTGACTACGACTCTGTGTTTTCTATGTGGGAAAAAATTCAATCTTAGAGCAGCCAATTTCATTTTCTTTTCTTTTTCTTTTATTCTACTACCTTTATTTGTTTCTGTTTCTTTTGTCTCCTCAACAGTCTCTTTTCTCACTTCTTCAATATACGGCCACATTATGACTGCTCTGCTAACTTCATATCTTAACTCTGCACAAGCCACTGGCCTGGCAACAGTGTTACTTTGAGAGATCGAGGGCGTATAACAGTGGGAGAGAGAGAGAGTAAAAGATCTAAAGTGACAGAAGAGCAGAGAAACAAAAACAGATGAGCGGAGAGAAGCAAAGAAATGAGAACGCTGAAGAGTTGCATTAGAGGAGATGAAAAGTAATTTACTGGTTCAGAGGGTGTTGTGGCCTCTTTGTTGGCTGGAAAATGGCTTGGTGTTGCTAATACTGTGTGTGTGTTACTTTGAGAATGTGTTTGTGTGTAACTACTCATGCATATGCTTCTTGGTGTGTGTGTGTGTGTGTGTGTGTGTGTGTGTTTGAGAATGTGTTTGTGTGTAACTACTCATATGCATATGCTTCTGTGTGTGTGTGTGTGTGTACTTTGAGAATGTGTTTGTGTGTAACTACTCGTATGCATATGCTTCTGTGTGTGTGTGTGTGTGTGTTACTTTAAGAATGTGTTTGTGTGTAACTACTCATATGCATATGCTTCTGTGTGTGTGTGTTTATGAAACCGAGAACATGCTAATCAGTGCTGTATGGGACTTGCAGTGAGAGATAGTCATCTGGACGTGGCTCTAATTATCTCCGTGGTGATTTTCATCAAGTGGATTTAGTTTTTACTGTGGGTGTGTGTGTGTGAGAGAGAGAGAGAGAGAGAGAGAGAGAGAGAGAGAGAGAGAGAGAGAGAGAGAAAACTCTGTTGTTGTTAATCTTCTTTAATCTTTTTTTTTTTTTTTCTTGTCTTAATTTTTTTGATTAATGAGATTCCAATCAACTGTGTCCGGACAACAGAACCCCCCAAAACAAAGAATTATCAGAGGTTTAGGGGGTGGGGGGATGTAACAGGAGAACTTGAGTAGGCAAAAGCGTTGGAAATAAAAAGAGAGAGACTTTGAAGGAATCAGAGAGAGAGAGAGAAGTACATTTGACTTTTTAAGCTCATCCTGCCTAAAAGACAAGGGAAACAGCCAGACTTAAATGAATCACTCACTGTCTTCAAAGGCCTTCAACAACAAACCCGCCCACATACACAAACATTCATTGTCAGTTATTTTTACTGGTGAGTACAGCCTCAATAATACACCTTGAATATGTCAGTGACGGCAGAAATAGTTGGTGTTCGCATTTTTCTGTTTTTGTTCAGCAATTGAAAAAGGTATACTGTTATAGGTATTGAAATGGAGAAACAATGAACCCATCAAAGCTTGGAAGGGGGAATGGGAGCCTCGTCTTCCTTTATAGCTAGCCAGCTACCAAGCTATACCCACAACAATAGCAGCGGAAAAAAACACAATGGCGACAAGTGTGAATGAGCTTATTGTAAGTCGGCGTACAGTAATAACTCCCAAATCAACTAATTTTCTTTTGATTTTCATTTGATTGTCAAGAAACACGTTACCAGCTCCTAGAATCTGGCAAGTAGAGCAGGTCGATCACTAATCACAGGGTTGGGGTAGGGCTATAGTACTTGAGTCCGGACTCAGACTCAAGACGCTTTTCTATTGTCTCGGACTCGTCTTGGACTCGTTATTTGGACTCGGTGTCACTACCCGATGTGAGAGAGTGAAAATGAGAGAGTGAAAATGTGATGCCTTACGCTAAATAATAAATTACTGCTATGTAATGTACCTATCTCATTATTCTGTGGCTAACAGCAAAACAGATCTGCGTGAAATCTGGTCATTGTCGCAAAGTGACGCATGCGCAACTCACATCTGCACTTAACTCACATCGGGTAGTAACACTCGGACTTGACTCGCACTTGGCCATTGGACTCGCCAAATATTCTAGTTGGTCTCGACCGAGTGCAGGACTTGATGCTTTTGTTCTAAAGTAACTTCCCCCTTCAAAACAAAACCATTGATGAAGCGCGCTCGTTCAGAAAACAGGTATTAGTTTAATTCAAAATCCATCTAGAACAGGCATTGAGATTAGTCGCCTGGTATACACCTGGCTGCGTGATATACCTCAATCATCAGGCATCAATCATTTTCATTTTGGCCACAGACACAATGTCAGCGAGCACTTTGTACTATGAATTATTCAGGACAAGTAAATAAGTTCAAGAATGGGAACATTTCCATTTTATATTTTAAGTAACTAGTATGGCCTAATTATATCCTATAGTGTGTTATTGCACTTGCTTTTTGATAATTACATATAATAGAGCAAAATTATCATCTTAAAGTAGAAGATATACTGTCTCTCACATCACATAAATTATAAACAGGTAAGTGAGTGGTCTTGAAGAGGATTCAAATTTTTCTGTCTCTGTATTGACCGTCTCTCATTTGGACTTGAACCTCTTTGGACTTGGTCTTGGACTTGTCTTAGACTCGACAAAGGTGTTGAAGGAAAGACCACAATCTCAAATTTCAGCCATCATGGATTTCACAAATATGAAAAAAAATGCTTATTTGGTTTCCTTATAGCAACTATGTATGTATGACGTCCTCTGACGAATATTAGCGACTTTTGGTGCTAGTGCCAGCTACTTTAATTGGAAAAGAGTTGGCAACACTGTTAGTTTTGCTAGACTTTAATTAGAAAACATCTTAGATTAAATTAATCCTGCTGCAACCCAGCCTAAAATGTCAGCTCTGGGTGATTTCGAATTTGTGTTTGAGTAAAAACAATTAAATTGTATGGATAATTTAGCAGTCTGGCGCATAGAAATAGAATGAATCTCATTCAGAAATGTCACGCCAGACACCCAGTTCATAAAACGGCAACTATATTGTACAATTAGACCCAGTAGCAGCAAGTCAGTGGACCGTTAGACCCAGCCCACTGTTTGACTAATTTTGTGGAAAAATCCAAGCGTACCAAAATGCGTCATTGCAAATCACGCAAGAACGTTCACTCCTCTTATTGGTCGGATGTGTCTGGGCAGTAGTCTTAAAAAAAAGACATGCTACAGAAGCAAAATAGCCCCAAAACTCAAAATTGAAAAATTGGTGGTTTTGGCTGTAGTGTCTCCCCTTAACAACGTGCGCCGGTCGCTGGAAAATATGTTTCCCTCGAAACACAATCGAGAATGCAGTTTCATTGTATGGGAACGTAATGTTTTAAAGAGACACAGTTGTTAAGTCAGTCCTTTTATGGTAGCTCCTGCTATCAATGTGTGTAAATGAGAGACAGCATTTAGCGTACATCCATTAACTTGTGTAAGTCAGCTATATGTAAGCTATATGTAAGTTAAAATAGAGCGTCTGCTCTGTGTTCTCGGAGGCGCCGCGACCCTCGTGAGCAATCGTGACCTTTCAAGTCAATGCTTGATATTCCACCAGCTGCATCACAAAAGCGTGTGTGAAGCGTCTCTCCGCCCTGCTAAAGGTACAGCTACGGGCCAGGTCTTTTTTCACGCGAGACGTTCGGACAGCAGAGCAGGAAGTGAAACAGCGAGAGCATCCAGTCAGTTTACTTAAAGACAACAAACGTGCTCTGGTTTATTGGCATTTGTTTAAACCAATCACAATCGTCATGGTCAGCGCTAAGCTCCGCACTGAGCCGCTGCATAATAGCCTTGGGAAGGAACTTGTTTTAGTTGTGCGAGAGAAAACTCAGATGGACAGATAGTCTAGCTAGCAGTTAACCATAGTCCTCATAAATCGACCAGAGTTTAAAATTCCAACACAAAGAAAGCGGAAGGAAACGGACATCAGCGAAAAGACATGCATCCGGCAGAATTTCCTGCGGCACCGGAGCAATACCGGAAGTGGAACATCGTAGATATAGACTAGGTGGAAAACTTTACTTACAATTCCAAAGTGCCAAAAGAGATATACTACGTCAGTATTTGCAACCTAAATAACATTTCATGTTTAAATGTACTTTAAACAGCGTCCTCATTCATTACATCAGAAATAATCATTTAAAAAAAACTTTGATCTTTCTTATATTACATCTCACTGTTTTCCAAATCAGAAAATTACTTTCTTCACGAGTGACTGGGTGGTTCCAAACTGTATGTGAGAATTTGTGACTAACTGACATTTGTTTAGCATTTCTCTCAATATCCCAATGGAACCTCACAAACACCTCCATTAAAAATCATTCCCCAAACAATAAATACCTCAATTAATATGAACACATTACATTCCTTATCTCCTGTTTCGTTTTATCTCAGGTGGCCAGATTAACGTATTGTGCTGAATAAATGCACAGTACCTTACCTAATCCCTCCTATTAAATTCCAGTCTCCTTGTGAAGGAAAATTATTATATTGTTAATGATGAGACATATAAAGTGCAAGAATGAGCAATTCTGTTTTGACAATGACGTGCAGTAAAAGTCGAACAGCCAGGGTGTTGCAGGCATTCTTGTAAAACTCATGCAGTCATAATTAGATACTGTAAGACAAAAAGTGCTGCCTGTGCTGTAAAAAGTAATGGCACACCATTTGAAGCTGTATTAAGTGAAGAGTGTTCAAATTTGCAGCTGATGTTTTCCACTTTATAACATATAACACATATTTTCACATAACAACATATGTAAAAAAAACTCAACATGTTACACCATGTAGAGCACATGTTTTCCACACATACTCAACATGGTACTACAATTTTCACATTTCTCACATGTGATCACACACGTGTGAAACATCAGAAAACCATGTGCTCCACGGGTTATAATGTGGAAAAAATGTGAAACACATGTGACCACAGGGAAAACAAGTCATTAGGTGTTCTTGTAAAACTCATGTAGTCATAATTAGATGCTGTAAAACAAAAAGTGCTGCCTGTGCTGTAAAAAGTAATGGCACACCATTTGAAGCTGTATTAAGTGAAGAGTGTTCAAATTTGCAGCTGATGTTTTCCGTTTAAAATTCCTTGCAGTAATTGGAAGGATCACACATGTGAAACACGTGTGACCACGGGTTATAACAAGTGGAGCATTTGTGGAATACCTGTGCGCCACAGGTTATAACATGTGGAGGACATGTGGAAAACATTGAAAAACATGCGCTTTGACATGACGTGTTTTGCATATCTGATCAAATGTGGTTTTTCTGTAAGGGAATGAATTAAGTGAAATGCAGGAATAGTGAAGGATGGCGAGTTTTACTGACTGTTAGTGTGTTTGAGGTATAATGATGGTGCATTTACAGGGCTACTAAATGTACCTTTATCTGGCAGCTTCTGTTGTTACGAGTGACCACAGCCTGTGGGTGAAGACTCAATTTACAAAATAAGATGTAGACTTGGTAAGTTGAGTATTTGTTATAATAAGGATAGAAAATAAGGATTGCAATGACTTTCTCTCTTTCTTTGTAAATAGGATTAGAGATGTCAAGGCTAGCATCATCCACTCTGCTACTTTCTATTCTGTTAAACTTGGCCATCACTTTTAAACTGCTCTTCTCCTACTATGTCCCTGCAAGAACTCACTGATCTGGCGGGCAGTATGACATCTTTCGCAGTTTTTCTTTTTGGTCTGCAATGCTGCATTTTTGTTCTTTTTTACCATCTCTTTCAGGTCAAACCATTTTATCTTTACCTCTGCCAGAGTTCTTATTGGAGGTGGCAAAGTGTTCACAGCACTTGTCACCCACCCCTTATTGCTGTCTTTTTTTTCTTTCTTGGCCAGGCCTCTTCTGTAAAAGTGCCAAAGAAAACATTTTCTATCAACTGAACTCATTCAGCCCCACCTCAGACCTGGCTGTAACAACTCAAATTCAGCCGGCACAAACCTCAGTGCTGGGGGACTGATCCCAGACCACCCTGACTCCCCGCTGGATCTGGGGCTGCTTAGACCCAGCACTGCTGCCGGACACCAGCCTGATGGCCCCCAGTGCTAGGGTTAGCACTCAGCTGAATTTGAGTCGTTGCAGCCGCTAACTGAAGCTATCTGGTGCTCCAGAGCTTCCGCCTTCTACTCTCATCCCAACGTATCGGCGGGGAGTTCTGCAGGGTGCGCTAGCAAGCTAATTATTGTCTCATTTGTAGTCTGATGACCAGAGAGAGAGCATAAGCAGGGAAAAGGGGGATGAAATAAACCAGTTAGCACATGTTAGCTACAACAAAAATGATGCCAAAGAAATTCTAAAGCCACCAATACCTGCTGCTGTAAATAAAGACAGCACACAGACACAGTATCTCTTTTTTAGTTTATCAAGGCTACACATGCTACTTACCTAGCCTGCTAACAAGCTAAGCTAGGTTTGGTCATGAACTTGAACTATTATTTAGCATTAAAGACCTTCCTTCACAGTGAAATAGCCTCAGGAAGGAAATTGTTTTGGTGGAACATGTGTACAATCAAAACTTATTTTAGTCGTGCCACAGAAAACTCAGAATGGACAGATAGTCTCGCTAGCTGTCTCAATTTACTCTGCAGAGATCTAAGGAGCAGTTAACCACAGTCCTCATAAATCCACCAGAGTTTAAAATTCCAACACAAAGAAAGCACAAGGTCAGACATCCGGCCGAAAAGGACATACTGTGGAATTTCCGGCAGCAACGGAGTAATTGTGGATATTATCTACACGCCGCCTAGTAGAAAAAGACTTCTCTGTGGTTGCGCTATATGCTAGATCCTGTTAGCTAGCTAGATGCTAGATTAGGGTGACCAGACGTCCTCGGTTTCCGGGGACAGTCCCTGGTTTCGGTGACTTGTCCCCGGCTGGAGCTGTCCCCGGAAATGTCCCCGGTTTTCACTGTGACTGACAGACCCGAAATTGGAATGAAATAGTTGTGCACCCTACACAGGCTCAAGACAGCCAGAGCAAGCCCTGCTCAGAGCTCAGAGATGTTCTAGAACGCCCATTTTACGATGCTAATATTACTGTTTATTTACATGGAGTCTGGTGGGTTCAGCGAACGCAATTTCGCGGACTTTTTATGTTTTAAAAAACTGTTTTTAAAAAACTCTTTAAAAGAAAGATCAACCTCCTTACAAATCCTTTCCATAATGTTGTCAGACACTTAGAATATTAATCTGAGCCTGTCAGCGGCAAAACGAGCACTTTTATGAACGTAAAAACAAGCTGGACAATTGACGTCCTATTAACTCACATTGTAGCTTGTTTCACTGTTGCCAACTGCAGAGATCTCGTTTAATACTGGACCAATGTCAAAGGAAAATATTTCAAAGGAAAATGAGCTGTTGCAGAAACAAGCCCAGTGTGAAGCAATAAAGCAGAAGCTGTCAGATAAATGTAGTGTAGTAAACATGACATAATTTTCCTCTGAGGTGTAGTGGAATACATGAGTAATGAGAATATGACACGGATATGGCGCATGCAAAAGTGTTAACCCCTTGCTGTGACAAATTGCAAGAAAATTAACATTGAACTTACATGAAATGTTATCATATTTGCATTCTGCATAAATCTCTGCACACCCATTACTCTCTGTGAAATATCTCCCAAACTCTTCACTCAACACATGCATCGGTACAACAAGCGGTCCCTGAGTAATCTGGTTTTAAAATTGCAACATAATTTCTACATGGTCTCCAGCTTTATAATGTATTCTCATGTAAAATATTTATGTCAGCACAGATATTTTTTTTGTTAATTGCTTAGCCAGAGTATCTCACCATAATGGTTATTATATTACCAGATTCCAGACAATCCCACTTACTTATATATATCCCACTTACAAATATGAATATATATTTCTACTGGTATGCTTCCTAGTGACATTAATGCATAAATATGAAGCAAAAACTATTCCACCTGTGTGTGCATGGTTATAATTCTGAAGTGAAATATTCCCATCCATAGATAAGAATAATCAAGTCTAACCTCTGAATTTTCTTACAGGGGAGCATGCCCATGGACCCCCCTAGGGGGGCTTGTGCCCCAGTGCAGCTCTAGGTCTAGTGACCCCCCTGGGGCAGTGTCCCCGTTTTAAGTTTACAAAGATAAAAAAATTACCTGTTTTGGAGGTATTTACGCTTCTGAGCTGAAAATGTCCCCGGATTTTGTCTCCGAAATCTGGTCACCTTATGCTAGATCCAGTTAGCTAAGCTAGATGCTAGATCCAGTTAGCTAAGCTAGATGCTAGATCCAGTTAGCTAGCTTGATGCTAGATCATAGACTGTATATTAATGGACAAGGCATCCGGTTCGGCGAAGTGCTGCAAATGCTAAAGTGCCTTAAACCTGCATTCTATCTGAATTCCAGCAGGGGGTGACACTTGCAGTTGCAAAAGGAGTTTGGTTTCTGTAGAAGTCTATGATAGGGTGACCAGATTTCCCGGAACTAAAACCGGGACACTGTGCGCGTGACCGTAGTGCACACACACGCTTTTTAACGTGAACGTCAGACACAGACAGTGACTTCATTATTTTGATCGTAGGCTCCTCATCTAATAATCACAGTGTTTTTTCCTGTAAAATTAACAAAATTTCAGCAACAGCCTTTTTCAGTTTAGTGAGAGATTTATGTTGAAATATTTTTTTTGAGAGTGTTATTTATTCCAATAACACCAAAAGAATTAAAATGATTGTGATGGTGAATTTTTATGCACCTATTTCTACTTTTTTTCTGAATCAATGTATGCTGCAAATATCTTTATGTAAAGAGAAACACAGATTACAATCCAAATATAAAAAACATAATTGAATATATTGCAGTAAGGCTCTCAGGCATTCTGTATTGCTTTCAACTATTTATTCTCCTGTAGATCGACTTTACTAATTATATCTGAGTCAGCACACATGTAGCCTAGCATCATTTACTCTTCCCTGCTGTTTTGCATCTTTTGTTGGGGAATTAACCTCCTTTAATGTGCATATGACAATTATTCACCTCAATGATACATTAATTCATTTTAATTTATTTATAAAGACCCTGGACTGTAATATTTCAGCAAGATTTCTGCTCATGTTCAAAACTTTGTGCACATTCAAAATACAGTATCTGTGTTCTCTGTGATTTGGAGGAGTCATGATATTTTGAGAAAAACAAAGTTATAATAGGGTATTACAAGAATAAAGTCACTATATTTCAGAAAATAATCTACCTGCACCATAGCCTGCTGTGCATTACGTGATTGCTCTGCTGATACAGTAGATATCAGACCGGCTGACAAACACAGAGCCCCGTTTGGGTCTCTGAATGAGACACATAGTTTAGCCACGGAAGTGGAAAACTGAAACTACTGCAGAAATGCACAGAGCACAAACGTAACACATCTGCCGCAGCATGGCCACAGCTGAGCGCGTCCATAAACCTGAAGCTGTCCTGCATTTTACAGCGAGAGTGGACAGCGACGCACATGTCTGCTTCAGAGCTCCGTGTGTCAAACTAAATCATTAGTATTGCCCTCCTAAACTTTGTGTTGATGGCATCAATGTATTAGACTGATTTGGCTATGATTCCGAAAACTTCACCTTTCACAGCTTTCCTCACTTAGAGACGGTTGCTAGGTGATAGCAACAAATGCAGCATGGTCGGACTCCGCACGTAGCTGCCCGTTCTATTCTATTATAAACTGGACAAAGTTACATTCGGGGCTACACTCAAAACATTTGGGGCTGAAGCCCCAGCAAAATCGGCTCACGCCGCTCCTGGTGTAAACCAGGACATTTTAGCGTCCTGCTTTTGTCGGGACTCGGGACACGCAATTCAAAATCGGGACTGTCCCGGTCAAACCGATACGTCTGGTCACCCTAGTCTATGAGAAAGTGACCCATTTCTCACTTGATTTATTACCTAAGTAAACATTTTTAAGCCATGGAAATAATGACAGGGAAGACAGAAAGAGAGAGAAAGGTATTAAGAAAGATCAAGAAAGTGAAGGGTGCAGAGAGGAAGAGGGATTAAAAAGGAAAGAAGCAAGGACTGATCACAGAGAATGGGTGATGGAGGAAGGAGAGTGATGCGTATTTATCAGCATACATCACTCCTTTTCTACACCTTTTTTCATCTCTTTCTATCTAGTCCTACTGTATATCCCATTTCCTCGTCCTACCGCTCTTCCTCCACCTCTCTGCTGTCTCACACTTCTTCCACCTCACTCAGCATTCTTTCCACCTCTTCCTGCAGCTCTCTTTCACTCTGCCTTTTCTTTGCCATGTCTGTCAACCTACACTATATTTCTCATCTCTCTTCTTTCTCTCTACCTCTCATCTCTATTCTCCAACCCCTCTTTCAGATGTCACCCTCTTCCCTCTTGTCTGTCATTCAACTTCTATGCTCTCATTTGTATCACTCTGTTCTACCTCTTTATCTACTACTCTCATTCCTTCTTATTATCTTCCTACTTCTCTTCTTCCAACTCCTCCTAACCCGTCTCTCTCTCAATATATCTCTCTCCCTCTCTCTACCGGTGTCAATGCTCCACCACCACAGTCTTGCAATAGAAATGACAAATGGGAAATTATTGCTGATATCAAGACGAAGCAGAACAATGTTGAACTTTCTCACTGTAACCACCCCCCCGCCCCCCCCCACACACACACTCTCCAAAAAATATGTAAAAATGAATTTAAACTAAAACTGTGGTTTCCATTGTGTGAAACACTTTTTTTATTCCCACATCTCTAACTACTGTGATTAATTCTCAGTAAAGGGATAGGGGTTTCTTAGAAGTTTTTCTTAGGTTCCTTTGTTAGGATAGTATATGTGACACTTTATTACACTTTATTTTCTGAGCCCAATAGATGGCGCTCTCTGCACAACGAAGCACACTGAATTGCCTAGAGCCTTTTTCGTTAAACCAAGAGCGCTATCTAGTGGGCTCAGAAAATGAAGAAAATTGTTCGCGAAGCTTCATGAACATGGCTTTTGGCTTTAGTGGGAAAGAGTACAATCTGCATACATTCCTAATCCTGGGAGATATGACTCTGCAGTAGTCACGGGTATTTATCAACTCTAGCTCTGAATGACAGTGATGAAAACATGACACATGACTCTGTGTCATCTTAACCACAAATTCTGTCTGATGTTCTGCGCTGAACATCGTTCCCAATTAGTCGGCACTCAGTTTGAAAGAGAGACCTAAAAAGTAACACATATAACAAAAAAGAACCCAACACTAGTGCGAAACTGTGGCTTCAAGAAGTATTTTTCCAAAATTTTGGAAATTTTTTTATATTGATGTTTCTGTTATTTCATTCAAACAGTGTAATTCAGACACCAAATGTATTATTTACATTTTAAACAGTTTGGGCCCCAAAGAAGAAGACCTAAATGATGCCATTTACGGTAATCAATGCCCCTACAGTGTTGCACGACAAGGAAGAATACTGCTGACAAACTGTTGGATTTTGAATTTGTTTTCCAGTCCAGAGAAGCGTTAGGGACCCTTGATCGTTATTGAACGCTTGATGGTGTTTTAAGCCCCCAACGTCTCCTTCCAGGCAGCGCTGCGACCGTTAACTTCAAATGCTATTGAAGGGCGGGTCTTGGCGTGTAGAAAAAGAAATATCGCAAACAGGTGTGCCACATCTCCTGATGACCCTGGCCTTAGCTCCGCCTACAGGCACGTAGACAGTGCAAGACAGTGAATAACACACACACCAAACCAACACAACAGACAACCACAGGGTCGTTATTGAACCACAACGGTGCAATTGGGAAGCCGCTTTTTTCAGTCTACTCTCTGGTCAGATTGAAGAGTTTTTAAACTCTGATTTGTCAGTCACAAATCATTTGTCTGTCAGGCCAGAGTATGTTCAGTTGATAGTTCCTGATCCAATTCTAATAGTGCTTACCTTCTATGTCTATTGTGAAGTTTGAAGAAGAGCTTTGCTAATATGGAGGATATATTTATTCACAATTTAAATTGAAAGTCCAAAGAGAAAACGAAAAGAGATTGAATTAAAAATATTATTTTACTATGCTACTAGGAATAATCATGCCATACTTGAATTTAAAAAAGAAAAAAAGGCAAAGTTTAATGAAATGATAATTTAAAATGCAAAGCTTAAATATAAATACTCAAAATGAAATCTTAAATTGAAAGATGACTTTAAAAATTGCAATGGAAATAAAAAAAAGAGAAACATCAAATATGAAACTCAAAATGTGAAATGGAAAAGCTTAAATGGAAATACTTAAATTTAAATCTCAAATGGAAAAAAAAATTATAATTTTATTTTAGCCTTTGCACCTTATAATTCAATTTGAAATTTTATCTTTTGAATTTTACATTTGGCAAATGCCCTTTGACATTTTAAGATTCTCCTTTTCCATTTGGATTTAGCGTTTGGCGTTTCAAAGGTGTATGTAATGAGAAGGCATGGCCCAAAGGCTGGTGGTAGGGTCTGAAATGGAAAGGGGTGCAGAGGCACCTTATGTGGTGCGGTGGAGTTGTTAATGCTCCTTTTTAGTCCTGGTGATTTTGTGTGTGAGGCCACATGGTCAGACATGTAAGAACACTTTCACCATCAAGTTGAAGCCATTGCCTTATAAATAACAGTCCTCCATACAACCTCCTCATTTACATACACCTTTGAAACACCAAACGCTAAATCCAAATGGTAAAGGAGTTAAAATGTCAAAGGGCAATTGCCAAATGTAACATTCAAAAGATTAAAGTGCAAAGGCTAAAATTAAATAATTATTTTTTTTCTATTTGAGATTTTAATTTAAGTATTTCCATTTAAGCTTTTCCATTTCCCATTTTGAGTTTCATATTTGATGTTTCTCTTTTCTTAAGGCCACTGCGATTTTCAATGTCATCTTTCACTTTAAGATTTCAGTTTGAGCATTTATATTTATAGGGCTGTCAAATGATTAATTTTTTTTAATCGCGATTAATCGCTGAATTTCTATAGTTAATTGTGATTAATCGCATATTTTATCACATGATTAAAATTCTATAATTTTGCATTTCAGAACTGTTTTTAAGTACATATTAACAATGGAAAGAAATTCGTATTCTTCTTATCTTGATTGGGAATCAAATGAATGCAAAGAAAGTTACTTTATGAACTTTACTTTAAGATTTGTAGTTGTTATTTATTTACTGTAAACAAAAGAAAAATGTGTGAATCTGTCATTATTGCACAATTCCTCCAAGTACCTAACTAAAAAACAAAAAATCCCTATCCTTACCAGAGTCAATATAGTGTGCAGTAACTCCTAAATAATTTTGATTACTCATTGACGTCCAGTGATCACCGGTTAATGAGACAGCGTTTGCAGCACCTTGCAGCAGTTCCAGTTGGGCTGCTTTCTCCGTGTCATACAGGCTGTGAATGCGTGAAACTAATGTCCCCCTCGATGGCAATGAGACAGGTCAGAACATGCCAACCATATCGCGATTAATGCGTTAATGCTGACAGCCCTAATATTTAAGCTTTGCATTTTAAATTTTACTTTTTACATTGTCACTTTACATTTTCAAATGATCATGTCACGTTTTAAACTCAGTTTCCTTTTTCGTTTTTAAATTAAATTATGGCATGATTATTCCTAGTAGCGTAGTAAAAAAATAATATTTTTAATTTGATCTCTTTGCATTTTCTCTTCGGACTTTCAATTTGAATTATGAATAAATACTGTATATCCTGCATATGCTAAAGCAACATGTTGCCTGTTAATTCCAGCTTGTTAAAGGCTGCATTATTGTGCACTGACACTGAAACAGGGACACATTTCGATGCTAAGCTTCCAGTTTCTTTTACCATTGACTGCTGCTTTTTTCTATTCTTAGTGAACTGTTGCTCAGAGGGATCTTTGTCTCTTTCTGCCCTTTCAACTGTCAGTCTGGTTGTATAGCATATTGAACAGTATTTTGTACTCCACGTAGAAAACAAACCCCTTCATACAAAATAACATCTATTTGTAAGGAGGACTTTCTACAAACTAAAAGCATGAAAGACCATTCAAACATATAGAGCAGTCCTCTCAGCCATCTGACTACTGAACCAAGCTTTTGCGGCAGGAGATTCCAAACTTTTGAATGGTAATGTCTATTCGGGCCAATTAGGAGACCTTTTGTTGGCATCATTAACAGCTTCTTTAGGGGACAAAACAAGAATTACACATGCGCCTGTGTACAGTAGCTTACAGTTGGTATGTAAACTGAAAAGTGTTTATGAAATAGGGGGGTTTTTCTCTCAGCGTCAAAGTCACCCACAATATATAGGGAGATACAGGGAGGAAGAGAATAGAAAGCAAAGAATGAAGAACAGCGATTGGGAGTCCCAGGGTGACTGGGTCTAATTGAAATGAATTCTGACTGAAGCAATGACTTTAATGACATTTTGAATCCAGGACTGGAGTAATGACACGGAAAGGCCCCGAGGGAGAACGGCACTTTGAGTGAGAGGGAGGAAGGGAGGCAAATGAGACATAAGGAGAGAAGAAAAAGAATAGAGAGACAGAGAGACAAAAAGGGAGAGGTTGAAGAGGTTAGGTTTGGAGAGAGGGTATTTATTATGAGAGCCAGGGGAGACAGAGAAATCCAGAGAGACACATAGAGAAAGAGACAGACAGATAGAGACAGACCAGTTTCAAAACGGAAAAGACTTTAAAAAGATATCCAGGGAGAGAAGAGGTTTTCTTTTTCCTTTTCATCAGGCTGTCAAGCAGTTTCTCTTTTTAGCTTATTTCCCAGACTGCAAGACACTGTCGATAGGTCAACCTTATGAAGTCACTCTCTGAAACTCAGTCAAACCAACTGAGGACTCACCACCACACAATATGGTAAAACTCTATTCTGTGATAAAATATTAATCACCTAATGACATATTTATGAGCCTAAAATCTAATATTGCTTTTCTTTGAAGGGCTTATATCACCACATAGTCGCTGGTGTTGCATTTCAATGAACTTTGTATTCATAAATCACATCTTTGAAGTGACTTAAAAGAAGCAAAATGGAAAGGAGAATTCAAAGTATCCATGGAAAAAAGTACTTAATACCTGTTACATCCTCAAGTTGGTCTGGCGGATTGGGGAGTATAGGATAAATCCAGATGACATTGCTAAATGTGGAAGCTTAAATTTAACTACTAGAGTCCAGGACAAAATAACAAATCCGCTAGCCGTGGCAAAAAGGAAACCAAAATACTAAAACCCACCAGAGCTTCCTGGTAAGGGGTTAAGATACAAAACAATTGAAAATAATGGACTGATAAATACATTTAACAACACAACCGATACAAATACAAAACATTAAACAGGCAACAACATACAAAAGAGCTACTGTATGGGCTACAATCCTGACACAAGTGGCTCACAATGCAAAGCAGTGGCAGCACCAGATATTTTATTTTGCTGGCACTATGGGGTTGCTCGACGTTTCAGTGAGGGTGCTCTGAAATTTAGAGTTTCCCTTCACACACACGCGCAGATACGCACCCACCTCCGCAGCGCAACAAGAGGGAGAGGGAGATTGATGTTTTTCATGCACTAAAGTTGCCAATACAACAACACCATAGAACTCTGATTAGCCCACCAAACATATTTCAAATACCAGCCAACAAGCCGGGTTTACACAATCATCACTGCAGCTTTCATACAGTAGCTTATATTTGCAGAAGAGTAATGCAGCAGGTCAAATACACCACACACAGCCAACTACACACATAAACACACACAAAAACATACACGCATGCATCCTCACACAGTATTCATACTTGCACACATGGTAACAAGAATGTAACGTTTTTCATATCTGTAGTGACTTAATATATCTAAATAAGCCACTGAGGGCGAACGGCTGAACTTGTTTCGAACACGTTTTCAGGGCTATAAATAAACCTGTGTGCTGTATAACTTTGGATTTGGTGATCCATTTATTCACAGTTCTGTAATACACATTTTCACCGTAATGTTCTACTAGACAGAGATAGAAGTGAAGTTCTTGCATAGACCCCTATTAGATGACTCCTCACACACTGTGGCCTTGCTGTGCGAACCCCTGGTTTAATGTAATTTACAGCAGGGTAACATTAAGCATCCTCAGCAGTCATGGCCGTGGTCAGGTCATCTTCCTCCGGCCGCTTTTCTTGACAGGTTCAGCATATCTCTCAGTCTCATTTCCAGGTTTTTTGATAAAGTCTCCACGCGTTAACGTTTAGGTAGTAAAAAACGATCCATTGCTAACGTTACATTCACTTTGCTAATCCTAATGGCTCCAAATATGTTACTACGGAAGTAAGGTCAAAAGTGTAATGTGTGCTGCACCCATTGGCCAAATAGTGTCACATGTGTTTGCTTCATGAAAAATATATATATATATATATATATATATATATATATATATATATTTTTTTTTTATTTTTTTTATTTTTTATTAATGTATTCATTCATTTTTTAAATAGCGTATTGGTCCGAATATAAGACGTGGTTTTTCTTCCTAGAAAAAAGTCAGAAAAAGTGGGGTCGTCTTATAATCGGGGTCTAGACTTTCAGCTGTTCAAGTCGCAGAACGTTAAGGGACGTCACCTGTTTCAACAGCCAATAGAGAAGTGTTAGGGAAAAACTATGATACATACTTTTTCTCTGATTATTATTAAAACTGTTTGCATTATAACAAGACAAAACACTGTTGCTGCTGTCGCCATCTGGTATCTGGGAGCCACTGTCTTGTCCTTGTCTGGTGTTATCACGGTGTGATGCTGAGGAAAGAACAGGCGCTCCCTGACTAGATAAGGGAGACGTCATCGTCTCTTACCAGATAACAACTGATGACAGCAAACTCTTGTATCATGGTTGTATTGCATTTCACTTGGTATTATAAAAAGCGGCTGTAGAGTGCTTTTCGTTAGGTCACTTCTGTACTCATGCTGTGAGTACTGTAACTGCCTCCTTGTTGGGTTCTCAAGTAAAATGAACTTTGATAAACTTCAGTGGTCCTGTCTATTATTTGATTATGAAATTATTCTAACAAGAAGTCAGCTATAAACTACAGAAATAAAATGACCCATAATCCATTTTATTTTAACGTTACAAACAGCTGGTCAAGAAGCAGAGTTTTAGACGGAGCCTCAACGACTGCCCGAAAGCACGGTAATGTTTTATGGTGGAGAGAGATAGAGAGTGACTGAAGAGAGAGAGAGCGGAGCAGCATTAGAACAAAGCCATGACTCAGAGAAATAAAACGTGTTTTCGCTGATTCATCAATAGAAGTGTAACTGTAGCAAGCATCTCAATATCACTAACGTTATCCACATTCATACATAGATGAAACAAATGATATATCCAGTTACAAAAAGCCTGGAAGTCGGAAGTGGAACGGAAGTACAACGAGGCGTTGTCATGGAGATGTTACACTGTCTAAAAATTCGAACAACCAGAGAAAATCTTACCGTGGTCCTCAAAGTGGCCGCTTCCAAGAGATTGACAGAAGAGTGTGTGATTATGTGACAGAAAAACGTAATGGTGGGATGCCCATTACCAGTCCGTAAAATATGGACGTTTGGACAGTGGCTGTCAGCATCTGAAGCGACGGAAAAAAAAGCGCCCTTGCTTTAGAACGCACCAGGGAGAGCAGCAGTTATTCTTTTCCTAAACCCAACCATCCGTTCTTCTTTTCCTAAACCCAACTGTCCCGTTCTTCCCGCGTCATGGAAACGTAAGCCCCATAAGCCCACCCACGACGCATTTAGATATGACGCTAAAGGAGACATTTAGCATCAATGACAACGACAAAGGCACCTGACCAAGCGTCTGT
This sequence comes from Sander vitreus, assembly GCF_031162955.1. Lineage (NCBI taxonomy): Eukaryota > Metazoa > Chordata > Actinopteri > Perciformes > Percidae > Sander > Sander vitreus. Next base: position 28,363,805 of record NC_135864.1, on the reverse strand, counting down.
ATTTTACGAGATGGGAGTGAGAATCTGTTGCCAGAGCAGTCATTCAGCTGAAGGCCTTGGAAATATAGGTGCTGGTCATATAATTAGAATATCATGAAAAAGTTGATTTATTTCAGTAATTCCATTCAAAAAGTGAAACTTGTATAATGTATACATTCATTCCACACAGACTGATATATTTCAAGTGTTTATTTCTTTTAATTTTGATGATTATAACTGACAACTAATGAAAACCCCAAATTCAGTACCTCAGAAAATTAGAATATTGTGACAAGGTTCAATATTGAAGACACCTGGTGCCACACTCTAATCAGCTAATTAACTCAAAACACCTGCAAAGGCCTTTAAATGGTCTCTCAGTCTAGTTCTGTAGGCTACACAATCATGGGGAAGACTGCTGACTTGATAGCTGTCCAAAAGACGACCATTGCACAAGGAGGGCAAGACACAAAAGGTCATTGCTAAAGAGGCTGGCTGTTCACAGAGCTCTGTGTCCAAGCACATTAATAGAGAGGCGAAGGGAAGGAAAAGATGTGGTAGAAAAAAGTGTACAAGCAATAGGGATAACCGCACCCTGGAGAAGATTGTGAAACAAAACCCTTTAAAAAATGTGGGGGAGATTCACAAAGAGTGGACTGCAGTTGGAGTCAGTGCTTCAAGAACCACCACGCACAGACTTATGCAAGACATGGGTTTCAGCAGTCATATTCCTTGTGTCAAGCCACTCTTGAACAAGACACAGCGTCAGAAGCGTCTCACCTGGGCTAAAGACAAAAAGGACTGGACTGCTGCTGAGTGGTCCAAAGTTATGTTCTCTGATGAAAGTAAATTTTGCATTTCCTTTGGAAATCAAGGTCCCAGAGTCTGGAGGAAGAGAGGAGAGGCACAGAATCCACGTTGCTTGAAGTCCAGTGTAAAGTTTCCACAGTCAGTGATGGTTTGGAGTGCCATGTCATCTGCTGGTGTTGGTCCACTGTGTTTTCTGAGGTCCAGAGTCAACGCAGCCATCTACCAGGAAGTTTTAGAGCACTTCATGCTTCCTGCTGCTGACCAACTTTATGGAGATGCAGATTTCATTTTCCAACAGGACTTGGCACCTGCACACAGTGCCAAAGCTACCAGTACCTGGTTTAAGGACCATGGTATCAAGCAAACTCGCCTGACCTTAACCCTATAGAAAATCTATGGGGTGAAGAGGATGATGCAATGCGCTAGACCCAACAATGAAGAAGAGCTGAAGGCCACTATCAGAGCAACCTGGGCTCTCATAACACCTAGCAGTGCCACAGACCGATCGACTCCATGCCACGCCGCATTGCTGCAGTAATTCAGGCAAAAGGAGCCCCAACTAAGTATTGAGTGCTGTACATGCTCATACTTTTCATGTTCATACTTTTCAGTTGGCCAACATTTCTAAAAATCCTTTTTTGTATTGGTCTTAAGTAGGACTGTCAGTGTTAACACGTTAATCGCAATGCGATTAAGGGCCAACGCAATGCGATTAATTTTTTTTAATCACATGCTGGCATTTATTTTACACTTCACTCGGCTTTGCGTCGTGCCTAACGGCTACTATTTTGACCCTTTGGCGCTGCCGTACTTCTTCATAACACCAACCAGCACATCTTCTGCTGCAGAATGCAGGCAGGCTGCCGGCATGGAGAAAGACAGCAGCAACACACTTCTGAATGGCGCTTTTCTTTTAAAAAAAACTCCCGGACGGCTCAGTAAAGCCGAATTAAAATATCACCGAAGCACGTCAAGCTTGAGCTACCACCTACGAGCTAAGCATATTAACGTGACGCAGTTTGATGCTAGAGGGCTCAGGCAAAGCAGTATTTTGGAGAGTGCTACTTGCCGACCTGTGGATGAAACCAAATCCAAAAAAATGACTACAGCTCTTGCAAAATGGGTGGCAACTAACTGCAGACCTGTCAGCATCGTAGAGGACTCGGGTCATAAAGAAGTGCTACGGTTGGCATGTTCTGACCCGTCTCATACACTGCCATCGAGGGGGACAGTAGTTTCACCATACACAGCCTGTATGACACGGAGAAAGCAGCTAAACTGGAACTGCTGCCAAGTGCAAACGCTGTCTCATTAACCGGTGATCACTGGACATCAGTGAGTAATCACAATTATTTAGGAGTTACTAAACACTATATTGACTCTGGCTGGACTTTGCATTTCGTTTGCCTTAACGGTGGTTGTTAGTGTTACATCTCAGTCAATTGTTCTCAATCCTTGTTAAAAATGTAAAGGTTAAATGTCCTGCTGTGGCATCTGGTTTTTGGACCATTTTGTTTGTACTGTATAAGCAAAGTGTTAGTGTTACATCTCAGTTAGGTTAGGTACTTGTAGGAATTGTGCAGTAATGACAGAATCACACATTTGTTTACAGTAAATAAATAAGTTCATAAAGTCACTTTCTTTGCATTTATTTGATTCCCAATCAAGATACACTGTTCGGATTGTTCGGATTATTTTGCATTTAAGATCTGTTTTCAAGTACATAATAACAATGGAAAGCAATTTCCATTGTTATTATGTACTTAAATACAGATCTTAAATGCAAAATAATAGAATTTTAATTGTGACAAAACATGCGATTAATCGCAATTAACTATAGAACTTCAGTGATTAATCGCGATTAAAACATTTTAATCGTTTGACAGCCCTAGTCTTAAGTAATATTCTATTTTTTGGAGATACTGAATTTGGGATTTTCATTAGTTGTCAGTTATAATCATCACAATTAAAAGAAATGAACATTTGAAATATATCACTCTGTGTGTGATGAATGAATATAAATAAAAATGTCACTTTTTGAATGGAATTACTGACATAAATCAACTTTTTCATGATATTCTAATTACATGACCAGCACCTGTATGTAATGTTAATTTAAATGTGACACTTCCATCTAAAAAGATATTGAAAATATTATTTTATTTAAAAGACAATTGTTTTATTTAATGTGTTTTTATTTGAATTATTTTAAAATAAAATAATTTTCTTTATGAAAACAATATCTGGCTTTTATAAAGTATTTTTCCAAAAATGTGTCTTGAAAAAAGGGGGGGGGGGGGGGTGGACCAATACGGTATAAACTACAGTATTAACACATTAACGAAAACATTTTTTTATAAATAAACCACAGCAATTTCTTGGGGGTGCTAAGGGGGTGCTATGGCATTCCTAGGGGTATCCCCCAAGCTCCTCCCTGGCGCTGCCTATGATGCAAAGAACCTCCGCTTAGTAGGCAGCAGAAAATGGCCAAAAAGCCTCTCTATTGCCCCAAACAGGCTGTTCTCATGAACCATTCGTACATATAGGTACGAAAAGTAATGCTCTGTTATTCTTATGTATTTAACGTATTTATTGCTGTATGCACCGCTGTGTATAAGAGCACTTTGTTCCACATATGAAGGAGGCCGGGGTAGATGGGTAAGGTCATAAAACACTTTCAGACGGGGGAACAGGGATCGGGTCCTGGTGAAACACAAGCCTTTCACCCAGGAAAAGTGTGTGTGTGTGGGGGGGGACCTAAAGCAGATGTCAGTATGCTTCAGACAAAGTGCTTGTTGGATTGTCGAATAGCATCTGAAATCCCTCACCCTCACACCTTTCCAACATTGGACTTGGGGCAGCTGCGTTCAAACATTTTTGTAACGTTTTTTCAAAACCAACAATTGGTTCTCAGTTCAAGCAGTGATTGGCCAGGCGTGCTGAGGTGTGTTCCCCCACCAATTTCTGTCACTTTCTGTGTACTGTACATCACCATGAATGCATTCAAAACAAAGCTTTTCTTAAAATGTGCACTTTCCATTTGTAACAATAAAAAATATAAAAAATAAAAACCTACTGAAACATATCTCTCGGAGAGTAATCAGTGGGATGCAGCTAGGAGGAGGTGATGTCATCAGGGTTCGAGTGTTGTCATGTAGAACGGGAATAAACCCTTTTGTCTTTAGACAGACAGCGTACAAGTTTGTACACGCCGTACAAACTTGTTTGCAACACACATGCAACTGAGCCTACAGATGCCCACAGAGCCTGGGAAATGCTAATGCCACGTTGATGCCCATGTGAAGTTTGTAATGTAAATGTAGTGAAGATAATCAGGATGAAAAATATAACTAGAAAATGCATTTCCTGCAGAAAATGCGTGGGAATGCTGAATAGCTGAATTGCTAAAGCTAAACTGGATGAATAGCTTAAATCAGTAAGAAGAAGTTGAAGTAGTGAGAATAGTTGAAAAAGTATGAATGGTTTCAATTAACATTAATTTCATTAAAAAGTTGAATAACACCACTAATATATAAAATAATTTATTTTCTAACTGAAATTATGATTAAGTCTGGAAGACTTACAAATGCTATGAGAAACAGAGATGAAAATGCGGAAATATGAAATAAATTGTTGTATCTCAAATGGATTGCACTGCACTGCTGAAAAACTTGGAAGTTGAAATGTAAAATTGTGTGTTGGAAGATGAACTGCATTACCTTATTAAGCTAAGAGCTGAAATACATTTCTATAAAAGCTGGAAGCTAAACTGTAATACTGTCAAAAGTGGAAGTTCAAATAAATTGACTAAAAAGGCTAAAAGTATAAATACTTTGTATTATTATCAGACATATCCATTGCATAGAACAAAAAAGCATGACCCTAAAGAGCTGAGAGGTGAATATATTGCCTGAAAAGAAGCAGGATATATACATGGATGAAATCACAAATCGCAAATGACACTAGAGAGAGGGAGGGAAGGAGGGAGAGAGAGAGAGACAGAAGAGGGAGGGAGAGAGAGAGAGACAGAAGGAGGGAGGGAGAGAGAGAGAGAGAGAGAGAGAGACAGAAGGATGGAGGGATAGAGAGACAGGAGGGAGGGAGACAGAGAAGGAGGCAGAGAGACAGAGACAGGGAGAAACAGAAACAGACAGAGAGAGAGAAACAGACAGAGACAGTGAGAAACAGACAGACAGACAGACATTGACAGAGAAACAGACAGACAGAGACAGGCAGACAAACAGACAGACAGAGACAGAAACAAACAGAGACAGGCAGACAAACACAGACAGACATAGACAGAAACAAACATAGACAGACAGACAGGAAGAAACAGAAACGGACAGACTAACAGACAGAGACAAGGAGAAACAGAAACAGACAGACAGAGACAGACAAACAGAGACAGACAGACCGAGACAGAGAGAAACAAACAGAGAGAGACAGAGACAGGGAGAAACAGAAACAGACAGAGACAGACAGACAGACAGAGACAGACAGACCGAGACAGAGAGACAAAGACAGACAGAGAGAGACAGACAGAAGTGGAACACAAAAGATATAGACTAATGTTCATATTACTGCCAGTAGTATTCAATGCAACTGTCTGTGACAGTGTATGTAATGTATGACCAGTGAAAACACCCTTTGATCTCTGTGATGAGATCTCTTTTATCTTTAATCAGTTAACGACCGTGTCACCTGCTGAAACTGTCACCTGTGCCACACTATAGCTATTCAAAGACACTGAGAGCAAGCTCTCAAATAAAGGCTCAGACTGCTAAAACGAAAAGGGGTATCAGTCAAATGATGTAATCGTGACCACCACAAGGCCTTTGTGAACATATGCATATAAAATTTATGTTGATAAACTTAAAAATGTGGGCATATCAGCGATTTAAAAAAGTGGTTCGCTCTGCGTTTTGCTCAGAAATGTGGAGAATGTTAAACAGGGCAGTAAATGGAGGAAGATGTGGAACTCTTGTCATTTGGAAGCTCACCGAGCCAAAAGTATAAGTCATATCACATAACTGAGCAAATTGGCTGAAACTAGACAAACATACCTACGTTTTGATGTATAAATTGTGTATGACAATTACAAATTGTGAGTGTGAGAGCAATTTATAGATAATTTTTTTAAGGTTCTGTGCTCTGGCGATGACATCATCCACTCTAGCTCACGCAATACACACTCTGTTTAATAAATAAAATTTCCTGAAACGAACACTAAACTTTAACAGCTTTTTCACAAAAACTGTAAAAGATATCAAAACACTGAGCACACCCCGAATACCTGAATATTTTGTGAACAGTTTAAAGTTTGAATCACGTCTGTAGGTGAAAGAATGTAGGAGGAGATACATTTTGAAGCAGAAGAGGATTTGAAGGATTTGAAGCACGCTCTCATTGACTTCAATGTTAAAAAAAAGTGTTAAAAAGCTTAATATTTCAAAAAGTATAAATAGTAGAAAAAAAGTTGAAGAAGTCCCATCATTAGCTGAAAGAGCTGAATTTTAAAAGTTGAATGGTTTTAATAGCTGAACGTATGCAGAAGTTACGGAGAGCCAAAAAACGTACGGAATAATAAAAATGGCCGAACGGAATAACAATAGTTGGAATGCTGCTGAATCAGCATTCCCACTAATAATTCAAAACTACTACCAGGGACCCAGATTCATTAACAAAAAAAGATTAAAAGTGTAAAAAAAAATTAAGATCCTGTTTTTAATTGATCAGGTGTTAAATTAAAGAAACATCCACCCTAAACAGCTAAATCTTGGGCAACTGGCCAAGACCAAGGGCTTAATTTGCATTTTACGTCACCAATCACACACACACACACACACACACACACACACACACACACACACACACACACACACACACATATATATTTACATATAACACTGTATGGATTTTTTGTTTGTTCTGTAAAGGATTTGCATCTGTAACTGCATTATGATTCACATATTAATGCGTTATATTGTACACAGTCTTGTGCTCAATTTGGACAGCAACACTGTGTTTCATGTTTTGGCTGCATACTCATATTACCTTTAATATAAAATGACATGATCATTATGAGGATAAAGTGCGGACTGTCATCTTTCATTTGTGGGCATTTTCCACGCTGTTGAAGATACCGTTAAATGTTTGTATCAACCTTTCACTTCACATTTTGTTAGGAGTCACTGTCTAGGTCTCATTAATGTTTCACTGATGTTCTCATTATTCATCATCAAAGATCCAATGGGACTCTTTCCCTAATGTGCTGGTGAACTGTTTAAATCACCAAACTTACGAATAATGATGAGCACTGATAGACACTAGATAATCAGAGTTAATACCAGTTTATAATGATGACAGTAAATACAGATTTTCATTTTAAGCATTCATTTAATGGGATTTTTTTGTTTTCCTTTTATGAATTTCAGTTGATAATTCTTTTCAGGTTAATTGAAGCAGTAGCCAGAGGCGATTCTAGGATTTTTTGAGTGGGGGGGCACAGGATATAATCAAAGGGGTGTACATTTTATCAGAATACAGCATAGAAAATTTGCTTAGAAATAAAGGAAATATTGGATAGGATAGAACATCATGTAATTCTGCTAAATAAAACACCACATTCATTATTAGTTTCACTTGTTTTCATTTTAAACAAATTGTATATCAGAATACAATACACATTTTCTATAGGCTCAGTCTGCCACTTTTTTGAAAAACAATTCCATTACTGGTTCCATGGTGTCAGTATTTTGGATTGTCATCATAGAAACATGAATTGGTCATGTGACAAGGGCTGGGAAAATTGGCAGAACAGGCAGCCAAGTGACAGTACGCTGATCCTGATGCCCCCCTTCTAACACAGTGTTGCTGTCCAAATTTAACACAAGACTGTGTACAATATAATGCATTAATATGTGAATCATAATGCAGTTACAGATGCAAATCCTTTACAGAACAAACAAAAAATCCATACAGTGTTACATGTAAATATGTGTGTGTGTGTGTGTGTGTGTGTGTGTGTGTGTGATTGGTGATGTAAAATGCAAATTAAGCCCCTGGTCTTGGCCAGTTGCCCAACATTTAGCTGTTTAGGGTGGTTGTTTCTTTAATTGCTGATCAATTAAAAACAGGATCTTAATTTTTTTTACACTTTTAATCATTTTAATGAATCTGGATCCCAAGGCAAGAGTCCAAATTAATCATTAGTGTGTTGGACCAGACAACATTCATAACCAAGGCTCTGAAATTCCATCATCAGAGCAAACACTTCTATGTTTGATAGTAAACAGGGCTTGGTATATCAGTTTTACATGGATCAGTGTTTTATGCCATTGGCTTTATTTAGCTAAAATAGGATTTGGATGTACAAATTCAATGTCCACAAGAAAGAAAGAAAACACCACCACTGAAAAGAGAGGAAAAGAAAAAAAACATTTGCAAAATAATCCAACCACAAAATACCCTATTCTGATTTAATTAAATTCTACCTTTATGTTGATGTACTGTCTATCCATGCATGGTGCTCGTAAAACAGATCAACAGGAAAGAGAAGAAAATAAAAGAATGTACGACGACTTATTAGGGCCACTGTTGGGAAGAAAAAATCAGAGAATGTGAGTAAAAACATTTTGAGGGAAGCCACAACTTTACGAGAAAAAAAAGGAAATATGTCACGAATAAAATCATAGGTTTTGTAGTAGTTATCTCCGTCTGACAGGCACATTTGGGACTGTCTCTGGATGCTTCATGTAGAAAAACTTATGGACGCAGCTGTGTGCTGCACTTGGGAATGGGAAAGTTAAACAGATGTACATTTGCCAAACCAAACCCTAAAAGTGTCCACGCACCTGGGGCATTTTCTTTCCCGGGCTATTAATTTACAGATCAATATATTGTTTTCAAACTGTTGTTTATGTCACGAGTCGTTTCACACAGAACTTTTTTTTTTTTTTTTTTACTTTCGCACGAGAATAACAGCATCAACTTATTATAAAACATCAACAACATGACACTGACATATACACTTGGTATTGGTCTCCTCAGTCACTGTTAATTCATTTTTATTATTAATTGAATTATTTAGCCATTCTCACCTTAATGAATAAAAACAACACAAGCAATTGATAAATGGTTGTTGAATTATTATTGCGGTAATGGCCAAACATGTATCATATTTGCAGTTCACACATACAATACTTTTCTTCTTAAATGAAATAGTGTAATTTAGCTCTCTCTCTTACTTTACGTCACTCTTCATTGTCTTCCTCTCCCATTTTACCTGAATGCCACACTAGATGAAAAATCACTCTCTGCAACAATGTTGTGATTACGCTCGACTTAGTTATGTTGTAGATGGTGCAACTGAACAAAGTGACAAGTCTGGTGTGAAACATAGCAGTTAGTGTTGACTATACCCTCATACTTCCAACCAGCTAGTGAAATAGTAACTGTGCATGTGTATAAGGTATTATAAGAATTGGATATAGTGTTTAAGGTGGAGCCTTGCTCATCAATGAGAGTTGCTCAGTGGCGCATGAAGACTTCATGGAGCCAAAAATTACCCAGATGATCGGCACTACTTATGCATTGTGCGGCCCATAGAGCAGGCACACTAGAGACCCACTAACTTAAATGGGGATTATTTATGGGATGATTTAATGGTGCAGCTTTTCTAGACTTTTCAATATCTGATAGGGAAACAAGTATTACGCGGGGGTTGTGACGCTCATAAAAATGTATCCACTGTTTAACAAAAGTGTATTTTGCCCTGTAAGTCTATGGGAAAAAGTATTTTTGGGTCTTTGTTTGGCTGCTATGTTTTAATTTGCTTCAATATTCAACAGGGGGTCCGTGAGCCCTTGGGGGTCCTCAGAGTTAGTTTAGGGGGGGCCGCCAAATTATTCAAAATATATATATTTTTGAAAGTTTCTTTTTTCAAAAATTAAAATATATGTGAAAATATACATTAATATGAATCCAACATATCAATAGCAAAGATAGATTGGCCTATGTTCAATTTTCTTTTTTACATATTGAAGATATGAAGTTTACTATAGGTAAGCTAGCCACTATGGTAGCCGTACAGTTAAGTGTACAGATTCACTGTGCCACATGTGAATCTGTGTATGTATGTATGTATGTTTAACGTTAAAACATGATGTATGAATAATGACCATTTATTTTCATCCATTCGGCCCTGTTTAATATGCAACTCAATTGTATACAATATATGCAGTAGGGGGTCCCTACTCGGTCTCAAAGGGTCCCTGGCCTAAAAAACGTTGAAGACCCCTGAATAAAAGATTTGGCTTTATTGGCTTGCTTGTTGCAATACTTTTCTTCTCACTAACTTTTTTTTGTTTAAAATCTAATTTCGTACAGCCCCAGATTTTTAATCCTCTCCTGTTTTCATTTTTCTTTCTGCTTCTACTTAATGTCTGAAATTGTAAAATGATAATGATGGCATTGCTTATGACAGTGATGAGGGATGTAATTGTACTTCAAACCATCCTCTCTGACTTTCAAAAAGACATAAAACTTACAAAAAAATCTTATACGAAATGATGACAAATGCCAGTGTTAAAGTGAGGAGTTTTTGTATGTATCAGTCAGAGCTGCCACTTGTGAATGTTCTTGTTTGATGAGCTGTGTTCTGCAAGACAATCAATCCCTCCCTTTTCTCTTTATTGTCATGAAAAAGAACGTCTATGTATTAGTTAGTGCATTTGTTACATTTTTCTGTTCACTTGCCTTTTCTCAGATGTGATACTCTGTGTGCTAACGTGCATGCAAACTGTTAAAATGACTGGTGTGTCCCTGTTTCCAGAATAGAGTAATCCAGTAAAAGTGACAGGTCACACAAAGACAACGTTGTACTTTGGTATTAAAAGCCATAGTCTTTTATGGGGCGAAGAGAGAAGACAAGGAAGGCCCCCTATTCAAATAGTAATTGCTCACAGTTAATCATTGGCGCCTGTGTGTCATGAGACTGGGCACATTTTGCTTTGGGGGGAAATTAGAGTGTGATTGTACAACAGCGGTCGCCGCGAAAGTCAGGCTTCAAATTAAAGATAAAAAGAAAGTAGTATGGGGATTTTATTGCACTGGATTCATTAGATTTCATAGTTTGACACAGAAACCAATACGCCTGGGAAGACCATTTCAAGAGCTTTGGTTAAAGGGGAATACCGCTTAATTTCTGAATTCCCACATCGACGGCGGCTGCCATTTCTTCCCCCTCATTCTTTAATTGATATCAGAACATTATCTCCCAAGTGAAAATGTTTCATAGCTGCAGATGTTGAGATCCCTTCTGGGGGAAATTGGAAAGCTATTGTGAAATGGAGGTCGCATAAGCCGGGTGTCAAAGAGAAGATGGAGAAAAGAAGCTGGGGTGCACTGTGAGGTCTGTAATGTGTTCAATTACAGAGTTTAACACGGAAAATGAGAGATCAGCAGAGGAATGAGATTGTGAGAGTCTGGGATAATTCAGACTATTTTCAAGTGTGGTTCCATTTTCCCATCACTGTTCATCATGTCTAACGAGCCAATGAAGACTGAGAAAATCAAGCCCAAAAGCTCCCACAGCATGTCTTTTGTAACACAGTGACATTGTAAGAGTGCATATCTTTAATATATATTGTGTCATTTCTGGCTCTTCAGTGCATGAGGTAAACACCTTTAATGGACAATTTGACCTGTAACACCCTGGATGCACCAATTTGATACACCGGCTCTGTAGTGGCGCCAATACTGACTTTATTAAAGGACAATTCCGGCGCAAAACGAACCCATTAACAGATGTGTACCCACTCTGTTGCTCTCTGGGACATGTTTTTACATTCCCTGTGCCTGGAATACTAGTAAGTAAGCTAATCAGCGGTCCGCGCTAGCGTCTTTCAAGCTCCAAACTCATTCGATTAGCATGAAAACATGTCCCAGAGAGCGACAGTGGGTACACATCTGTTAATAACCCCTAGGTTCGTTTTGCGCCTGAATTGTCCTTTAAGTGGATTGGGTATGGACCATGATGATCCATATTAAAAACAGTTTATTTGTTTTTTTATGATAAAATTCATTGTTTCCACTTCCAGTTGTATTTATTAAATCACGACGGCTTGCAAAATCAGTAGTCACATCAACTTATGGTGCTTGAAAAATATCAGAGACCATCTTCCAAGAAAACTGAGTTCTATATGTGCATCTATGAATTTTCTGGATCTTTTAGAGTCCTCTTTTTTTTGTCTCACTCCAGACGAATATGGCATTGTTATTAGTTATTAGTTTGAAAACAATTTGAAGTGCTTTTCTGGAACTTAAGAACAGTATTTTAAAAGGGCAACTATTTAGTTTTTTAAACTTGGATGCTATTTTTTATTTTTGTCTCTAAGTGACTAATGGGAACAACAATCTTTGAATTTGGTCCAGCATTAAGGAAGACCGATGCAGTTGGCAGTGGCGAAAGCTACAGTGTAAGTTATTGGGCAATTGCGCAGGTTCAATTTACGTCCACAAAAAAAGTTTTGCCACTGACAGGCTCAGATTATTATTGTAATTGTAAGTGTCTGACAACATTATGGAAAGGATCCCTAAAAGTCAACCTTTTTTTCTAAGAGATCCTTTTTGTTGAACATGAAACAGCCCCGAAATAGCTATCGCCAAACCCACCAGACTCCATTTCTCACCCTTCAAGCACCTATAGTACTAGTGTCCTTGTTCCAAGCAATAGCTGCTGCTGTTGATGGAAACACTTAGCTATACTCGGGGCTCACTGCAGCTCAGGAGGATGTAAATTGCTGCCTGCTGAATTGAACCTAGTAGATGGCTCTCCACAGAAGTGCAGCTGCGAGCATGTACACACTGCCATATGCACTGTACACACTGCCTCTTCAGCACCTGCCGCACATCGCCTGTCTCTTACGCTTTCATATATGCGCACACAGAGTAGTCAATCTTTTTTTTTTCTCTCTCTCTCTCTCTCTCACACACACACATGCACACGCATACGCGCACACACACACACACACACACACACACACACACACACACAGCCTCTCTCTCACTTCCATACCATATGTACATGTACATACACACGCCACGGACACTGTTGTTTTTGTTATGTTTCAGCACGTTGCATCATTTGTCTTCCTGTCAGTTTGTACAAGGGGCCTGATCCTGACCGTCAAGTTATAAATTATATTATGTGTGTGTGTGTGTGTGTGTGTGTGTGTGTGTGTGTGAGCAATGATGTGTTCAAGACACACACACACACACACACACACACACACACACACACACACACACACACAAATGTGATCGTAAAAGATAAAGGGGGTTAGAAGGGTCATCCAGTCATGAGATGGTAGAAAGAAAGAAAGAAAGAAAGAGACATAACATAAATAACCATCAACATATTGAAGCAACTAATTTAGCATTTTATTTACTGAAACTGAAACCAGGGCTAAATGTCTTTGCAAGTACATAAACAAGTCATTTCTAGGAGATGATCAGTTTATTTACTATAGCAGGCTTTCTGCCTCCTTAGCTTCATTTATTGCACCATGCCCCTAATGAGGTTGATGATAAATCTCAGGTTAATGAGCCATAATTACTGTAAATTAGCATAAATTGATACATTAGCGTCCTTTTAAACTCTTGGATGTGGTGACACCAGATGAGATATAAACTCCAGCACTTATAAAGACTCCAACACAGATTTGGTACATGGAGTTCATGACATAATGTCTTTGAAAGAGGATAGTGCCAGGTATTGCCATCCCACGCTACTAGCATGGCTAAAAAATGGTGCTTCTATAGGGCTAATTTATATTGAACTGAACAATGAAAATAAAAAAGCAGATTAGACTTAGAATCTGAGACTACATTCAAGACAGTCAGAAACCGGTCCTCAACATCAGTTAAAAATACTGTACGTAGTTATGAAACAATTCATTGACACATGACTGGAGAGTGAACAGTGGCTGATGGACTTCTTTAATAACCCTCTCACCACTCAAGCTCTTGATCACGTTAATGAGATGATGGTCAAAACACTGTGCGGATATTTGTTTTAGTCCTTTAAAAACTTTAAAGAGCATTTCAAGTTGACTCAAAACATTACATTTCATACCCAAATTAGCAAAGATATTGAAAACCACGGGTTCAATATGCTTAGATCGCTCTCAGTGAGAAGAACCAGCAGGATGGAGACATATATCATACATGTTAGAAATATTAAAATTAAAAGTTTTAGTTTAGTTTAATAAGTAATTTATTCATTTTTGGGATCAATGTCAATCATGCCTCTGCTGAATTATTTTTATCCTCGGTGCCCTCAAAGTGACCAATGCTACTTCACCAATAGACCATATTTTATCTACCTAAACTAAGTAGGTATATAATAAACTAAATGAAGCTCAGCGTAAATTCTTTCAGGAAGACTTCTAAACTTCATCCACCTCTCTCTCTTCCTAAAACTGATCAGCTGTTTCGAGGCGTTCACTTTTCAGTTAAACAAACCAGAATTGGCCATGAATTTCACGAGCCAAACACAGCATGACATCCCGGCTTTAATTCTGTTCTTCTCTCTGCTGCTGTCAGTTGTCATTTCAGGCAAAGCGTGCAACCCTCCTCCTCCCCTTCACCTCCAGTCATCGTCACCCACGGCACGCTGGGTCCTCCTCCGGCAGACCGTTCCCGTGAGTTCCTTCGGGCTCCTTCACCACCACCACCAGTTTTTAGACTCCATCGGGGGGATATGCCTTGGCATCTCTACCCCTTTAAAATTATTTTCATAATGATGGAATTTAATCTCCAAAGACTCTGTACATTTCCAATTATGCATATGTACAAATAAACCTTTGCATATTTGCAGAGGTGATTAAAGTAAAGCGCTGTAACGTGAACAGTTTATAGTGCCATAGAAGGATAACATCCGAGCGGCAGTTGCTGGTTATATTTAGCAGCTACAGAGCTCCGGGATGCCGGCTACCAGCGGCAGTTGTTTAGCCGCCAATAGGTGACTGTGAGCTGGGTACAGGCACCGCCAGATGATGGTCCTTTCAGGGGCTGTGGTAGTGGAGTTTAGGCACCAAAACGACTCGTCGAAAAAGATCATGGTTTGGATTAAAACACTACAGATGAACGAACAAGTGTTTCCTGCGTGAAAGTATTTTGTTTTCACCATGAAGTGAACTCCGCTCTCCGGCTTGAAAGCGCTGTGTTTTATGTTTCTATTTCATTTTGAGATGAAGTTCCATTGGGTGTTAAAGTTCATAAATAAGTGTTTTGGCATGGCTGGCCGAGTGGCACTATATCCATGGTATTGAAAGGGGGATTTCTTTCTTGCATGTTTTGTTTTGTTTGTGCATGATCAAAAAACATCCCAGTCTCTGCTTTTTTCACAAATCACACCATGCTGACAATTATTGTTATTGTATTAGGGTGCTTTTACCGGAATATCCAGCGAGTTTGGTTAAAACGAACCAAGCTGCTCAGGTGTGAAAGCAACCGTCTCAAAAATCCAGTATACTAATTTTTCACCAAACAAGTGTGTTGTGTCATTCCAAATGACATTTTTTATTGATAACAGAAGACTAGATTTTAATATAGCTTCCACGGTTGGCCACAATTATCATTTATGCATCTCACACACATTAGCACGGAGAGAACAATTTGTTTTTTTGGGATATTTTTCAGCAGCACTTAACCAAATGACTGGCCAGTACTTCAGAACAAGTGACCTAACAATTGTCATTAAGTGATAGTGACCTGCTGAGCTGAGCTGGTAGAAAACTGCCTGCCTATCTATCGCTGGCCTCTCCACTGAGGGCTTCCTTTTAGTATATAAGCCCTGATCTTGTGCCCGTCCCTCGTGCAATGATCACATTTCTGTTAAGCAGGAAAGACTTTTAGGTAATTAGCCAACTTTAAGCTGTCTGCCTGAGACGCTGACCTCGTGGCACTCGCCGTCATACTTCAGTGGACTAATTGGCCTGTAAAATTTAAGGATTCAAACAGTGACAGTCGGTGGCCAGCCGGCCCAGCAGGGAGCTGCGCAGCTGCCTGGTCAAAGACAGCAACATGAAAATAAATGCCAACAAGCATGACTTGCAACCGCTCGATTTCAGGCGTGTGTGTGCAATCAACTCAATAATAGTCTATATCCACGACTTTCCACTTTTGGGATTGCTCCGGTGCCGCAGGAAATTCTGCTGGATGCATGTTTTTTCACCGTTGTCTGTTTCCTTCCGCTTTCTTTGTGTTGGAATTTTAGACTTGAGGACTATGGATAACTGCTCCTCAGATCTCTGCAGGGTAAATTGAGACAGCTAACTAGACTATCTGTCCAATCTGAGTTTTCTGTTGCACGAATAAAACAACCTTTAAAGTGCCAATATTATGAAAAAAACACTTTTTCTGGGATTTTTATTTTGTGTCTCTGGTGCTTCCACACGCATACAAACTGAAAAAAACACCCATGCTGTTTTGAGTGAGATATGGGTTTCTGAATGTGTCCTGCCTTCAGTCTCTGGGTGAGCTATTCCAAATCTGCACGGCTTTCTACGTAACTAGCCGAGACGAGGGGGCCTAGGGGGCTAACCGTTAGCATGCTAGCGCTAGCATGCTAGCTCATTCTCAATGGCAAAACACTGCTACAACACACACAAATTCACCCTAATCTACAAAATAAATTGTATAGACCTACTTACATGTCCCTGTTCTGCAGGTATTCCACACAAAGTTGGAAGTGCGCCCTCAATTAGAAAAAGTCTCCCGGCTAATCCTGCCTTGTACAGGCAGAAGTTGCAGAAACAGTTAGCTAGCTCATGTAATCCTTACCTAGCTACTGCACATGTGCGACTGACAACAAAGATGTTAAAGAAGTTGCAAGGTCTCACTCTTTAACTAAAACAGAGACCTGACAAAGGGTGAAGAAGCTGCAGCAATGTGCAGTACAACAAAAAAAGATATGGTGTTTTTTGAAAATTAAACCATGTAAACCAATTTTGAACCTAATTATGAACCTGAAAATGAGCATAATATGGCCACTTTAAATGTACACATTCCACCAAAACAAGTTCCTTCCCGAGGCTATTTTGCAGCGGCACCGTGGCTCTGTCCGGTGCTAGGTGCCGCCCAAGACGATTGTGATTGGTTTAAATAAATGCCAATAAACCAGAGCACGTTTTCCTCCCATCCCAGAATGCTGTGTGGACTAGCCAGACCCTCCTCCGCAGCGCTGTGGAGGAAGGTCTGGCAAAGCAAGACTACCCATTACCCAAAGTTCTCAGCCACATCAAAGCAGTTTCTCATTTAATTTTTAATTTTTGTGTGAACTAATTAAGACAAAGTGCCAATGATCAAATTAGATCAAATGAACGAAACAGAAAAAGAATATAAATGTTATGTCTTGTCAAGTTTAAGTGTAGTCACTCATGTCTTGTCTTGTTGTGCACTTCCTGTTTTATTTTGTATTCACTTTCCCTCTCATTTCAGACCCTGACTTCCTCCCTTTGTGTGATTTTCCCACCAGTGTGATTGTCTCCCCGCCCCTGATTGTTTTCACCTGGTCTCCCCTACCTCTTGTATAAATAGTTCTTGTCTCCCTTTGTCTTGTGGCAGTTCGTTTTGTCTTGTCTCCATGTCAGTCTTGTCAATGGTCCAGCCAGGTTATATACGCCATTAAGTTTGTTTGTTTATATCCTCCTTGTGAGCGCCTTTTGTTTAAACCATTTTTCTAGTAAAGACTTTTTTTTTTGTTAAACTTTCAACCGTGTCTCTGAGTCGTGCATTTCAGTCCTCCAGTGTCGTGTGTCTGAGGCGTTACAATAAAATGAAGTTGACCAGATAAAATCCTACATACGTGTGTTGTAAACACAGAAAAAACATTGCTGTTTTTGTCCCCTAATGCTATGCCATGGCTTGTGTCTTTTAACTCTTAATGTCTTTGCTCATCATTCCATTCATCAATCAGTCACCAGGGCAACAGGCTTAAAGGTCATTGAGGACTCTCCATCAAATAATTTGCGACGTATTTTACGGCCCTATTTGACCAATCTCTGTACGGCTCCTAACCCTTTGCCTACAGCACCGTATACATACGTTCTCCAGAGTTTATGATGTTATTACACTGAAGTCAGTGTGCACTGAGGGATCAACCAGGGATAATTAGAGTATTTACGGTGGCCATTACATACTTTTAATTTCCAGTGGCAGTATAGAGTCGATGTTGCCTGCGTTTAGATCTAGCCATTAAAATATAGATCATCGCCTCATGATACTTAGCTTTAAATATTTAATTTCATGTATAGTTTGTATAATTTATCTTTGAAGGATAAATAATTTCAATGAGTTAATGAGCTACTACGTGCATATTTCTTATGTAATTCTGGTGTCTTCTAAATTATTCTGATGCTATTAGTTTGTATTTGCAAAGTAAGTAAATATTGAAGGTCCCCGCAAAATAATGACTTTGATGATCCCCATAACCCCTCATCTAGCACCATATCCAGGGAAACATTAGTCTATATCCACGACCTTCCATTTCTGGTATTGCTCCATTGCCGCCGGAAATTCCGCCGTATATCCTTCTTTTTTTGTGTTGGAATTTTAAACTCTGGTCGATTTATGAGGACTATGGTCAACTGCTCCTCAGATCTCTGCAGGGTAAATCCAGACAGCTAGCTAGACTATCTGTCCAATCTGAGTTTTCTGTTGCACGACTAAAACAACCTTTGAACTTATACATGATCCACCAAAACAAGTTCCTTCCCGAGGCTATTGTGCAAGCGGCACCGGTGCTCCGTGCGGCACTTAGCGTCACCCAAGATGATTGTGACTGGTTTAACGAAATGCCAATCAATCAGAGCACATTTTTCTCCCATCCTGGAATGCTACGTGGACTTGCCAGACCCTTCTTTGCAGCGCTGTGGAGGAAGGTCTGGCAATGCAATACTAGTTAAACATCTACTAGATGGATTGGCATAAAAATGTGGTGCCATTTGCAGGTCAAAATTTGTCAAAATCTAGTAGTAGTACTAAGTACTTTGGCTGATGAATATTACATTACATTACATGTTATGTGCTCAGGGACACATTGGTTGATGTAACACACTGGGAATTCACAGGTAAAATTAATGTTTGCTTCATTGAATTTGGGTGTTTTATTCAATTTTATAGCATTTGAATTTTTTTTTTAAATGGTTTCAAAATAGTATCCTGACTGAACTTTGACATAAACCAGTTTGTGATCAATATCCTCTAATCTTAACTATTTGTCAAGAAATTCATCATTTTTAACTCTGGTATAATGTCATGTAAATTAAGTTTATTGACCATGAATTGAAAAAAAAAAGGTTTAAAAAAATTGCCAAAAAAAACGTTAATTCTCTATTTTGACAACAAGTTCATGGTCGATGGGAAAGCAACACAAGGGTTAGAGAAAAGGCCTCAAGGAATGGCAATTCAGTGTGCTTTCAACCATTTGTCGAACAGAGATTTGGGGTTTGGATGGTCCGGAAAGCCACTGACCTACCTTACAGGTTCAAGACAAGGCGAGTGGAGGGTCCGAGTTTTAAACTGATTAGGTGTAATGTTTTCATAACCCGTACTTCTAGCTTTGGTTGCTCAAGACAGTAGGCTACACACAGCTACGGATTCGACCAAAACTCAATAGTAAACCATTAATTTGTCTCATATTTACCACAAGCTACTTTAAAATTTTACAAGCTTTTGGCTGGCTGGTAGCTGGTGCTAATTCCCATCTGTGCCTAGTTGTGACCAGAGCCCGTCTACGGCAAGCCTGTTCACTCCCTATTAAGCCAAATTGTACTGAATTTGGTTGCAGTTCCACCAGAGTTCCACTGGGGGTGATCGTGGGCGAGTGCAAAATGAATGGGAGTCTATGGAGCTAGACGGCTAAATTTGTCTCTTTCGCCTGATTGTCGTTGAGAAATCTCAGATTTGATTGTAGTTTTTACAAGTTCAACATGGATTATGGGTTGAAAGTTGAATGAATGAGTACTTATGTCTACATGCCTGTGAGCACCCTCTTATGGAACCAGAGTGGAACTGCAACCAGTTCAGAAGCCGGAAGTTTCTCTCCTTATTAGACATTCTCTGCTGTGTCATTAGGTGCTTAGCAAAGTGAGCTTATTTCACCTGTAGTATCTTCACTCGTTGATGCCCGGAACATGTCCGTTACTTTGGAGCATGTCGCTGCCTCCTCCTCCATCATTTTTTTCCTTTTTAAGTCTGACCTTCTCAGCGCCACCTTTCCCTTTTCTTTTTTGGCTTTCCATCATTAGACTCAGATTGTTAATTGACACATTGTCTGTTAACGTTACCGATAGACTTCCAAACATGACGAGGAAAAAAAGAGGTGTTTGATGGCTTTACGTCATAGGCCGACCATATAGGGCTTTGCCATTTGGGGAGGGGCCGCTCACTGATCCCCCTATATTTCTGAAAATCCTAGACATGGTTGTGACCTGCACTTCGTTAGTGCTTTCTGATTAGCCTGTTTGTATTGAAATAAGAAGCTGCTGCCCTCGCGGCCTCAAAACACTACTGGCCCACCGGGAAAAGTCCAGACTCTCCCGATTGCCAAAACGGGGAGACTCTACCTAGCAAGGTAGAAAACTGCCAGGGGCCCCCAACTAAAAGGGCCCCAGATATAGATTTATTATGATAACAAATTGTGTTAATATTCTAACTCATTAAAACATTGTACTATACTACATTGACCTGACAGAGAAATCAACACTGGTGACATTGCAGATTCAGATTTTTTACACACAAAACATAACAATGCATTATTTTTCATTAGACATTATTTCCTCCTGTTTGAGTGATGCTAAGTAAAAACCACAGAGACCAGCTGTTTTAGGAAATTAATAAATAATATAATAACTAAAATATTATTTGTAACCACTTTTTAAAGATTTAAGTCTTCAGTAGGAACCGATGGGTTTGGGCTTGAGTGCCACAGTAAGGGTAGGGATATTGTTAGGGTTGGGTACTGTTCACTTTTTTTCCGGTACGGTATCGATACTGGTAGCTGGATTTCAGTTCCGGTACCCAACGGTACCTTTTTTTGGCACTTTCCCTCTGTAATAACAAAAAAATAATTTCAGTTGTAAATATAATTTCAAACCTATTTATCCTATTTACTTAGAACGTTTTGCTATTTATTTAGGACATTTTACACGCCACACAAAAAAGAAAGAAAGCCCTACAAACTATCTAATAATTATTAATTTCTTACGCTGCACTGTATCTTTTATTCTTGTATTTGTATCTTATTCTATTTTAGCCTGGTTTTATTTCCTGTTTCTTTTTAAACTTCTCTTTAATGTTTTATGTAAAGCCTTTTGAATTGTCTTGTTGCTAAAATGTTCTATAGAAATAAATTTGCCTTACCTTGCCCTACAACCTCAGCCTGTCAGTCAGTCAATAGGGCATAGTGAACACTGTGGTGCCTGCCTGTCACAGAGGAAGAGGAATTGCTAAATCTGAATGAATTTTCATGACCTTAAGTGTTTTTGTGATGTTACCTTTGGATTATTAACGAGTTAAAACCCAGGACAGAATTTTCATATGCTGGTATAAATATGTTGTGTTACCACTGTATCTTACAGCCTTTTTACAAATTAACCAGCTTGCCGTAGTTTCATTTTCGGCCTGAAAATATAGCCACGGCACTTGAAAGCAGCGGCCCAGACACAGACAGCCAGGTTGCCTCTTTGATGAACCGCAGCAGTGCATACTTGCGATAAACTGAAACTAAAGTATCGCTCTCATTACACTGGTATTGATCAATATCAATACCAACGTTGGTATCAATATTATCAATATTTGGATCGATCCGCCCACCACTAACATTAACCCATACTGCGACCGCTTTCACCTAGTCGTTATATACGCTGTCTGCGTGGAGTTTTACCTGCATTACTGTGAATCACTGTGACTTCAGCAAACTGCAGTTGACGTTGTTTTGCTCTGTCCGCACCACAGCTCGGTGTCGAAGCTCTGCTCTCTGTCAACATGCAGAGAGGACAGATATGCTCACTCTTGCGCGCTATCAGGTACCAAAATTTGGCACCGTTTGATTTAACGTGAGTCGACCCTCGGTAGTACCGACGAGTTCAGTACCAAACCCTAGATATCAGATAGTATTGCATTTAGATATTGTCGTTATGTAAATAGTTGACAATAAGAGCAATTGTACAAAACATGAGCCTGCTGCATAGTTTCAGCGCTGTCCAGTATATTGATACTGGACTTTAAAAACCTGCATTCATTTAACCTTTGAGTTTTACTTTATACAGTGAGTAAACCTCATGGCAACTGACTGACTGTCATTTTCCATTCCCAGTGTTGCAACAGTGCATTCACCATGGGAACTGACTACATGACTACATGAATACAATCTGTATAATTAGCCCCCCCCCCCAATACTCTGGCTTTAAAGAAAAAAAGAAAGACAAAGAGAGATGAATGAGAGAGCAACAGGCAGGGGAAAGGGAGAGAAGGAAAGAGGGAGAGTACGGAGGAGAGAAAGAGACGGGGCCTGGGGGTCCCTCTGCACCTCTCACTTATTATTACGCTGGAAAAAGAAACCGAATACAAATAAAAAATAAAGCTGTAAGGACAGAGTGGAAAGAGAATGTTGGCCAAGGACAAACAGAGAGAAATAGATCTGAGGAGTGAAGAAATGAAAAAGTGCTAACAAATGAGAGAGAGAGCGAGAGAGGGGGTAAAAAAAAGGAGCAGACAGAAGGAGAAATGTTTCAAAATGTGACAGCGAGCATGCATGACAAAATTGATGAGTGTGTGCATGTGAGAGACAGAAAGAGAGTAAAAAAGTGCAAACACATCAAAGAGAGACAAATGAGAGCTGGGATATGACAAAAAGAAGAGGAGGAATAAGTAGAGAAGGATAAAGGAGGAAATCTCAGCCCCCGTTCATGTTACATCGGGGTTGAATTTTTCCCTGTATTCCTAGCATTCCTGCATGTTTTGACCTCGGCCTGTTTTTGGATTACCCTTTTGCCTATTGTTTTGGATACCGTCGCCTGTGAGTTTTTGCTTGTTCCAAATAAACCTGTTTGGATGGAATTATCTGAGAGTTGTGCTTCTGTGGGTCGATCTCCTTGTGTGCTTAGTAGAACCAAGCTGCCTTGTTGCACAAGCCAGATTTTCTTCAAAACTTGCAATTTTCAGCATGTATCTTGGTGGCTCCGAGGATCTGGTTGTTGTTGTTGTTGTTTCCCCTAGCGAACAGAGTTAGACAGCGGCAACACACAGAGAGGGGAAGGTGAGGTACACCCGGCGAAACATTCGGCGCCGATTATCCTGAAAATGTCGTTGATCCAGACTGATCGAGACATTACCGGTCGGAGTTGCCATTGTATTGAAATTGTTACTCACAAATGTAAATCAACATTACCTCTCAATGTAATATTTTTCCAGTATTATTTTAAGGCATATTAAAATGTATAAATATTTTGAGTGTTAAATATTTCTTTATATGTGAGCTCCCGCGTTTTTCTTTTTAACTGTCCCTTAATGTCACTCGCCATCATTTGTAATTATTTTATCAAACTGGTTAATAATTTTTTTAACCATCTGCCTCGCAGTTCGCCACTGCACAGTCTGAAGAGACACAGTGCTGTTGCTGATGGGGCTGTATTTCCTAGTGATGGCCAAATTAAGCTTTGTGAACCATTTTCTTTATTTTCTGCCCACTAGACACCCACTAGATGGCGCTCCCTGTTCAACAAATGGTTTAAAAGCACACTGAATTGCCATTCCTTGAGCCTTTTTTTTAAACCAAGAGCGCCACCTAGTGGGCTCAGAAAAAAAAAGGAATCTTCATGAAGCTTCATTTGGCCGAATTCCAGTAAATTCACGCCTCATACTCAGAAATTCTTGCTAATCTAGTACACATAGGTTGGGATGGTTGTGATTGGCTTAAAGAAATACAAACAAGCCAGAGCGGTTTTTTTCCCTATTCCTGAATAGATAGGTGGTGTAGCCAGACAATACTCCAGCACAGTGAGGTGGAGATAGGTCTGGCCATGTGCCAGAGAGACTAGACAAATTGAAATGTTGACCTCATGGTGACACTAGTTGAAAAGTCAGGGGCTCACCAAAGTGATTTGCAGTCCACCCTGATAGGGAACATACATTGCCCATCGTCCCAAATGGAAATCCATTTGTAATGGTTGAGACATTTCACTAAAAAGCACAAATGTCAACCTCATGGTTGGTGCTAGAGGAAAAGTCAGAGGGTCACAAAAGTCATTATGTATAGGAATTATGTCTAGGAATTGTGGATATCTTCACCAAATGTCATGTAATCAATTTAATATTTAATAAATGTCCTTAAAGACCAAAAAAGTCAACCTCATCGTTACAGTAAAGGTAGTCTATATCCATGATGTTCCACATCCGGGATTGCTCCGGTGCTGCCGGAAATCACGCAGATCATGCTCTTTTTGCCTGGATGTCCGTTGCCTTACGCTTTCTTTATGTTGGAATTTTAAACTCTGGTCGATTTATGAGGAATATTAGTTAACTGCTCCTCAGATCTCTGCAGGGTAAATCCAGACAGGTAGCTAGACTATCTGTCCAATCTGAATTTTCTGTTGCACGACTAAACTACTTTTGAACGTACACACGTTCCACCTAAACAAGTTCCTTCCCGAGGCTATTTTGCAGTGGCACCATGGCTCTGTCGGGCACTTGGAGCCACCCAAGACAATTGTGATTGGTTTTAAGAAATGCCAATAAACCAGAGCACGTTTTTCTCCCATTCCCGTGATGCTGTGTGGACAGACCCTTCTGCGTAGCTCTGTGGAGGAAGGTCTGGCAAAGCGAGAATACAGTAAATGAAAGGGATCATCAAAGTTGTGCTTGGTTATTTTAAAGGGCAGGTCTTTTTTTATTATCAAAGCAGATGTGGACTGAATATAAAGTACACAGAGAATGATTAAGAAGGAGACCCACAATTTAAAGGCAGGATGAGAGAACAGAAATTAAAAGGAAAAAAACATCACAATGGTCTCTCCAGCTATTTCTAAAAAGAAGTGAAAGGCTCATGAAAACTGGAACAAGAGCAAAAAGAAGAGTGAGAGTGATGGAGTGAGGGAAGACTTGGAGAAAATGAGAAGGATTTCCTTTTGTTTGTGGTAGAAGAAGCTCACCTAGCTCGTGACATTTCCACGTGGCTTGGGTGCGCAATTAGTCTATTGCTGACATATCTGGCACAGAGCTTGAGGGATGTGTCACACTGCAGCGTGAGTTGGTGTGCGTTTACATTAGTTGTAATATGAGTATGCGTGAGTAATATGAATCCAGATAGAATGAAGTGCCAATTAGGGTTAATGCCCGACGAGGTGTCCATTGTCAGGTATTTATGGACGACGGTGAGGAGTGAACTGTCCGATGCGCAGCGAAGTCCCTTAATACCTGACAATGGACACCTCGAAGGGCATTAACCCGTTTATAGCATGGTCACTTGCCAAATAACATATTTTTAAAACACTAGTTTATATTTTAAATTAGTTTTACAATCAAAATCTAAAGTTTTTACAAACAATAACTCTGTTTCCCTGGTTAAGCCTGACGGTTTGACTAATACCTGGAACAATCATTCCCATCCTATAAGGTTCTTATGCAATGCAAACACTGTTCACTCCTCCAGGAAATAGGAAGGACCTTAGATACGACATGCCTCCCTTAGCAATGGGGGATATATTTATAGTCCGCTCAGCTGCAAGTCAGAAAGCTAACGCTATGCTAGCAAGATCCAAAGTCAATAACATTGTGTACAGTTGGCAATCAGTAAAAATGATTTGACAGTATGTTTAACAACAAGACAAGCTAGCTATCCAGCCATGTCATTATCCCCAAAACAATATAAGGACTTTTACGAATTTTATCCGCGATGTGTAACGTTACTGTCGGCTGCAGCCTGAAGTAGTGACCTGAACAGTGAATTGGATGTGAGATAACGTTATTCGCTGTGAAACAAAGTCAGTCCAGAGGGGCAGTATAACTTACTTCTTGCAGCTTGTGTGTTAGCGCCATCCTGTGGTGTTCAGAGGACGAGTTGGAAATAACAGATTCACATTTCCTTTTTGTTTTAATGTAGCGCATTCATTTAGAACAGTAAACAGTCAGTTGCCCCGAAACTCCTTTAGTAGGTGTCCTACATCACTTTTTTATGGACACCCTGCAGCCAATCATTGAGTATTCACCCAGACTATGGTATAAGAAGCTCGTAATGGACAATGATGCACAGAGGATGGGCCAGTTAAACGTTAACCCAAAGGGCCATACAGTTCTGCCAATATAATATTATATTGGGGCGACTGCGCCACAGGTGGTAGAGCGGTCATCTACCAATCGGAAGGTCGGTTTGATCCTTCAGGTATCTATCAAACATATTTACCTGGTGCCTTTTGAGAGAAACATCGACCAGGTAAAACGACTACGGGCTGACTATGTTCAGGTACACACTATATACCACACCATATAGGCCTACTGTGGCTATTGCAACTGTTTGATGTAGCCCCTTGCGTTTGACAATATTTACAGTACTGTAACGTGTTTTCGAGGGTGATGGAGCTTGATGCTGCTGTGAACCTTCACAAGTTTCTCTTTGTTGATGAAGTGGGCTTCAACCTGGCCAAAACCTGATGCCGTGAGAGGAATATCATCGGCCAACGAGCAACAGTTCAAGTGCCTGGACAACGTGGGGGCAACATCTCCACGTGTGCTGCCATATCACATGATGGGGTGGTGGGACGTAGGCCTCTTCTTGGGGCCTACAACGCTGCTGCTCTCATTGACTATGTAAATATGATTGAGCCGGTGTGTCGAGGTGAAGAGGTCACCTATATTATTGTGTGGGACAATGTTAGGTTCCACCATGTCGAGGTGGTTCAGGAATGGTTTCGGGATCGTCCCCATTTCCTGACTCTATATGTGCCTAAATACTCTCCTTTCCTCAACATACTGAGGAATTCTTTTGAACATGTGCCCCTCCTTCAGGCCATGGATGGGGCTTGTGATGACATCACTACTGACCAATGTCAGGCTTGGATTCCACATTCAAGAAGATTCTTCCCAAGGTGCATCAACTATGAAAACATACAGTGTGATGTGGACGAGAATTCATGGCCAAATCCAGAAGACCAAATTGATGCGGATTAGACAAAACCTTACAGTTCTGTAATGTTGCAATAAAAGATTGTTTCTTGCATTGATGATTGGGGAAGATGTCTTCATTGATCACACTTCTGATTATGGGATAGGAATTATGGAAATAGTTTGTTGTTGGATTTTATGGGAACAGCATTTTACAGTTCCATTCTGTAATGAGAAAACAGTGAGCAAACAGATCATCTTTAGCACTTCAAAGGGTAACTTTGAAACATGTATCTTACATTGTTTGGTCTTGGACTAAGTGATTGTTACAATAACTTAACTGAAAGAATTGTACTATGATATGTTTAGGTGACTTAACAAATAGTACTCATATTTCACAGAAACTTAGTGGTTGAAACATTGGTCTTGTAATGAAAGATGTTTACAAGCCAAATGAAAGGAGAATCAGTTGAATGCAAGATTTAATGATTTACAAGTATGATCATTTGGGAGTCTTGTACTTAGAGTTTTGACACACTGCACCATACTATTGATAATAGTAGTGTGTGATAATAAGTGTGAAAACGTCCTAAGGGACCTTTTCATTTAGAGGATAATTCAAGTAGCAGTCTAGCCTGGCTCCGCCCTCCTACGTACTTCTGCTCAATTTTAATTTTCCTTCAGTACTCCGTCTGGGTTTGCGATATATTCGAGGCCAATCTTTACCGGTCCAATCAGTGAACAGAGGGAGTGGCTGAGAACAATAACGTTGAGGTTGTGCGCTAGTTTGAGTTGTAGTTCCGTAATGGTGGCAGAGAAAGATGCGAGCGAAGCCATTCGGTCCGTTGTGGCAACACTGCCGAATATCCAGAAGTTAAAGCCTGAGCAAGAACAATCTTTACTGAGTTTTATTGGTGGCCATGATGTTGTGGCCCTCCTCCCCAGATTCAGTCATTCATTCAAGGTCCACTCAACTGTCAATCAACTGTCACTAAGCTGTCACTCAGGTAAGAAAGATTTCCTTTTGTTTCTCCTACATAAATTATTCAACCTACATTAATAAAACATACCTGGTGATCAACTACAATTTATTGGGACCATCTGGATGTGTGTTGAGCTGTTGTACGACTATTACTGGTGAAACAATGTCAAGTTTAGGATTATTATTGCATGCACATGATCTACATGCAGCAGATGTGGTATATCACCAGACTTGCAGTGTGAATTTTTGTACAATGAAGCAAATACCATTAGCATATAAAAAATATATTGAAGAAAACGATGATGAGCAGATCATAGCACCAGCACCATAAAGGATCTAACTGACCTCATGCAGCAGAAGCTTGCACACAGTGAAAGTGAAGCATATAGTTCTAAGTATATGAAGAAAAGGCTGGAAGAACACTTCGGGGAGAAGATCATATACACTCGGATGGATGGAAAACCAAACGTGATTACAGCTCACTGAAAACTCTGATTTCTGCTATAGTTCTATGTTTATTGTGTCATTTTGTGTGACAATATCAATATCCCCTGCATGGGGGTTAATAAAGTGTATTTTATCTTAGAGATGGACTTTGTCCTATGGAGTGGGGATGGCACAAGTGTGGCGAGGGATTTGTGCCAATTAAGACAACCCTACCTCCTGCTAAAAGAGAAGCTCATGAAGGTCATAAGGTGCAGCTGCCAGTCTGACTGCAGCACCCTGAGATGCAGTTGTAAAAAAAATAAATAGAATGCACCCCGGCCTATGGACACTGCAGGGCAGTGAGCTGCACAAACTCAATGCAGATGGCCTGTGACGAGAATGAAGATGAGATTATCTAGTGGTGCATTGTGTACGTAATGTGATTGTTTGATCCAGCCACTTTTTATTTTACCTACCTTTTGTCTTCTGCATTCTCCTTACCCTTGTCTCCTGTTCTTCCCTCAGACTCATCCCCCAGAAACAGTCCCACGTACCCAGCACCAAACCCCATCTCTGCAATAATGTTTAATGTACTTCTTCCTGCCTCTATGTATTAATGCTCATGGGTAGCCTAAATGGGTTCCATTCAGACCTTAACATTAAGTCTTTTACTGTTATATGTCAACAAGATTCAACAAGACATTTTCACCTGGCTATACCCAATGTAGATCTGTTGTGGTATTTATGCAAATTAGCACATACGTAATTAGATTATGCACCGTTTGCCCATGTTAACAATCAATTTCAAAAACTTGTAATACATTTTTTCTTTGTCTTGATGTAAATAATCAACGCAGTAATTTTCATGGTGATATCTAAAGGTTACAATGTTTACCCTATTCATGTGAGAAAAAGAATGAATAGGCATATGAATAGGCCATATTTGGGTCTTTTTCGAAACTTTCCCCTAATGGGATTCTTCAGGGCTTTTTTTCCTTACTCAGGACATATTGAGGATACAAAATTAGTTGAGTTTGCTTCTGTTGCAATTTGTCCTACCTTTTTTCATAAAATGACTGGACTATTCAGGCAGGTAAGAACAATGCTATTTGTCATTTTCTAGTGTAAAACTTTCTGCTCAAGCAAAAAATGAGATGGGTCAGAAGAGGACATAGCTAATATCATAAGCTATTTTTTTTCATGTCAGCAGAGCAAACAGTATAAGCAATGTGTACACTAGAACTTAACTCATGGCCTCCAGCTAAGTGTCCCAGGGCTGTTGAACTTGAAACTAGTTTAAGGACATAATCTCATTCAAAAGCACATTTTATTCAACAAACCACAATTTGCAGCTTAAAATGGCAAAGAACAACAACTACAGTTGGCAGTGTTGCCAACTCTTTTCAAATGAAACTTGCTAGCAATAGCTACAAAAGACGCTAAAAGTCAACAGATGACGTCATGTGCTCATTTGCATATTGGTGATGCCATTGCACATGTATTTTTATAATGCTTAGTGGTCGTAACGGTTGCAGCAAGAGAGAGATCAACTAAAGCCATATAAAAGGTATTCAATAGAAAAATCCTCAACAAAACATTTGG
This sequence comes from Sander vitreus, assembly GCF_031162955.1. NCBI lineage: Eukaryota > Metazoa > Chordata > Actinopteri > Perciformes > Percidae > Sander > Sander vitreus. Next base: position 28,333,843 of record NC_135864.1, on the reverse strand, counting down.
ATGGCATGAGAGCTATGGCGCTTATGCTAGAGTGCACTACTTTCTCGTGCTTCGAAAAGTTTAAATCCAAAAAGTTTCAGAGCGAGGGCGTCAACGTAACCATTGGAAGGAGGAGAGGGAAAGACCCCGCGCTGTTGGCAGAGCCATGGACTGTGGTTACTAATGCATGCCAATGAATTACAATATAATATATATGAATATTTTCTCACTAGTTGCTTTTAAGAAATAAAGCTGCTAAGACGGTCTGAAAAGTCGCTAAATGTAGCAAGAAATTGGCCAAGTTGACAACACTGGCAGTTGGTGTCTTAATTGGTGAAGGAGAACAATATCTCTGTTGATTACATGCACACTAATATTCCGCTATTATTAAGAACATGACAATATTCCAAATTTGATACAGGTCATGTAAACAGCACATTGGGTTTGAATATTCAGAATAAGGCCTTTTTCCGAATTTGGCATTTTCTGATTAAGACATATTGGATATGCAGGTATTAGCCGGTTTTTAGAGGCATTCTTTGGACATGTATAGGCCTACAGCGCATTCAGAGTATGCATCTCAATCAGGGTTTTTACCACAGTTTACGGCCTCTTGCCTGTTTACAGCTTATGATCAGCTCTGTGCGTTGCTATGGTTGCTGTAAACAAACCAACTGGCCAACAGTTTGCAAGGGTAGAGATGCATGCCCAAAAGAAAAGGAGAAACAAAGCTACGTTTAAACATTATGAAAGACTTGGATATCAACAGGTTTTTGGATATGCGCAAACTTTGCAATGTCGACCTTTTCAAGAAGCTGGTTGAAGGACTGAAAGATCCCTCTTGCTCGCACGGTCGAACAAGTTCACCACCGGTGGAAAACTGTTGTAAATGTAAACAGGAATATTCTCATTCATTAGCCATTTAAACAGCTCAGTCAAAATGTTGTCTTTTTCAGAATAAGGGCAAAAAACTGAATATCATGTGCATGTAAACGTAGTCACCCCCAATTTCCACCGGTTGCGGAACGTCTGCGGATCCGCTCCGGAACGGCGGCGGAGTCATTAGTTTTCCATTAAAGTCAATGTGTGTATTTCCAGCAAGGTTATTATAGTTTTGCATTTTTCATTAGTTTTTATTTTTATTTCGTTTTGACTTTTTGTTTTCAAATTCAGTTTAGTTTTAATTAGTTTTTAAAGCGGGTCTGCTAGTTTAGTTTTTATTTTTTGAAAATGCTTAGTTTTAGTTTAGTTTTTATTAGTTTTAGTCTTTTTTGTAATATGTATTTGTCGGGGGATTCAAAAAGGTCAGAAAAAGTATTGTGTAATAATAACTCAACAAAAACATCATACAATTTTAGAAATATGTATTCACAATGTATTAAACAATAACACCAGTACATAAAATGTAGCCTACATATGGTCATAAATATCTAAATAGTCTACACAAGACGCTGCAGTAAGTGCAAAATGTGTAAGTGACGTGTTCCCAAGAAAATATAAACATACATGAACAGGTGTTTTGAACTTTGGTTCGAGTAAAGTGGTGAACTTTTCAAGTCAATTACACTCACACAGTTGTGTAGACATCCCAGTATCAATGCACATATTAACCCACGCTTCCTCCCGCTTTTGGTGTTCCTGTGTATTTACTAACCAGCAGCTATCGGGTCGCCAGTGAAAGCCCTCCTATAGTGTTCTCTGTCCTGCTGTTGTCTCTGTCATGATGCCTGGCCCTGTATCCATACACAACACGGTCTTACAGCAGTTCATGAAATTGTCACGTTATATTAATCTATTGATTCGTGTACAACAACACGTTTTCCTTGTTTTTTTCGTGGTGGCCAGCACGAAACGGGAACCATTTATACGGAGATTAGGTTTAGGAAAAGATGAACGGGGGAAGCAAACGTCACACCCCGGGACACGATCCGCGGTCTCTGGGGGACATGCAACAACAACAACAACGATGCGTCACACACCGGGAGATGGCCGCGGGGGACGCGCGACGTGGGAGCAATGAACTATTTTAAACTGAATGAGACCGTGTCTACAGCATGGGGATGACTTATGTACTTGTTTTAATATTGCCTCCCACATAACTTTAGAAAGAGGGCTGTCAAAGTCTTGTTCCCAAAGGGTTCTCAAATGATCCAAATGTTGCATGTCCAGATGATTTATTAAAGTGTATATGTGAGAAATAGAGCCTTTCTGATTAGGATTCAAGGACAGAATTTGATCTAAGATGGTGGAGGGATGTTTGTTGGGAAAGGGGTCATAGCCCTTCCTCACAAAGTCCCTGATCTGTAGATAGCGAAAGAAGTTGGCGGAGGTCAGAGCAAATTTTTCTGATAACTGATTAAATGAGGCAAACACTCCATCAATATATAAGTCCTTAATGAGACAAATTCCATTTGAATGCCAAGCTCGGAAAGCAATCGGAAAGCGATCAAGTTTAGCTGGAGTGAAGAGGTGGTTGGTTAAGATGGGTGCCATCAGGGATGGCCTCTGCAAGCCGAATTTATTCCGGAACTGGGACCATACTTTAACAGAAGAATTACTGGGTTGTCAGATTGCACGCTGGATACGAGAGCGAGAGGGGAGGTGGCCAGAGAATGTACAGGGGCGATCTGAGACTCCATCCACACCCAGACATGACCTGTAGGGTCAGAGTGACTCTGAACCCACTTAATAACCCTCTGAATGTTACTGGCCCAATAGTAATGGAGTAGGTTGGGTAGAGCCAAACCCCTGCAACGTTTGGGCCTTTGCATAACTGTTCTACGAGTGCGCGGAGGCTTACCACCCCAAATGAAGTTAAAAAGATACTTATCCAGTTGAGAGAACACCCTCAGGGGGATAAAAATGGGGATGTTCTGAAAATAGTACAAGAATCGAAGCACAATATTCATTTTTATCAGGTTAATATGACCGACCACAGACAGAGGCAGGCTGCGCCAGCGTTCAAGATCTGATCTACATTTCTCAATTAGGGGAGCAAAACTGAGCTTAGAATTGGATAGAGCGTGAGACGGTAATGCCTAAATATTTGCGAACCAACCGTCCTGAAAGGGAATACGGTAGATGGAATGTTAAGAGCTGGGGAATTGATTGGATTAACTTTTTTCCAGGTTGAGTTTGTAGCCCGACAGTTTTCCAAATTGTCCCAGGATATCTAGAATGGGGGGTATAGAGATATTGGGATTAGATAGAAATAGAAGAAGGTCGTCCGCGTAAAGCGATACTTTGTGGGTGATAACCCCACTACGTATTCCTTCAAAAGCTGAGCACTGACGAAGAGAGATAGCCAGGACCTCAATAACAACGTTGAAGAGTAGCAGGGACAGTGGGCACCCCTGTCTAGTTCCTCTAAAAAGAGAAAAATAGGCAGAGGAGTCGTCATTGGTACGGACAGAGGCTAGCGGGAACGAATACAGTAACTTAACCCATGAAATAAAGTTAGCACCAAATCCAAACCTATGTAAAACACCAAACAAGAAATTCCATTCCAAATGGTCAAACGCCTTCTCAGCATCCAAGGATAGCACAAGTTCAGGCATATCTGTCTCAGACTTGGAATAAATAACGTCAAAGAGCCGACGAGTGTTGGAGAAAGAATGCCTGCCCTGCATGAATCCAGTTTGATCGGGTGAAACAAGGAGTGGGAGAGCCCTCTCAAGACGCCTAGCTAGACATTTTGCGAGGATCTTGCAATCGACACAGTAATGAGATAGGTTGATATGAACCAGGTAGAGTAAGGTCTTTACCATCCTTTGGTACCAAACAAATGGAAGCCTGTCGCAAAGTCTGTGGGAGATGGGCTGAAGATAGGACTTCATTGTACATGGCAAGGAGTATGGGTGACAGGCTAGTCAAAATTTTTTTAAAGATTTCGACCGGCAGCCCATCGTGCCCTGGAGATTTCCTAGATTGCATACATTTAATAGCATCTTGAATCTCCAGCAGCGTAAGTGGCTGGTTAAGCTCAGCACTCACTTCACTGTTCAAAGAGGGCAGAATCAGGGTTTGAAAAAACTGTTTGACTTCGGCAGGGCTGGGATTGCACTCAGAAGTATATAGGTTTTTGTAAAAGTCAGCAAATGTACCATTCATTTGTTCATGATTGGAGGTTACAGTGCCTAAAGATGTTTCTATCTGAGTTATTCGCCGGGTTGCAAACGATTGTCGGAACTGATGGGCCAAAAACCTGCCTGCCTTGTCCCCGTACTCAAATACGGAATAACGTGCCCTGAGGAACTTCTGCTCAGCCTGCGCTGTCGACACCAAATCAAATTCTGTTTTGAGACTGGTCAATTTCTGAAGTGGGAAAGGCCGCATACTGGCCATCCAGTTTGGCAATGGCCTCTGAAAGCTCCTTAATTTTAGCCAGTTGTGAGATGGGCCAAAAACCTGCCTGCCTTGTCCCCGTACTCAAATATGGAATAATGTGCCCTGAGGAACTTCTGCTCAGCCTGCGCTGTCGACACCAAATCAAATTCTGTTTTGAGACTGGTAAATTTCTGAAGTGGGAGAGGCCGCATTCTCGCCATCCAGTTTGGCAATGGCCTCTGAAAGCTCCTTAATTTTAGCCAGTTGTCTCTTTTTGTTCTGTGCTGAATAACTAATGATTTGCCCTCTTAAATAAGCCTTTAAAGTTTCCCAAAAGGTACTATGTGAGACAGCGGGTGAAGCATTGGTTTAGACAAAAAACATGATCTGGGTCTCAATAAATTTTACTAAATCAGTCTCTGATATGAGGAGGGGGTTAAGGCGCCATGATCTGGGTGGGGTAGGACTGTCAGGAAAAGCCAGATTGAAAGTGAAAGGGCCGTGGTCCGAAATTATTATACCATGATACATTGGTCGGCTCTTGAGAGGAATAAATTTGGTATCAAGAAGAAAAAAGTCAATACGGGAATAGGTATGGTGTACGGGAGAGAAGAATGAGAAGGCTTTCACAGTTAGGTAATTTAAGCGCCAGGGATCAAAAAGGCTGTATTGCTCAATGAAACTATTATTCGAGGTTGCCATTTTGGATAAGGGAGCAAGTCTGGGTGAGGAACTCAGGCTAAACAACACAATTGAAGTCTCCACCGATTATCAGGGCATGGTCATCAACGTTTGGGAGAGAGGCAAAAAAACGTATTAAAAAAGTTATTATCATCCCAATTGGGAGCATACACACAGGCAAGAACAACACGTCTACTCAGGAGCTGGCCCGAAACAATTATAAATCTGCCATTTGTGTCAGCAATAACCCTGCTGGCTTCGAAAGGGATATTTTTATGTATAAAAATCGCAGCGCCTCTGGCTTTTTTGTTGAATTTAGAATTAAAAATATTTCCAACCCACCTCCTTCGCATCCTAGCTATATCTATAGTACGTAAGTGCGTCTCTTGAACGAAAGCAAGGTGGGCTAGGACCCTAGTCCTTTTGATGGGATTATTCAGGCCCTTCACATTCCATGTGGTAAACTGAATTTTCCTGTCCCAAGTACTACTCATAAAGGGGACAATATAAAGAGGTACAGACAAATAACATCATGCAAAAAACGCCCAAGAGGAATGTTAACCCACCCCCCCAACCTAGAGGCACCTACCCAAACTAGGTGCACTAACCAGCTAAACCTTATAGCATGCCTGGAGTGCATTGAACTTGCTACTCTAACATCCCGGAGCTCCTCCAAAACATTGTAACCCACCTAAGGTAGTGGTCATACAAGAAAGAAATTGAAAAAAAAAAAAAAGGTAAGAATACAATAACCTTAATGACAACAATAACAATGGCAGACAGCGACCATCTAGTAAGCCTAACAAAAATACGATTGTTTAAGTGTCGAAAAAGAGAGGAATAAACGCCCCCCACAGGACCAGTACATTTAAAATAGAGCTATCTAACATTGTAGCCTACTGTCAGTCTCTGTGAACAGAGAGAATAAAAAAAATATAAAAAAATAGACCAAAATAACCGACCCTTAATAATGAAGAGCTATGCAATGTAATAGGGGGAGAAAAAAAAAAAAAGGTTCCTGAAAACACAGATGTTAAGGATAACATTATAACAGGCACTGCATCAGTAGGCTCATCCACAGAAACCTTACATTAGTCATCCGTTACTCAATTGTTTAGGTGGGAGCAGTGTATTCAGCACAAGAGAAACACCATATAGGTCGCAGATCCGAATATGTGGCCTCCGGCCAAGAAGGAGAAGTGGGCAATTTAGTCTCATCAGTCATTTTTTACCTGCCACCCTCTTCTCCTCAATGGTGTCCTTTAGGGCAGGCAGGACATTTCTTGTGATGAAAGAGCATGCGTTCTGTGGCGACTTGAACTCCTGTCTGGTGCCGTTGAACGTGAAATGGAGAGTGGCTGGGTGTAACAGTGAAAACTTCAGTCCCGCCTGATGGAGTAGTTTTTTTGCCGGCGTGAAAGTAGCCCGTCTGTGAGCCAGGTTCGCGCTGTAGTCTGGATAGATACTGATCTTGTTTCCTTTATGTCAGGTGGCCGGCCCGTTTCCAAGAGAGGCGAAGTAGTAATTCTTTAGTCTGGAAATGGTGCAAACGAGCTATCATGACTCGCAGAGGGCCAGAAGGATTAGGCGGTCTAAGTGCGCGGTGGGCCCGATCCACCTCAGGTTTGCGAGGAAAGCTCTCGGCACCAAAAATCTCAACTAAGAGATCATCCAGCCGGAACTGCAGCCCCTCACACTGAGTCTTTAGCGTGGAGTAGTCAGATTCTAGTTGACCAACTTTTCCGTCAACAGTGGACAGGCCGTCTTCTATATCCTGAATTCTCTGACTGTTGGAAGAGACAGCAGCATTCAAGGCAGTTACCGAGTTGCGCAGTTCCACCAGGATTTCTTCCTTCATTGATCAGAGTGGATGTCACCCACGATGCTCCACAGGTGATCACCATGACCGACAGTGCCGTCGTTAGCATCACTGTTGCTGCTGCTGCTGCTAGCCTTGGCTAGCGCCGGTGCGGCGTGAGACGTAGTTTTGTTGGTTCTGGTAGACGGTTTTGCGCTCATTTTGTTAATAGATGAGGCCAAAAAGTTCCACTCAGTGTCTATCTGAACGTCTGCGAGTAAAGTGGCGTGGTAATATTACCGGGAAAAAGAGAGCGAATACGGAGGAGATGAGATAAGACTTATTCACGCCGCCATGACACCGGAAGTCCCATGTTGTGTTCAATTTGACATGGAATGTCGGAATTTTTATTTTTATTTTTGAACATATAGAACAGACAAACACAATTGAACAACAACAACCTTCTCCCACCCCCCACCCTCTGCGGTCTCGAGGAAAGAAAAACAAACAAATAAACAAAAAACAAAAAACAAAAACAGGAAACAGGAATCACACATTTCCTCTAATTCTTCTGATGCTGAGGTCATTAGGACTGATACCTGTGCTGCTGCGTTTTTCCATAGGTCTATAGTCGATGACTTGGCTTTGTTAATCCTTGCTGTAGAGAGCTCAAGCATAACTATGTCCAGAAAATACGCCAACTACTGTTTTATACAAAGCGAGTGTGGGGGGGGAGCCAGTGCTGAGCAATCATTTTCTTGGTCACGGTTGAGCCAACTAGCCAAATTTTCTTCTGTCTCCCAAGTAGGTGTAATTTAGAGTCATCATTAAGTAACAAAACAATCGGGTCAGTAGGAATACGAAATCTTATCACATCAGATATTATTGATGTTGTTTTTATTTCGGGCCCACTTCCAGAGTATGCCTTTTTAGCAGACTACTCATCCTCAACACCTGGCTCCAGCATACATGCAACATCCACAAGATAGGTTTTATTGCAATTTTAATCTGTTTTGGGAACGTGGCTCCCTGTTCAGCAGGGACGGGATTCATCCCAATAGACGTGGCAGCCAGATGCTATGTGAGAATCTGCGGCACGCCGTGCAGACCAAGACCTTTGATTGACTGTTTGCACCCCGTAAACACACACACAAGCGCACTTCCCAGTCTGACTCTTCCATAAGCTCTCACTCCTTTACAAATAACTCTGCTAACCCACAGACCAGCTATATCATTCCAGTAAGAATCAATAATATCAGTAATCACAGGTACGGCGCTACACGCTCCTCTGTGCTTCCTTTGGAGCAGCCAAATAATCCCATAATCCCATAACTACGGTGTCTGTCCCCCGACTGAGATCGGTAAAATCAAACGTAAACCAACGAGGTGCTATACTTAACAACCTAATTGGAATTAAAATAACCACTGCAACGATAGAACAGAATAGGAGAATCAAATGTGGACTATTAAATATTAGATCTCTGTCTTCTAAAGCAATATTGGTAAACGATTTGATATCAGATAATCAAACTGATCTATTCTGTTTTACTGAAACATGGCTGGGACATATGTTAGTCTAAATGAAGCCACTCCTCCCAGTCATATTAATACTCAAATTCCTAGAGGCTCAGGCCGTTTTTTATCTGACTTCTCAGAGTTTTTGTCATGTGTAGTCCTAAAATCAGATAAAATAATTATTGTAGGTGATTTTAATATTCATGTGGACGTTGACAGCAATAGCCTTAGTACTGCCTTCAACTCACTACTAGATTCAATTGGTTTCAGTCAGAGTATGCATAAGGCCACGCACTGTTTTAACCACACACTTGACCTTGTGCTGTCATATGGCATCTCAAGAAGATTTAATAGTATTTCCACAGAATTCCTTATTATCAGACCATTTTTTAATAACTTTCGAATTCTTACTACCCGACTATACGAAATTAAATAAAACCTTCTACACTAGATGCCTATCTGACAGTGCTATAGTTAAATTTAAGGAAAATATTCCAACAGCATTTAACTCAATGTCGTGCTTTAATATAAGTTATAGTATATAAGTTAGTCCCTCCCAAATTGATAATTTTGTAGACGGTGCTACGGCCTGCCTATGGACGACTTTGGACTCTGTTGCTCCCCTCAAAAAGAAGATGATGAAGCAAAGGAAACTAGCACCTTGGTATAACTCCCAAACTCGCAAATTAAAACAAATCTCACGAAAACTTGAAGTAAATGGCATTCCACCAAATTGGAAGAATCTCGTTTAGATTGGCAAGACAGTTTGAAAACATATAGGAAGGCCCTCAGAAATGCGAGATCAGACTATTACTCATCATTGATAGAAGAAAATAAGAACAACCCAAGGTTTCTTTTCAGCACTGTTGCCCGGCTGACTGACAGCCACAGCTCTACTGAGCCATCTATTCCCCTAGCACTGAGTAGTGACGACTTCATGAGTTTCTTTAATGATAAAATTATAACAATTAAGGATGGAATTCATCACCTTTTGCCCTTAACTTCTAACGGTTCACCTTTGAATGCAGGAGTGCTAGAAAGAACGACAGGACCTGACATATACTTAGACTGTTTTTTTCCTATAGACCTTCAACAATTAATGCTAAAGGTCTCTTCAGCAAAGCCATCTACCTGTCTATTAGACCCTATCCCAACGAGGCTACTTAAAGAAGCGTTATCTGTGGTTAACACTTCATTACTAGATATGATCAATATGTCTTTAACAGGTTATGTACTGCAGCATTTAAAGTAGCTGTGATAAAACCTCTAATGAAAAAGCCCACCCTTGTTCCTGAGGTCTTAGCCAACTATAGACCTATATCTAACCTTCCCTTTCTCTCCAAGATCCTTGAGAAAGTAGTCGCTAATCAGTTATGTGACTTTCTACATAGGAATAGTCTATTTGAGGACTTTCAGTCAGGATTTAGAAAGCATCATAGCACAGAAACGGCACTGGTGAAAAACGACTTTCTAATTGCTGCTGACAAAGGACTTGTCTCCATACTTGTCTTATTAGATCTTAGTGCTGCATTCGACACTATTGACCATACCATCCTTTTACAGAGACTGCAACATTTAGTTGGCATTAAAGGAATCGCACTAAGCTGGTTTAAGTCCTATTTCTCTGATCGATCTCAATTTGTCAATATCAACGATAAATCCTCCAAGTACGCTAAAGTTAGCCATGGCATTCCTCAAGGCTCAGTGCTTGGACCAATTCTTTTCTCTTTCTATATGCTTCCTCTAGGCAATATTATTAGGATTGATTGATTGATAGATATTAGGAAACACTCAATTAACTTTCACTGTTATGCGGATGACACCCAATTATACTTATCAATCAAGCCAGACAAAACCAGTCAGTTAGCTAAACTTCAGGTATGCATTAGAGATGTCAAATCATGGATGACCTACAATTTCCTAATGTTAAACTCAAACAAACTGAAGTTATTGTGCTGGGCCCTAAACACCTCCGAACATCATTATCCCAAGATATAATTACTCTAGATGGCATTGCCATGGCCTCCAGCACTACTGTCAGAAATCTAGGAGTTATTTTTGATCAGGATATATCCTTTATATCTATATATATATATATTTCCCACTTAAAACAAACCTCTAGAACAGCCTTTTTTCACCTTTGTTACATTGCCAAAATTAGGAACATCCTGTTTCAAAACGATGCTGAAAAACTAGTCCATGCATTTGGTACTTCCAGGCTGGACTATTGTAATTCCCTATTATCAGGATGCTCAAATAAAACTCTTAGGACTCTCCAGCTGATCCAGAATGCTGCAGTGCGTGTTCTGACAAGAACTAAGAAAAGAGATCATATTTCTCCTATATTAGCTTCTCTGCATTGGCTTCCTGTAAAATCCAGGATTGAATTTAAAATCCTTCTCCTGACCTACAAAGCTCTAAATAGTCAAGCACCATCATACCTTGAAGAGCTCATAGTACCTTATTGTCCCACTATAGCACTGCACTCCCAGAATGCAGAGTTACTTGTGGTTCCTAGAGTCTCTAAAAGTAGAATGGGAGCCAGAGCATTTAGCAATCAGGCTCCTCTCCTGTGGAACAAGCTCCCAGTCTGGGTTTGGGAGGCAGACACCGTCACCACCTTTAAAGTAAACTTAAAATTCTCCTCTTCAATAAAGCTTATAGTTAGGGAGTGAGGAGTTGCAGCGTTCGCCTAGACCGGCGGGGGAAGGTGTGTAGCCACAGTCATGACGCACCGCCTCCCTATCTCGGCTTCTCTTCATAGAAAGCTTACTATATTTAGGGTATGAGGAGTTGCAACATTCGCCTAGACCGGTGGGGTTGGGTGTGTAGCCACAATCACGGAACACAGCCTCCATATTCCCCCTTCTCTGCAGTTCTTAGTTATGCGGTTATAGTTCTAGACTACCGGGGTACCTCCTTGGACACACTGAGCTTCTCTCTCCTCTCTCTTTCCATCTGTGTGTATTCGTGTCACAGAAATGCTTGTTACTAACATAGCTCCGGGGAGCTTATTCCCCGGAGTCCTTATGTTCTTTTTCCGCCCAGCATCATCATCTTGGATCATGATGGCACCTACATCATGGTGGCAGCTGTCGCCGTGGTCCTGCCCTACGCCCTGCTGTGCCCTATTACACCCAGCTACGCACTGCAATGCCCAGCTTCGACTTGCTATGTCTGACTAACGCCCTGTCACGCCCTGTTACGCCCTGCTGTGCTCTACGACACCATGAACTATTATAACTACTACAATATCTTTATTGTGACTATTATTGCCATTGTTCATCATACCCCCAACCGGCACTGCCAGACACCGCCTACCAAGAGCCTGGGTCTGTCCGAGGTTTCTTCCTAAAAGGGAGTTTTTCCTTGCCACTGTCGCACTTACGCATTCATGCATGCTCTTGGGGGAATCACTGGAATTGTTGGGTCCTTGTAAATTATAGAATGTGGTCTAGACCTACTCTATCTGTAAAGTGTCCTGAGATAATTCCTGTTATGATTTGACACTATAAATAAAATTGAATTGAATTGTTTTATTCCAAAACTCATGCACCTGTTCACACGGATGTGCAAGAAAGTTCCAGTTTGTTCAGGTTGGCAGAACGTGCAATAGGGAGTAGGAATGGCTTTAGAGACGTATCTCTTCTGAGGAGTCCAATATGTCCTATGGCATATGTTGAAGTGGATCTGCTGGTGATTTGGGTTCTTGGAACAGTGGGAAATGTCCCAAACTGTCTCCCAAATAATTACGTTCCCTTCTGGGCTCAGCTCTCGCTCCCATTTCTTTAGTATTGGGAATTCTCCTACAAATACTTGCATCAGTTTAGCATAAGTCCCTGACATTAATCCTCTCACCAGAGAATCAACAAGCCATTTAATGATTGGGTGCATCTCAAGACTGTTCCCCCATGGTACTCCATAACATTTTAGGGCTCATCTTAAGCGAAGATAAAGGAAGATGGATGTCTTAGGGACCTCAAAGCTAGCTTTCAAGTCTTCAAAACTTAACATACCTTCTGAATTGAATAGCTGGTCTAGAGTATAAATACCTCTCCACTGGTTATAAACAAAAGGTTTGTTACCAGACATTAAGTGTATGTTGTGCCAAATTGGGGTGTTCAAATGCCACTTATTGGTGTAGCGTAGTTGCTCCTCGACCTGTTTAAAGTTGGTCAATGTGTTGGTGATAATATAGCCATGGGCTAGCATACACTTTTTTGAACACAGACCTGTAAAGGCAAGGTCTTGCAGTCTTAGACTTCCAGTGAGGTTTTGCTCTATTTCTCTCTATGGCACTGTAGATGAGGGGTCCATCCACACTCTGAGGGCCCGTAGCTGAAAAGCTCTGTGGTACACTTTAAGGTTGGGGAGGGCCAGGCCTCCCGTGTTTGTGGTATGTTGCAGGGTAGAGTATTTTAGCCTAGGTTGTTTATTATTCCAAATATACTGAAGAATTACGGTATCAAGTTTCTTCCAGAAATTTATTGGTGGGGGTAAGGGGATCACTGTACTTAAAGCGTAACTCTCACCAAAATGCAACCTAGGGTCTTTTTGTGAATGTACCCGAGTCAAACTTTCGTTTAAAAGCATATTTAGGACGGAATTGCCACTTTTAAGATTGACCGTATTTTCGTTTTTCGGTCAAATGGCCTTTTGAATGGGAGTGCTACGGGCACTTTTATGCTAGCCTCAAAATAGCTATTTTTAAAACACTAAGAAGGCTTGACACAACATGAAACTTTGTTCGAAGTATCACCAGGGGCTCTACACCTTAACGAAAGCATAGACAACATTGTTTGTGTACACAAAAGAACTCACCGTAGGTCTTGTTGCTTTTTGGCGAGAGTTACGCTTTAAAAAATTCACACGAGGAACTATGTTCATTTTAACGACAGCAATCCTGGACCGTAGCGATGCCGGCAGCGCAGACCAATTGGCCAGATCTCTTTGAACACTACTTAGTATAGTTTCATAGTTGTCCTGGACAACTCGCTGTAGCGATGCATGAATGGTGATGCCCAAATATGTAATTTTGCTTTGGGTTGGTATTGTATCACTAATAGCCTAATAACCTGTCACCTGTCTGTTGTTCAGCAGAAGAAGATTAGATTTATTCCAGATGATTTTATAGCCGGAGATTGAGCCAAATTCGTTAAAGATTTTAGGATTTTCATCATCTCTGACCTGGAGTCCTCCAGGTCAGAGATGTACAGCAAAACATCATCTGCAAATAACGATATTGAGTTGTTATTGGATTTAATCTGGACATTACATATTTTATTTTGCCTTATGGCTTGGGCTAACGGTTCAAAAGAGATCGCAAATAGCTTGGGAGCTAACGGGCATCCCTGTCGCAAGCCATGTGCGACGGGGAATGGCTGTGAATGCAGGCCATTGGTTGAGACTATGGCCGTGGGATTCGCATATTAAGTACGTACCATGTCAATGAATTTGGCTCCCAAACCAAGCCTCTCCATTACTTGACACATGTAGTTCCACTCTAGGCGGTCAAAAGCCTTTTCCGCGTCCAGTGATAAAACTGCTGCCGTTGTTGGAAGGTTTTTGGATTCTTCTATTACATGGAATAATCTGCGTATATTGTCTGCAGCGTGACGCTTTGGTATTAACCCTGATTGGTCGGGGTGGACTAGCTTCTCAATAAAGAGTTCTAGGCGTAGTGCCAAGCCTTTGGAATAGAGTTTAATATCCGTCCCAATGAGGCTGATGGGCCTGTAGTTTAAGCACTCCGTAGGACCTTTACCCTTTTTGTGTATGACCGAAATTAGTGCAGTGTTGGTTTGTTGATGAAAGGTGCCCCTCTCTATGGCCGAGGTTAAAGTTTGTAAGATGGTAGGTCCTAGTATGTCAAAGTATTGCAGCAGAATTCCGTCCAACCCCGGTGTCCCTTTCTTAGCTTAGGTTGACCCAGTTGTTCTGCCTCCTCTGGGTCAAGAAGAGGCAGGTTTAGCTCTTTCAGGAACTTTTGTCACTGTGTCAGATCCGGATTGCAGGAGGATTCATAGAACTTTGAATGCGGATGCTGTTGATAGCAGCTCTGGATTCGCTTTGTTTTAATTTCAGAGCAAGCAATTTGCTTGGTTTGCAACCATTAAAATAGTAATTTTGCCTCCCTCTGTGCATTATGAATTCAGCTCTCCTTCTTAGCAAATCATTTAGCTCTGCTCAATTTGTGACTAAAACAGTATAGATTTAGAAAAACATGTCTTTAGAGACTGTTTAACGATTTACAACGTTCTTCCAACTGCGCAATACTTGCCTCTCTTTTTCTTCAAATTGACCGCAAAGGAAGATGTGAAATCTCTAATAAATCCTTTAGTGGCTTGCCAAATGTACGCCGGGTCCGAAACTGAGTCAGTATTGATTGACATAAACTCTGCCAGCTTGGCTCTAAACTCTGTATCAAAAGCTGTGTTTTGGACAAGGGAATTGTTAAATTGCCATCGCCTAGATCTTTCTCCTAACATATCACAACGGAATGTGGTTATCAGCGCATTGTGAGCAGACAGAATTGCTGGTTCTATTGATATCGTGTGGAACATTGCCTTAAGCTCACTGGAGCACAAAATATATTCAATGCGGGAATGGGTGAGGTGACGCGTGGAAAAGAAGGTGTAATCCTTGCTAGTAGGATTGTCCATCCTCCATATGTCTGTAAGAAGATTCCACAACTGCTTTAAACATGTCTGCCTTTCGTGTGATTGACCCCTGATCTATGATGGTTTAAATCTAGTACTGCATTCATGTCTCCCCCTATAGTAAGTGAATATTCATTGAGAGAGAGCAATTCATTGGTTAGGCGTGGGAAGAAACTTTCATCATATGTAGCCGGTGCATATACCGAGACAAAGGCTATTTTCCTACTCTTTATCGTGGTAGATATATAAGATATCCTGCCTGAAGAGTCTTTACTGCTTTTGTCTACGGTAAGTGCGGATTTCCGCGACAGCAACACGATGGAGCCCTTGGTTTTGTGTCGTCACCAGATGAGGCAGCAACCTTAAAGTATTTATTTTGTAGATGATTTACATCTCTTTTACGTAAGTGTGACTCTTGTACAAGTGTCACGTCTATGTTTTTCCTTCTTAAATAATCCAGGAATTTAGCTTGTTTGATCGGCCCGTTTAGCCCCCTGATGTTAACTGAAAGGATTGAAAGCTCAGCTATCTTCAAAATCGAAACGCATACGTGTCTCGAGTACCCTACCGGATTTTGCTGACAAATCTGTAGTAAAGGTTGAATTGTTAGCTCTGAGCAAGGTGTGACAAAAACATAAAAAGTAAAATAATCCCCTAACCCTCTGAGACCGCAGACCCCCTCCCCTATTTGTAAGATGCGTGACCACATCAAACACAGTTTGCGCAAAACTCCAGCTCAAAACTACACCTCCTGTCTTAAGTCACAGGTTAATTGAACAAGGTCTAGTGAATTCTTATGTTAACAACAAACGATTTAGCGTCGAAGAAAAAGTAATAGACCTGGTTATTTAATGAAATACGTAGGCGAGTGTAGGAGCTCAATCTCTTGCAAGCATAGCGGCCGCCGGTCACGTGCTTCTCTGGAATGTCGGAATTTCTGGGTTCCCAGTCGGAAACTATACATGTCTACGGGAAATGTCATGGTCGGAAAGATAACGTTATTTACTCTATGAAAGACATCCACAAAGACGAAAACTGTCTAAACAGAAAGTTGCGTTATCTTGGCAACAATTATTCCGATTGCCCCGAAACTTGACAAGGTTGTTCCTCATGGCCGGTTTAGCATCTGTGCCAAAGTTGGCGGCAATCGGCCATTAGATGGCGCTTTTTTAATTTTTTTTTATTAATCTGCAAAATATTGACACATGGGAAGCCTACTTTGTCTAACTACTCCTGGGACGTGAGTCCGCTCGGCACAAAAACTTGCATATAGACTCGGAGGACCCTCGTGTCAAAAGAATATTGATAGCTCACACAATGCGCAAGTTACAGAGGACCAACTTCCTGTAGGTGGGTGTGGAAACAGGAACGGTTGTATCTTGCCAACGGCTATTCCAATGGACACAAAACTTAGAACAGTTGTTCCTCATGTGCTGTAACTCAAGGCGGTGTGCCAAATATGGCGTCAATCGGCCTTTAGATGGCGCTGTTTTCATTTTTTTAATTAATTAGCAAATTCGCTTTGAGCGAAATCTACTTTTTTTTAACTCCTCCAAGAGCGTGAGTCCCATCTGAACAAAAATGTACACGTAGACTCGGTGGACCCTCATGACAAGAAGTTATCAAAAGAATTTTGATAGCTAACACAATGCGCAAGTTACAGAGGACCAACTTCCTGTAGGGGGCTGTCAAAACAGGAAGTTGCGTATCTTACCATGATTTATTCCGATTGACACCAAACATGACACAGTTGTTCCGCATAGGGGCTTGAGCATCCATGCCAAATTTAGAGTGAATCAGCCATTAGATGGCGCTGTTAGAATTGCTTTTATTAATTAGCCACATCGCGACATATGGGAAACATACTTTGTCTAACTCCTCCTGGGCCGTGAGTCCAATGTGCACGAAGACTTGGATATAGACTCGGTGGACCCTCGTGACTAAAAGTTATCAAAAGAATTTTGATAGCTAAAACAATGCGCAAGTTATGGAGGAACAACTTCCTGTAGGTGGCTGTTAAAACATGAACAGTTGTATCTTGGCAAAAGTTATTCCGATTTACATGAAACTTAGAATGCGTGGTCTACATGTGATGTTGCGTCTGCCAGTACCCCCGACTGCAAGAAGGCGAGGGCCCGTTCATCGCTGCTTGCAGCTTCAATTTTAGTTAGTTTTGCAAACAGACAAGTAAGGGATAATCACCGAGAGGCAGGGCAATAAACAGTTTGATATGCCCGGCTTGTGGACGGCTTACCAAAACTGTTTATTGCGCTGCCTTGAGGTGATTATCCTTCCCTATTTATTCTACTTCTTGCTTGCCAACATAATAAAACAATTCAAATACTTTAATAATTATGCTTTTTCTTATTCGTATTGCATGCTTATAAATGTATACGCTGTTTGAGTTCATCTCCCTCAAAAAGAATCAAAGAAAACCTTGATTGCAAAGGCAGTTGCCTTTTTTGTGTTTGATTCAAGGGCCCCGTCTTCAATTGTACGCAGCTCCTCATCTGTCAGATCTCGGAAACGGGTACCCTGGGCCTTGTCTTTTTCTTTTGTCATTCCGTCGTCCTCATGGCTCTTTAACCAGTCCTCAAATGTCTTCCCTACTCCAAATATATTAAAATTGACAATGAATTCGTCCATTTTTTAAACACTGTAATGTTTAGAACTACGGCGACTAACGTTAGCTCAACTGTAGCTAACGTTAAATAGTTTCTATAGAAACCACACAAGGCTGCATCTGATCACTAACGTTAGTTTAATAACGCAGTTGCTACATTGTATCTTGCTTGCGAAACTATGTATCGACTGACCCTCCGATAGATTTCCAACACAGTTTAGGAACTTTTTTAAACAAGGTTTATTTTTACAATGGACCTCATGTTTGAAATTTCTGTGATAGAAAAAAAATACAAGCGGCGTATTGATCTACTATTTGATGACGCTGTGCTCAGTCAGCGGGCAACCTGCCGGGTTAATGCCCTCCTCCCAGCCAATCAGAATCAAGCATTCTTAAACGAAGTAGAATAATACAGTTTTGGTTTAGTTATCTTTTTTTGTAATGCCCTTGTTTTTATTTTTGTTTCATTTAACAACAATGTTTTTCCCCTCCTAGTTTTGTTATTTTGTTTTTCGTTAACGATTATAACCTTGATTTCTACTGACTGCAGAACGGCTGCGTTCCAACTCCGGCACAGCTCCGGCAATCCGCAGCCCTCCGGAGCAGATGCTTCTATTTTTGCCAGACGCCGGAGAGCTCCGCAGCAATTCAGCACAGGGCAGATAGTGCGGGACAGAAAGTCGAGCACAGAAGCAAAATAAAGCATCCGGTTAATTTTCAAAATAAAATACACCGTGCTCACGGCGGATCATATTTCCTTGCACTACACCTTCAAAACACAGCACAGAGTTGTTTCCCCTCTACTCCTCTGGATGGAAACAAACTGTTGTTGGTTTTGTGGTTCTATTCTATCTGAATTCGCAAGATCTCGTGGGTCCTCGTGACTTCAGCTGTCAGTCATGGCCGCAGCCGTTACGCAACAAATCCGGACCTGGTGGGTATTGACGGACGGCGGAGCACGGAGCCGACATGCAGCGGAGCCGGTCCTGCATTCGGTGGAAATCAGTGTAGAAAAACTGACAGCTGCATGTGGTTAATATGATGTTACCACATCGTGGTATATATGAGGTTACCATTGGTGTCCTGATAAAATTGGTGCTATAAATTCACATTAAAATGGGAGCGGATCAGAAAACATCAAAAGGTCTTCCTTAAACATGATCAACTATAAAAACACAGAAACCCAATTAGACAGTCTTTCTCTAATATGTTTTTTGTTCTTCTCATTTTGGGGGGCATTTTTAAGTCTTTATTATAGACAGTAGAGAGATGACAGGAAACGCGCGAGGACGAGATATGCAAAAAAGGTCTCCAGCCAGACTAGCACCGTGGATGTTGCAGTTCATGATTATCTCAATTCTACATTCTATGAGCCTGTTTTAATAAAGGTCCCAGCCATTTTTAAATTAGTTACCTCAGTTAGTATTCTGAATAGCTGAACTTTGAAGACAATATTATTTTAATGTTGTTTTTATATTTTCATAAAAGAGTGTCCAATTTTAACTTAATTGCTTGCTGCCTAATTGGATTGTGGTTCCACCCCCTTGAGGTCTAACTCAAACCAATTAGATAATTTCTGCATCATGACGAGCTCCGCCTCTAAGACATATTTGCTTTAGTAAATTCCAATTTGCCTCCTGCTGCATATGCTTCTGTGTATAAGATATTTTGTGTGGTCCTCTCTCTGTCTCTCTGTCTCTGTCTCTCTCTCTCTCTCTCCATATTCTCTATATTTATTCTCTATATTCTCCATGCGCTTTGTATATTTAATGCAGACGAATGGGCAGCTTGGTGGAGAACACAGACAGAGGTAGATATACCTCTCAACAGAGAGCAGCAAGAGAGGAGGAATAAAGCAGATGAAAGAAATGAGAGATATAAGTAGGGGGGGATAAGGGCGAGCAAGATGGAGTAGATAGAGAAGAAGAGGAAAAAAGAAGAAGAGAGCGAGAGAGAGAGAGAGAGAGAGAGAGAGAGACCCCAAAGTGGCCCTTAAACTGCTTCAAATCGGTCATTAGTGTAATCAGGGGGAAAAGCATTGCAGAAGTCTGCTCCATTAGGGGGGATGGTGAATCCATGTCTCTCTCTCCTTTTCTCCCTCTTTATGTCACTTCCCCTCTCATCATTTCTTCTCTGCTCCCTCTCATGTGCTTCTCCAAGACAAAGAAATGTATGTCCTATTTTTTAAAAGGTTTTAAAGGTCTATCTCTGAAGGGATCCTTTCCATAATGTTGTCAGACACTTAGAATATTAATCTGAGCCTGTCAGTGGCAAAACAAGCATTTTTGTGAAGGTAAATACAAGCTGGACAATTGCCCTATTAACTTACATTGTAGCTTGTTTCACCGCTGTCGACTGCAGCGATCTTGCTTAATACTGGACCTATGTCAAAGATTGTTGTTCCCATCAGTCACTTAGACACAAAAACATAGGAAAATAGGTTGAAAAAAAACAGTAGTAACACTTTAATAAGGGATTCACCTGGATGTGCAGAGTCTTCGATTGCTGCAGAGTAAGTTTCACACACAGTGTCAGTGCTTCACCTTAACAACACATTTTCCAGTGTGGTAATTATAAAAAAAAAATGTCACTATGATATTGAACCTTGAGAGTTTCTATTTCCTCACAGAGAAAACCTCTTATTGAGGAAGAGGACAAAGAAGCTGCCCGTGGTCCAGGTTGTGAACCAGACACTAGCTAAGCAGGACTCAGTCCTTGGGCAAGTTACTTCCAAAATGTAATACATTATAGATTATTAGTTAGTGTCATTTGAGAGCAATTAGTTATATTACAATATTACTGTCTCTGAATTGTAATGCTTTACACTACTTTTGCATTACTTTTGAGTTACTTTCACCAAAATAACAGAGGAAGTTTGACTTGGCAGGTAGTTGAATTTGTGAATTTCACCACCGGATCAATAAAGTCTCCTCTTTATCCACTTTAATACATCATAGATTATTTGTATTTATATTTAATATTTTGTATAACTAATATGAATATGCAAAGCAACTCAAGCTATAAAAAATAGAGAAGTAAAATGTATAATAGGCAAATAGGAGAAAATGAAAATACTCAATTAAAAGTACCTTAGTTGTATTGAAGTACGGCATAGTTACTTTCCATGACTGATAAAATGCAATGGTATTTGCGTGTGGCAAGCCTAAACATTAATTCCCAACATGTTTATATCTGTCAGCAGCTCGGACACACTGCTGTCCGCGCTGATGTACCGTCACCTGTTGGGACACAGATGTTGTCCGTACCGTCTCTGGTTCTGGCTCTGACCACAGGAACAGTGACGGGACAGCTCGCTTCAACGCAATGTAATAACTCCTGAAAATAATATCCATCTCCAGTATCTGTCTCTGCAGTCATCTCCAGCATTGAATACAGCAACAGGAAATAATACTCACAGCTTTTTTTTTCTGTGAAGAAATGTTTCGTGGTGTTGCGTTAAAATGCGTTGGAACTCGCGTTACTGAGATTGTAACGGGTATAATATTACCTAAATTTAATTAGTAATGTGTTATATTACTGCGTTACAGCAAAAATAAATACATTACTGTAATTGCGTTACTTTTGTAACATGTTACTCCCAACACTGTCCACCAGTATTATCACAGTTTCTAAGTTCTTATTCAAAACCACACAAATCACAAGAGAACGGCTGGGGATTAAACCTCAATACTGTGCCCCTATTATGCTTTTTGGGATTTTTCCCATCTTTTAATGTTATATAGTTTTCTGTGTATGTAATAGATGTATACAAAAAAAACCACATTTCACTCCAAATAGAGCTTTCTCTCCCACAGACAGCACTATTTCTCAACTGCCTGAAACGCCGTGCCAACATTCCTGTTTGAAATTCCTCAATTAGTGATGTCACTGATTGAAAATGCCAGGCCATAGGTGTGCAGCCCATAGGTCCTGCCTGAGCAAGCACATCCTGCCCAGTGGCTCCTTTGAATTTGGTTGACCAGAGTGGGCCAACTGACCAATCAGAGCAGACTAGGCTCCTTTCAGGAAGGGGGGCCAAGCGCTCAGACAGACTATTTCAAGCAGAGGAGCTGCAGCAATGGGCAGTATGAGAAACATAATATGTTTAATATGTATGAACATCACAGCATGTAAATCTATTCTAGTAAACCCCAAGAGTACAAATATGACGCTAAAAAGGAGTATGATAGGGGCTCTTTAAATTTTGTGGCCGTAAAGCTGGCCCTGAATGTCTGATCAGATTTGTGATGTTTGTTTACTTATTCTTTATTGGGACTGATCAAGATTTAAATGGTTATTTTTTGTTTTTTGTTCTGTGTATAGCTGCATATGTTTAACATATAGTAAACATATGTTTTACATTTATTATTGAACATTTTCAAATGACCTACCTACTCACCTATTTCCACATACAAAATCGACTCTGCTTCAATAGTCTTGATTTGTTTCCAAGTTTAGTGTAAATTCTAATTAAATGTAATCATTAAAAGAAAACACGAATAAATGCGCGCTTGCATCCACTCCTGTTATGCAAATGTTAGGAGTAGGGCTGCAACTAACCATTATTTACATTATCGATTAATCTGACCATTAATATTTTAATCATTCAATTAATCCTTCATTACTAAATAGTGAAAAACCTGCAATTTACCACTTGGTAACATCTTCAAGGTGATGTCTTGTTTTGTCTTAAAACTAAATCCAAACAGGAATGGGGAGCTGTAACATTTTAGCACTATTTTTGCTTGACAATGCCTGAAACAATCGATTATCAAAATGGTTGCTGATAATTTATTTGTCGATCGACTTGTGAATCACTGTAATCAACTAATCATTTCAGCTCTAATACGGAGTAACGTGCATCTGTTAACTGTTAATAACTGTTTCTAATTAAAAATGCGCATAAACAGAGATGGAAACACACTTACTGTATCAGCTCTGTTCAAACATCAATGACTTGAAAAATGGGCCACACACAGACTTCACAGCTTCACGCCTGTCACGTTTATTGACCCTGTTGTGTTTGTGCGTCTCTCTCTTTACGCAGGTCATCAGCTTTCAGAGCCTCCCAGTTCGGCAGGACTGGCTTTAGTAAATCTGCATAAAAACACCCAGACACAAGAAACAAAGTTTTTGATTTTTGTTTATTTTGGCACGAATTACCTTTTTCAACAAATTATGTGCGAGAATCAGAAGATCACCGATGAACAGTCAAAATGCATTGAGCTTTTTATTTTATTTTTTTATTTTATAAAAAAGAATAGATAAATAAAAAATATTGTTGCAGCTTTTGATTTTAATGGGATTTTGGTCTTTTTAGAAGAAGACATCTGTTGCCCTGTCACATCACTAAGCCAAGGAGGTCAATAATCAGACCAAAATCTTAAGGAGTTTTCCGATTTTGACGGGTTGTGTTTGTGCATCAGGTTTCCAATCCAACCCAGATCTGCTACGTGAAGTCCAGCCTCCAGAGTTTCATCACCTTGGCAGACTTAACCAGAGACATCAGCTGCCAGAATGCGTTGTGGAGTTCACTGCCTGGTCAGTGACCACTGATCAGGTACAGCAGCCACACACACACACACACACACACACACACACACACACACACACACACACACACTTTCTGTGTGTTCAGGACGCTCACGAGTTCCTGGCGACTGTAATGGATCAGATCAGGGAGGCGCCCAGGGGGCATCAACCAGAAATAGGCCATGCAGTTGCTGAATCTGTCTTCATTTCAGATGAACAAAGGTCAGTTTAAAAGATTTTCGTCAGATTTTGAGAGGCTCATCCGCTCGTCATTTCCGGGTGAGTCCCGACTGCCCTGTCTCCGACTGAACATGTCGGGTCGGCCAAAATAAAGGCCAACAGCTCCTCCGACGGACGATGGCACGAAACACACCAAACCGACTCGAGTCACTGACCTCGCCAGACTGTCCAACGGCCGATTATCGGGTTGGTGTGTCAGCGCCATAATATGGCAGTGGATTGGACTGAAAGTCAGACTAGTATCATTATGATTGAAGATGAGTTGGTTTGTATTAACTAAGCTTGCTCTCTAGGAAAGACTGACTTTAAATAAAATATAAAAATATATACATGTATTTTTCTAAAATAAAAACTAAATTAAGGCGGAGTTTATACGGAAACGATCTGAAGAGAAAACACAAAAGTGGCGTTGTGTTCTCACTTTAGACGAGAGTTTTGGGGGGGAAATCTGCGTGCATATGGTGACGCAAAAGTATATGAAATTCGATGTAGTATGCACGCCAGGCGGCTAGGTGGCACTGCCACACAACACCACCAAGGCCACGCCTACGTAGAACCTTCCTTCTACTTCTCTCCTTAGTAGCGCTAAACCAAAACATATTGAAGCGAACAACAAAAGCTTGTCTGGAAAGACGAGGAGGTGGAGTTGCATGTTTGTCTGATGATGACCAGCACAGTCGACCGTGATAAGCCACAGCACAGCACCCACAGGAGCACTACCAGTATCCTGGGCCTCGCAGCCCTTCAGCTGCTGCTTGAGAGCGAGAGGCAGTGGGCAGAGGAAGGTGAAGCAGACCCTCCTCTGCCCGCTGCCACTCGCTCTCTCTCTTTCTCTTCATCCGCAACGTGGTAGCCTACTCTGGCTCAAATGAATAGCCTACATATGGTCATCGAACTATAACAACCTTATCCACATTGTCAAAATCATTTAAATATTGAGCCATTACATGCCTCCAAACCTCATTATCTAAAGATATAGCTACTCTAGATGACATTGACGTGGCCTCCAGCACTACTGTTAGAAATTTAGGAGTTATTTTTGATCAGGATATAGCCTTTAACACCCACTTAAAACAAACCTCAAGAACATCCTTTTTTCAGGTCTGTGAGCGCCGGAATTCTTATTGGTTGGTAGTTAATCAAATACTTATGTCATGCAATAAAATGCAAATTAATTATTTAAAAATCATACAATGTGATTTTCTGGATTTTTAGATTCCGTCACTCACAGTTGAAGAGTACCTATGATAAAAATTACAGACCTCTACATGATTTGTCAGTAGGAAAACCTGCAATATCGGCAGTGTATCAAATACTTGTTCTCCCCACTGTAAATCATGGTTGCAGCTGTAGCCGTGGTCCTGCTAGGCGCCCTGCTACACCCTGCTATGTCGTGCAGTGCCCTGCTATGCCCGGCCACGTCATGCTATACCCTGCTACGTCAACTACTATTTCTAGTCATAGTTCCATTATCTTTGTTGTGACTATAATTGCCACTGTTCATCATACCCCCAACCAGCACCGTCAGACAACCGCCCACCAAGATCCTGGGTCTGTCCGAGGTTTCTCCCTAAAAGGAAGTTTTCCTCAGCACTCAAGGTTTCTGCCTAAAAGGGTGTTTTTTCCTCGCCACTGTCACACTAAGTGGGAATTACTGGAATTGTTGGGTCTTTGTAAATTTAACAGTGTGGTCTAGACCTACTCTATCTGTAAAGTGTCTCGAGATAACTCTTGTTATGATTTGATACTATAAATAAAATTGAAATTGAATTGAAATGTCTAGGGCTAACAGAGCTTGGTTTTGCTCATGCATTTGAAAAGTGCAGAAGCTAATGCTAGACCGCCAGACTGGAGTTAAGGATTAGAGGCCTACTTTTGAAGTTGACTTTGGGCACTGCTTCCCAGCTCGCTTCTCGTTGCAGTGTTAAACAGGGTCGACCCTCAGTTGACGGTTCATTTGTAGACAATTAACACAACTTGGTGGGGAAACGTCACGACAAATCAGAAACGCATCCTCTTCCAGTCAGTCTCTCACTGTGACTGTTCCACAGCGACATGTGTCCCTTCAGCTTTATATTCACTTTGAAAACTCCTTGACACAGGTAATCCACACCAACCCGGAATAAAAAAAAACACTTATATTACACTAATATTACACGTAAATACATTTTGTTATATACATAACTATATATATTCCTGTATACGAAAAAAAGAAAGAAATGTTGACTTTGTATTGCAAACATAAATTTTTAACTTTGAGCTCCCAGGAAACTCAATACATTTTCAGTATGATTATTAAAATCGGAGGGAGTGGAAGCAGTTACTCAAAGCCATCACTGAGCTCTGTTGCTCTCTGGAGTCTGAATTAATGTCTTCAGAGCATCAGTAACGTTGTGTTAATGTATCCATTAGACACCACTGCCAGCTCCCAGTATGTCTGTCTCCTCTACTGTCTGGAGACTGGAGAGAGGGACAAGAAAGGACAGACAAATGTGGCAAAAGCGAGAAAGAAGAAGCAAAGAGGGTGAAAGTAGAGAGGTGGGAGGATGTCTAGACAAATAGAGGAAGACACAGGACACCCAGAGGCACACAGCAGTGAACTAATAGAAAATAGACAAGAAAGGACAAAGCGATAGGTAGAAACTGAAAGCGGGAAACGGTGAAAATTACTGAGGGACAGAACCAGGAGTGACAGAGTGAAAGAGACAGATCAAGCGACAGAGAGAATTAAAGGGCGACACAAGAATCAGAGTGCGGCAGAAACGACTGAGGGACTAATTTATTTAACAGGGTTGCCATGGGGAACAGCATCTATGATGAATGTGTGGGTTGATTATGCAACCAATTGGCTATAATTCACCCAGCTGCCAGAACATCATGACCACCGATCCACATGGAAGGCTTTACTGGAAAGGAAATGTTGCTGTGTGTTGGCAAAATACTGATGGCCACTGACCAACAGATACAGTTGCTTGCATTTTCATTTACTAGATCGCGCTTTCTGTTTAACAAAGGGTTGAAAGCACAAAGGATTGCCATTCCTTGAGCCTTTTTCTTTAAACCAAGGGCGCCATCTAGTGGGCTCAGACAGACACAAAGCTTCATGAAGCTTGATTTGGCCATCACTAGCTGCAAGGTGTCGTCAACTTGTAAGTAAAGATGAAGATGATGCTAGGCCTTTATATTTATATATAAAATACATATATACTTATATTATTTCTGAATAGTGTAAAAAATAACTCTTTTATTGTGTCAGACTTTATTTACATTGTGAACAACCTTCTCAGTACTACACATTAGCAGGAGCCCGTCTCGTTCACATCCTCTGCTCACCGCCGTCGGTCCCTAAAGAGATTACAATGACTTTACAATCAATATTTTTCTAGTGCTTCAGTGACAAATGTAATTTTTTTACCCTATCTAGTTTGAATTTAGCGGCGCTGGCAATGGCACTTAATGTACAGAAAAGCGCCAGCTGACATTAGCTAGCTGACGTTAGCACAGAGATGGGGACTCGAGTCTGAGACTCGGACTCAAGTCGCACTTAAGTTGCACAAATGGCTAACTTCAGACTTGACTCGGACTCGACCCAAAAGACTTCAGACTTGACTTGCGACTCTTCCCAAAAGACTTCAGACTTGACTCGGACTCAAGCTTCGAGACTGGTCAACAACCTGTTTTCATGCAATTATTGCTTTTTAAATCTAAATGTATTCATGTATTTCTATTTTCTTTTATTGGCGCATATACGTTAGGGAAACGTATGGACGAGCTGCATGTCCCCTGCCCTTTGCCATAATGTGCAACATATTGCTAAGCCTATGCCTTATGTTTGCTCACTCACATATCAAAAAATGCATTGACGATGGCGACACCAAGTCCTCCTGGAGTTGTGCCTTTTGTCATTAGTTTTGCTTTCAATAACTTTGTAAACAGTGGCAGTAAGCGAATAGCTAAATACAAGGTGTGTGGCACCAAGATAAATGATGCCGGATCAACAACGTCGAACTTCATCAGGCATCTCAAAACGCACCCAGATAGGTCAGTCACTTGCAATGTGAAAGAGACGTTACATTTAGCATATATCGTCACAGGTAATAAGATAACCATTGCAAAGTGTTGTGCTAATACTGGGAACAGGCAAATTGTATCTTTATAGTTAGTAGTTGCTGAGGCTCAGACATCCATGGCGCACAGGAGGCGGGACGCACAGATCCATCTCTCCAGGAACAAACGCTGTGTCGGTTGGGCAAACTCATGTGATGCGTAATTGATCCCGTGGATGATCTGTAGGCTATTAAGTGAACAAGGTATACCCGGTCCACCAAACACTGGGCCGTCTTGACTGTCTTAATTCTGCACATATTTATGTTACTGTAGTCCTATTTACTATTTCATTATTTCATCCATGTGTGGCGCAGCAGATCGTGCACACTGTCACCTGCCATGGAGACGCTGGCCTCACTAACCTCTCCTCCTCTGAGTCGGATCTCCCTCTCAGTTTCACTGAGCGTACTAACACTTAGAAAATAAATGGCATTACTTCAGTGAGTTCAAACTGCTTATTGTGCGTAATTTGGACTGACACTGAGATGCATGTTGTTCTGTAACTGGTGTGGCGCTGCCACTATTCTCTTGATTTCCACTTCAACATTAGACATTTTTTTGAGTGAAAGAAATGTTACATTTAGCATATATCGTCACAGGTAACAAGCTAACCATTGCAAAGTGTTGTGCTAATGCTGGGAACAGGCAAATTGTATCTTTGTAGTTGTATCCATATGATGTGACAGACTTAGGTTAATATTTCACCAGGTCCGAGGGCTAGAGGAATGTGTTAAGTAGACCCCATAAAGTTATCCTACAGCTGATTTTGATACTGTACTGTATGGATGGTAGCTACAGGACATGCTTTGAATTCATAAGATTTAACAATACAGTGTTAGGGACAGATCAGATGGCCAGAGACTTGAGACTTGACTTGGACTCGCCGCTCAAAGACTTGAGACTTGACTTGGACTCGAGCTCAAAGACTTGAGACTCGACTTGGACTTCCAAAAAATTTCTTGAGAACATCTCTGCGTTAGCAGGCTAGGTTGCGAGCCCTGATTTGTTCAGTAATGGCGTAATGTATTCAATTCACAATTTATTACATAATCTGGTAAAATAAACTTCAACATATTGCAAATCAAACCAAAAATGAATTACATTTTTACAAAATCAGTTCCTGTTCCCAAAAGCAGGAGACCAGTCAGGCAGGGCTGACAAGGACAGGTGAAACATATCAGGGTGGGGGAGACAATCACAAAGGCGGGAAAACACATAAGGCAAGAAGTAAAATGAGACATGACACATAAGAAGAACCTACAAAATAAAACAAAACCCAGAGTCATGACAGTACCACCCCTTCAAGGGACGGATACCAGATTTCCACCTAACTGGTTGGGTGAAGGGGATCCACAGGAGGGAATCAGGGCCAAGTGTCCAGGTAAAGAAGAAGAACAGGGGAATGGACAGGGGCGGAGCAGAAGACCTCAATGAGTTCTGAGGAATTGAGACCATGAACGATAACCGGTGGAACCAGAAGAACAGAATCTATTGACTGTCGGAGCACAGGAACTGATGACAGAGGATCTGGAACGTGAGACAGCAGAGGACCTGGAACTTAAGTTTTGCAGCTCAACAGGAACTTGTGTTGGCCAGACCACACTGGGGAACGAGGAGCAGGCATCGGTCAGACTGCAGACTGTATTGATGGCCAAATGAAGCTTCATGAAGCTTTGTAAACCGTTTACTTTGTCTGAGCCCACTAGATGGCTCTCTCCTTGAGCCCTTTTCTCTAAACCAAAATTGCCATCTAGTGGGCTTAGGAAATAAAAAAAAATGGTTCATGAAGATTCATGTGGCCATCATGAACTGACTGGGAACGAGGAGCAGGCGTCAGATGGAATGGCGACTGGGAAAGTGGAACTGGCACAGGAACAGAGGAGACGTTGCCAGAATGGACGACTCTGTAAATGCTGAGACGTCAGCTGGGACCCTTGACTCTTGAAATGGTTCAGGGTCTGGCTGGACATCCATCAAGCAGCTGGGCTGCAGAGCTGCTGGACAGCTTAGTCATCATGGCACTGAGCAAACTTATAATACTGTGATGCAAAGTGCTAATGAAGCTGTTGGACTATTGTAAGGGATCACAAATCAAGAAAATGTTCAGGAGGTTTTTACCGGTAACCAAATTATCTGCATACGTCTCCTCCTCTCCAAAACAAAAGGAGCATTTAAACCGGTAAAAAAACACTGAATAAAGCTGTTTCACGTTAAGAAATCTGTGTTTCTCCAACTCTGTTGGCAACTCTGAAAATTACATATTTTACCTAAGGCAAAGGTAGATGAGATTTAGCTTAATGATTCAGTGTGCTTACACTGACTGTTCTGGTTGTCCCTTCAGGTGAAATGTACAGAGTGAAAATGTTTTTTGAAACTTCTGAGTTCAGTCCCAGATGTGAAAATACCTGTATAATGAGCCACTGGCCTCAGTGACTGCAGGCCTGCGGCAAAAACCCCAAAGCTAACCCCTTACAGCTCAGGAATAATGGTAAAAGAGATAAAGTGGAGACAAGATTTTGCAGTGTCTGAGGTTTCCAGGTAAGACTCCATCAGGCCTTGCAGCTTTTCTGACATGTTCCTGATGAAAACCACTTCATCCTCAATGATGAAGATAGCTTTAGAGCCTCTGCACTGGTCTAAGGACTTTTGAATAGTTTGGTGGTGGAGAGGAGAGCTCACTGTTGCTGGGAGGGTATAGAAGGAAAAGAAGACATTAAAGTATTATGCTCATTTTCATGTTCATAATTGTATTTAGAGGTTGTACCAGAATAGGTTTATGTGGTTTAATTTTCAGAAAACACCATATTTTTGTTGTACTGCACATTGCTGCAGCTCCTCTTTTCACCCTGTGTGTT
This sequence comes from Sander vitreus, assembly GCF_031162955.1. NCBI lineage: Eukaryota > Metazoa > Chordata > Actinopteri > Perciformes > Percidae > Sander > Sander vitreus. The sequence continues at coordinate 28,303,528 of NC_135864.1, read as the reverse complement.
GCGCTCTCTGTTTTAGCAACAGAGTGAGACATCTCACTTCTGTACCATCTTTGTTGGGAGTCGTACATGCGTAAGTACTGCTTGCTTGTCAGTTGCAGAGCATGAGGGAGTGTGTTACAAAGTGATGCACGTTCGAGCAAAGTAAAGGCTGGACTACAATTGAGCTGTTTGGAGCAGTTTGTGAATAGTGTTTTCTCTGGAAGATGGTAAATCCCTTTGGGATGGACTTTGGGCTTTTTCACTTTGTAAACCTAGAATGTGCACAAAAAGATATATAACACAATAAAGGAAAGAGGAAAAGCCAAAAAGCACAATATGAGCACTTTAAGTCTTCCAGAATATTGGTTCTATTCATTTCTGGTTAATCCACTTGATTACGAAAAAGAACATTTTCTGTCCCACAATCTTAGGTTTAGAGTCTAATCTGTGATGTGGGGATAAAAAAGCTGAATACATTATTATGTATCCTCCAGGTTAATGAGATAGTGGATGCTGTGCACATTATTATGAATGCCTCAAGACTGTATTTCTTAAGTAAAATAGGTGTATTTGTATAAAACACATCTATTGACCTAGGGCCAAATTGCGTTCTCCATACAGATTTGACTTATTCAACACCCAGCAGCAGATATCCATAGGTGGTCCTTTCTACACAGCCCAGTCTCATGGCAGTTCGTGAAATGGTGACGTTATTTAATCTATTGATTCGTGTACAGGTACATGTTTTTCTGGTTTTTATCGTGTTGGTGAGCATGAATTTTAAACTAAGGTATTTGAATGGGAAGCATATTACGTGATAACAGCACGATTATGGTAGCGAGTAGTATTGAAAAGCCAAAAATCCGCGTAAGGAGATTGGTTGGGGTGGTGGATGGGTCAAACAACACAGGACTTTCACCTCGGAGACCGGGGATTGCGTCCCGCATGTGGTAGTTCCTTTCCGCATTCTTGTTTTCCTAACCACAACCTTTCCCTGTCTTTCTTTTCCTAACCACAACCGTCCCGCTGTTGTTACCATCGTTGTCGCCGGCGTGCAGTGTTTAATTTCCCCGTTGTTGCGTCCCCCAGAGAGCGCGGATTGTGTCCCGGTGGCCGTTGTTGTCACCGTCTATCGCGTGTGGCGTCCCCGTTTTTGCATCCCCCAGAGCAGGCCAGTGTCATGGCAGTTGTCGCCGGCGTGCGGCGTTTAATTTCCCCGTTGTTGTGTCCCCCAGAGACCGTGGATCATGTTGTCACCATCTCCCCCAGAGCAGGCAGCCCAGCAGCAGCCCAGCTGCAGCCCAGTTGCATGGCAGTTCGTGAAATGGTAACGTTCCAATTTCGTGGTGACCACCACGAAATAAAGTAGAAAATTGTTTCCCTGTACACGAATCAATAGATCAAAATAACGTGACCATTTCACTAACTGCCGTGAGACAGAACCTTCCAATGTGGGAGTATGGAGCAGGTCATTGTTAATAACGATATGCGATAACGATCCAAGATGTAAGGGCACTGTCAATGGTTAAAAGGCCTGATGCTATGGCAACCACATATGATTTTGAATTTTAAAAAGGGGAACCACCACCCCGGTCTGCCACTCCTTAGGCACCGTCCCAGACTTCTACGCAATGTTGAAGAGGTGTGTCAACCAAGACAACCCCTCCACACCCAGAGCTTTAAGCATTTCTGGACGGATCTCATCAATCCCTGGGTCTTTGCCATTGTGGAGTTGTTTAACTACCTCAGCAACTTCCACCAGGGAAATTGACAACAATCCCCCATCATCCTCCAGCTCTGCCTCTACCATAGAGGGCGTATTAGTTGGATTTAGGAGTTCCTCAACGTGCTCCTTCCACCGCCCTATTACCTCCTCACGTTGAGGTCAACAGCGTCCCATCCTTACTGTACACAGCTTGGATGGTTCGCCGCTTCCCCCTCCTGAGGTGGCGAACGGTTTTCCAGAAGCACCTTGGTGCCGACCAAAAGTCCTTCTCCATGTCTTCTCCGAACTTCTCCCACACCCCGCTGCTTTGCCTCTTTCACAGCAGAGGCTGCAGCCCTTCGGGCCCTTCGGTACCTTGCAACTGCCTCCTCCTTCAGTCGGACGGCTTCCCTGACCACCGGTGTCCACCACGGTGTTCGTGGGTTACCGCCCCTTGAGGCACCTAAGACCCTAAGACCACAGCTCCTTGCCGCAGCTTCAGCAATAGAAACTTTGAACATTGTCCACTCAGGTTCAATGCCCCCAGCCTCCACAGGGATGCACGAAAAGCTCCGCCGGAGGTGTGAGTTGAAAGTCTGTCAGACAGTGGCCTCCTCCAGACGTTTCCAATTTACCCGCACTACCCGTTTGGGCTTACCAGGTCTGTCCAGAGTCTTCCTCCACCCCCTGACCCAACTCACCACCAGATGGTGATTGGTTGACAGCTCCGCCCCTCTCTTCACCCGAGTGTCCAAAACATACGGCCTCAGATCAGATGAAACGATTATAAAATCGATCATTGACCTTTGGCCTAGGGTGCTCTGGTACCAAGTACACTTATGAGCGTCCCTATGTTCGAACATGGTGTTCGTTATAGACAATCCATGACTAGCACAGAAGTCCAACAACAAACAACCACTCTGGTTTAGATCAGGGAGGCCGTTTCTCCCAATCACGCCTCTCCATGTGTCTCCATCATTGCCCACGTGCGCGTTGAAGTCCCCCAGCAGAACTATGGAGTCCCCCACTGGAGTCCCATGCAGGACTCCACTCAAGGTCTCCAAGAAGGCCGAATACTCCAAACAACAGTCAAAAGTTTTCCCCCCCACAACCAGCAGGCGTAGGGAGGCGACCCTCTCGTCCACCGGGTTAAACTCCAACGTAGCGGCGCTCAGCCGGGGGCTTGTGAGTATCCCCACACCCGCACTGCGCCTCACACCCTGGGCAACTCCGGAGAAGAAAAGAGTCCAATCCCTATCCAGGAGTATGGTTCCAGAACCGAGACTGTGCGTAGAGGTAAGCCCCACCAGATCTAACCGGTAGCGCTCCACCTCCCGCACAAGTTCCGGCTCCTTCCCCCACAGAGAGGTGACATTCCACGTCCCCAGAGCCAGCGTCTGCTGCCCGGGTCTGGTCCGTCGAGGCCCCTGACCGTCACTGCCACCCGTGTAGCTTAAAGTGTTTACATGTAAAATAGGGGCATATTATAGTGCAGAGGTATTAGAATGTTTTTTGGAATAGCAATCAGGTCATGTGTCTTTTTAGTTTATTACTGTTTATTGTTTAATAATATGATAAACATGTTTTGATGCTGCTGCACATACACATGAACAAATAATCCACAGAATGGTGGTTTATTTTATCAGCACCACATGGAGCTTATGTAAAAATGTAATTATATTGTGATTCGGTGTGACTCCAGGCAAACAATGCATTGTAAGATGATGAATGCATTTCTCTTTCAGCACTGATTATGTTTTCATTTTGCCAGCTTTTCTTCACCTTTCTGAGCTCCTATTGTTAATAAAACAGAAAATAGCAAAACACAGTCTATAAAAGAGTATATGAGCAAAGAAGAATGGCTTTCATCCAAATTTGAAAGATTTGTGGGAACAATACATTTGTCTATACTGATGTTTTTGTACTTTTAGCCATGCTAGCACTTTTGGTGGGTAAGTTGGTTGGTCAACCGCTTTGCTCCAGATTGAAATGTCTCAAAAACAATTTATTGATAGATTGCCATGTTATTTGGTTCAGACATTCTTGATCCCCAGATTATGTATCCTTATGTCTTTTGTGATCACATGACTTTTCCTGTAGCCTACCAACTAGTTAACATTTGCACTTATCCAGGGAAACATCTCTATTTCTACAAGAGGGATTGGTACACATTTTAGTACTGACATTCATTGTCCCCAGAAGATAACTTCTCCCGACTTTGGTGACTCCCTGACTTTTCCTCTTGCGCCAACAGTAGGTTGACATTTGTGGTTCAGAGTAAAATATCTCAATGATTTGATGCAAACATTCATGGTCTTTGTGAACTTTGCCAACTCCAGAAGTGATGTCCAAATAAAGCTTCATGAACCATTAGTTGTATTTGTTGACCCAACTAGATGGCACTAGAGAAAAATTTAGATAAAAATGTTTAACAAATGGCATTTCAGTGCGCTTCATGAAGCATTATTTGTGAATCACTCAGATTCATTTGTGAATTTGTGTTCAGCCTCAATTCTACTTTGTTTTAGTGCTATTTTGCATGTTATCAAGTGTTAACATAATAACAACCATTATCGATATACTTAAGTTAATGATAAGTAATTGATTGACCGTGAACATGAACATTAAAAATGGATTGGTTGGCGACTGGTTGACGTGCTGACGTTTATGGTAAGCCTATTGTCTCATTTCCGGTGCTACCGTTTCACGGACGCTACTTTGCTGCTGCAGCAAAAACTTACTCAACTCTGCTTTATTGTTTAATTTAGTGGCTAAGTGCCTGGATTGTATTTAAACTACACTAGTTATACTCAGGCACTTATAGTTTTCTTCTCTTACTGCGACAGCCTCGCTGATCTCACAATTGTTAAAACGCTGTTATAAATGATAATATATTATATATTATATGATAATGATATATGTAATAAATGTAGTATATTCACTGCTCTGGAGGCAAGGCTTAGTGAGTTTGAGGCACGGCTCTGCACCATGGAATCAAAATCATATGCTTCCCTAGCTAGCCAACGTAGCTGGTGCGGACCAACATACTGTAGCTTCTGTTAGCAGTCCCCCGGCAGGCCCCGTGCAGCCGGGTGAGTGGGTGACTGTCCGAAGGAAGCGTAGCGCTAGCTCTAAACGGCGGTTGCTCTAAACCGGAGCCTATGGCTAACCACCAACATCTTCGCCTTTCTAACAGTTTCTCCCCACTCACTGATACACCCCCTGAGAAGCCAACTCTGGTTATTGGGAGCTGTATACTGCGGAACATGAAGTTGGCGGCTTCAGCAGCTGCGGTCTTGTGTGTCCCTGTGGCCAGAGAGGGCGATGTAGAATCCTATCTAAAGCTGCTGGCTAAAAATAACCGTAAATACAGTAAGATCATACTTCACGTAGGTGGTAATGATACCTGATTACGCAAATCGGAGATCACTAAAATTAATGTTGAGTCACTTGTGCATATGCAAAGACAATGTTGGACACAGTAGTTTTCTCTGGACCCCCCGGCAAATCTGATTAGCGATGACATGTATAGCCGCATGTCATCCTTCCACCGCTGGTTGTCGGGGTGGTGCCCAGCTAATGATGTGGGCTATGTAAATAACTGGAGGGCGTTCTGGGGAAAGCCTGGTCTGATTAGGAGAGACGGCATTCATCCCACATATCAAGAAATCTGACCGAGTCTATTATCGGTCATAAATCATGACAACCCAAAGTTGATATCAGGAATCAGAGGTGCAATGTTACGTGTTTCTCTGTGCTTCCGTTGGAGCAGTCGCCCACTCATAGTCCCATAACCACGGTGTCTGTCTGAGTCAGGGGGGACTCAGATCAGTTAAATCAAAAGTAAACAAAAGAGGCGCTATACTTAACAACCTAATTGGAATTAAAACTAACACTGCAATGACAGAACAGAATAGGAAATTTAGATATTAGATCTGTCTTCTAAAGCAGTACTAGTAAATGATCTGATATCAGATAATCAAATTGATCTATTCTGTCTTACTGAAACATGGCTGTGCAATGAAGAATATGTTTGTCTAAATGAATCCACTCCTCCCAGTCATATTAATACTCAAATTCCACGAGGCTCTGGCAGAGGAGGGGGAGTTGCAGCCATCTTTGATTCAAACCTGTTAATTAATCCTAAACCTAAACTAAATTATAACTCGTTTGAAAGCCTTGTTCTTAATCTTCAAAAACATTACAGCCAATTATATTTGTTGTTATTTACCGAGCTCCAGGTCCATATTCAGATTTTTTATCTGAATTCTCTGAGTTTTTATCATGCGTAGTCCTTAAATCATACAAAGTTGTAGGTGATTTTAATATGTGGACGTTGACAACAATAGCCTTAGTATTGCTTTCAACTCATTACTAGATTCAACTGGTTTCAGTTAGAGTGTGCGTAAGGCCACTCACTGTTTTAACCACACCCTCGACCTTGTGCTGGCATAATGCATCGAAATTGAAGATTTAATAGTATTTCCGCAGAATCCTTTATTATCAGACCATTCTCTAATAACAAATTAAATAAAAGCTTCTACACTAGATGCCTATCTGACAGTGCTATACCTAAATTTAAAGAAGATATTCCAACAGCATTTAATTCAATGCCGTTCCTTAATATAACAGAGGACTGTTATGTTAATTTTAGTCCCTCCCAAATTAATAATTTTGTAGACGGTGCTACAGACTACTTTAGACTCTGTTGCTCCTCTCAAAAAGAAGATGATGAAGCAAAGGAAACTAGCACCTAGGTATAATTCCCGAACTCACAAATTAAAACAAACCTCACGAAAACTTGAACGTAAATGGCGTTCCACCAAACTGGAAAAAAATTCGTTTAGATTGGCAAGACAGTCTGAAAACATATAGGAAGGCCCTCAGAAATGCCAGATCAGACTATTACTCATCACTAATAGAAGAAAATAAGAACAACCCAAGGTTTCTTTTCAGCACTGTAGCCAGGCTGACAGTCACAGCTCTATTGAGCCATCTATTCCTATAACTCTGAGTAGTGACGACTTCATGAGCTTCTTTAATGATAAAATTATAACAATTAGAGATAAAATTCATCACCTTTTGCCTTCAACTTCTAACAGTTCACCTTTAAACGCAGGACCGCTAGAAAGAACGACAAGAGCTGACACATACTTAGACTGCTTTTATCCTATAGACCTTCAACAATTAATGTTAAAGGTCTCTTCAGCTAAGCCATCTACCTGTCTCTTAGACCCCATCCCAACGAGGCAACTTAAAGAAGCGTTACCCGTGGTTAAGACTTAATTACTAGATATGATCAATATGTCTTTATTAACAGGTTATGTCCCGCAGTCATTTAAAGTAGCTGTGATAAAACCTCTTCTGAAAAAAACCCACCCTTGATCCTGAGGTCTTAGCCAACTATAGACCTATATCTAATCTCCCCTTTCTCTCCAAGATCCTTGAGAAGGTAGTCACTAATCAGTTATGTGACTTTCTACATAGCAATAGTCTATTTGAAGACTTTCAGTCAAGATTTAGAATGCATCATAGCACAGAGACAGCACTGGTAAACATTACTAACGACCCTCTAACTGCTTCAGACAAAGGACTTGTCTCCGTACTTGTCTTACTAGATCTTAGTGCTGCATTCGACACTATTGACCATACCATCCTGTTACAGAGACTGGAACACTTATTTGGCATTAAAGGAATCACACTAAGCTGGTTTAAGTCCTATTTATCTGATCAATCTCAATTTGTTAATATTAACGAAGATTCCTCCAGGCACGCTAAAGTTAGCCATGGCGTTCCACAAGGCTCACTGCTTGGACCAATTCTATTCACCTTATATATGCTTCCTCTAGGCAATATTATTAGGAAACACTCAATTACCTTTCATTGTTACGTGGATGACACCCAATTATACCTATCAATTAAGCCAGACAAAACCAGTCAGTTAGCCAAACTTCAAGCATGCATCAAAGATATAAAATCATGGATGACCTACAATTTTCTGATGTTAAACTCAGACAAAACTGAAGTTATTGTGCTGTGCCCTAAACACCTCCGAACCTCATTATCAGGAGATATAGCTACTCTGGATGGTATTGCCCTGGCCTCCAGCACTACTGTCAGAAATCTAGGAGTTATTTTTGATCAGGATATATCCTTTAACACCCACTTAAAACAAACCTCAAGAAAAGACTTTTTTCACCTTTGTAACATTGCCAAAATTAGGAAACATTGTAGTAGTTGTTGGGAACATTATCTCAATCTAATAGCTTCCTCAGGGTCTTTTCTGCAAGTCTGTGTGCAGTATCATCCTCTGTGGCATCGGACAGAGTACCAATACTACTGTATAATATTTTACTGTCTAATATCATTCATTCATTTACTGTTCTTTTCATTTCCATGCTACACTCTATGTGCAGGGGTCAGAACCCTAATTAAAAGGTATTGTAATGCGTAAACAAAGATTTTTCAAACAGTGAGAAACAACTTTGATGGTACAGCACAGCAGATGTAACGAGTGAAAGGAGATGTAGAGCAGGAAAAATGTCCTAAAGGCAAGAGAAGAAATGTATACCATCCAATCCATATGTACACTGACATCAACTGATGCCATGTCACTGGATTCCTACACATTGAGCGCAAAAGCCTATAAAAACTTAAGTCGGGTTAAAATGGGTTATTTTCACGGTTGGTAGACATATATCACCACCTTCACGCAATACAAGTCAATGGAGAGGGGAGAGTTGTTCTCCCACCCCCCCCTGGTGGGCGTGGCTTTCAGAGTATGACGTGATGTGCTGTGTCTTAATGGTAGCAAGGGTAGTGAGGAGGCACTAGTTTTTATTATGTGCAGTGTAATAGACCACATGTTTTATGTCATGCTCCTGTTTACAGGCTGATGCTTCTTCCCCTCCCTTCCTCCCATCTACACCCACGTACTAAACCAGCGGTTTTCAATAGGTGAGGCACGCCTCCCCTGGGGGGCGCCAAAGAGCCCCAGGGGAGGCACGAAGAAAAAATAACTTTGTATGCAGCTCTATTGATATCGGTAATTGTGCGTGCGTGTATTAGCTTTAAAATGTATCGTTTCCTTGTCTCAAGTCAACAGAAGTCAGCATTAAGGGAGGAGACAGGACCCAGCAAAAAACGTAGGAAATATGATCCTGAGTACTTAAAGTTAGGTTTCACCTGGTCAGGGTCTGAGGCTGCACCTTTGCCGCAGTGTGATAGAGACTGTGAGAAATGCCAATCACGCGTTTCTGGTTGTCTGTGGAGAGCGAGTTCCCCCAGATCTCCACTAAGGCTATGAAAGTCCTAATCCCCTTCACCTCCACCTATTTGTGTGAGTGTGGGTTTTCCGCACTGACCCTGATTAAAAACAAATACAGATCAAGGCTGCAGGTGGAGGACGACTTGCGTTTATTTCTCTCTGCAGTGCAGCCCCGCATCGAACACCTCTGCCCATTACAAGCGCGGCCTCATTGTTCCCACTGATATGGAATTGAAACTCAAAGTTGTGTTGTCTTGAATGCATAAATTGGTTGGGCCATAGGGTTGATGCTGCTCTTGTAGCGCAAATGACGTGAATGGCGCATTTTGTTTGTTGTTTAAATCTAAGGTTTTATGTCGCTGAAATCGTTAAAAAATGTGATGAAAATATGTGAATGTGTTCGATTTGATAACATGCCTTCAGAGAGCTGATCAGAGAGCTGTCCATTGTGCTGATTTTGTTCGAGACAATGTGCATCTCCTTCAAATGTGTGCTTAAGGCCCAGACACACCGCGCAGGATTACACATGTTAAGCATGTTTTGTTGACTTGTGGATAGGCCTGCTGATGTTCAGTGATTTTAAAAGTAGCCTCAATTAGGCCTGCATGAAGTTGGAAATGATTTGCTGTTGCAAAGAGTCGTTTATGAATGCACTTTAAAAAAAGTTGTGAAACACACAAAAGATGACATTTACTGCAGAGGCGTGTGTGGGTTAGGGCAGGCGGACAGGATTTTGGGGAAGTGGGGGCTCGGCTGTCCTTACCTACTGTTGAGGCTCACATTCACCCAATTTGAAAACCCCTATACTAAACGACAGAAATGCTCTCTCTCTCTGGTGGAAGATAGCACTGGTTTCATGAAAAGTCCAAAATTCTTCTTCTGAAGGTGGCTGTCGTCACCCCAGGCCCGCAAGGCCCATCTTAGTGAAGTGTGTGTTTTTATCCTTCCCTGCCTTTCAACAGGACTCACTGGAGCATGGTCTCTTGGTTTTTGAGTCATGCGTATCTTCAAAGCAAATGTCGGCAAAAAATTGTAGATTTGAAGCATGCTCTCTTCAATAATGATAATGTTGGATTAAAAGACTTGACCTCAAAGAGTGAAGACATACTGGATTTGTTGGCTGGTCCCTGCAGTGTGGAGGAGCACACTGTTTGGGGTGATGACGGTCATTTTTAAGGTGGTACCTCAAAGTTGTAAGGAAGAATAGTTTGTAGAACTGTTTCTCACCTTCATTAGCACTGGCACTGGCAGCTGCTGCCATGGTCCTGCTCGACGCCCTGCACTGCTGCAACTATTATTTCTAGTCATAGTTCTATTGCCTGTATTGTTACTATAAGTGCCACGGCACATCATGCCAACTGCTATAATTATTATGAATCATATTTCTGTATATCTGTATCAGTGTCTCTGTGTCCCAACCGGAAGCGGCAGATGGACATCCACCTAGAGCCTGGGTCTGTCCGAGGTTTCTGCCTGTCGCACCAAATGCTTGCTCGTGGGAAATTGGAATTGAAATTGTAAATGATAGAGTGTGGTCTAGACCTACTCTATCTGTAAAGTGTAAAGTGATTTGACGCTATAAATAAAATTGAATTGAATTAGCTGTGTTTCCATTTAATTGTCAATGGTAAAAAAACAGCAACCTCTCATCGACTTTATACTGACGCATGTGGAAGGTCTTGCCTACATCTCTGGTCTCTTTGGTCCTTTTGGTAAAGCAATTAGGTGCTATGTAGCTGACAACATAGTTGTTGCCCATAGGTGGCAATTGTAAACAATTCCCAGGTATGATGGCGGACAGTTATCCCATTAGTTATGACGCCATGTCGCATCTAGTGTTTTTTTCAGATATGGTTGGAGTACTCACTACTGACTCATGTTTGTATATTTGCATTTTAATTTATCACATCCCATGTTAGGAGTGCCTTTCCCAGAGTCTATATATTTAATTTAGGCATACAGAGCAAAATTGTGGCATCTTGTTTAATGGAGTTGAAACACTCACTGTGATGCAGTCTTGAACCTTGATTTTGGCTGAAAAATAAGTGCATTTTTAACACCATAACCTTGTCTTCTCCTACGTTTTTTAACTGATAAAGAATAAACTTTTAGAATGGAAGCAAGCCAACTTTCCCCAGCTGTGTCCCCCTTAAGGAGGCGTCAAAAATTTCATTTTATTTTCTTTATATATAAGAGTTACAAGTATGCAGCTCTTTTAAGTCTTAAATAGCTGGTGGAACGCAACAACCAAAATACTCCTCCTTCCTCAAATTCCCTCCATCAATCCCTACTTTTCTGCATCTCTGTTTACCTCAACCCCTGTGGAAAGAAAGAGTCACCCAGCAAAAATAAAACAGCATCTCTGAAATGTGGTTCAAATACACCGACACATATTGCTATAGTACTTTATCCATGGTGTCTGGAAGCCTCAAAGCATCAGCTTTATTTCCTTTAGACTGAAAATGAAAGGTAACATTGCCCCTCACATGTATAGAAAATCATTCAAGCCAGCACTGCGGTAATGATTTGTAAAATACCACCATTGCAGCAGTGTCAGTGGGGGAGAATGGTCATTTTTCTCCACTTCTGAAAAGTTTCTGTAGATAAAAGAGGAGTCCCTCTTTGCTTCCCTGTAGTCAGTTCCCGTGTCGCCGGCCGTCTGTCTCTGTATATCTTCCCACCTATCTATTTCCAACTGCATATCTCGTGGTAGCAGTGCTTTGCGGAATACTGGCACGAAAGCTCAGTCAAAGCACCTTTGGCAAACTGAACAGCAGACAACAACAAACTTCCCTCCTATCCCCTTTTCCTCATGCCTCAACTCCCCAGAAAGATGTAGCAGCAGTAAAGACAAATAAGAATATGGAAACACTGAACAAGAAGGCAACCCAGTGTCGCCAATTTAACCCATGAAACGTGAACCTCTGCCGAACATTGAAAGGAAAATTTTGGTTTTTTTTGTTCTCCTTTCATCCTCCAATATATCATATATCTAATAATATAATATATATATATATATATATATATATATATATCCTTTCAATAATTATGTTCAAGGTATAACCATCATTATAATCAGAGATCAATCAGAAATGGCATTAACTATAGGTTTCCCATCACATTTTACCATCCACTCATGAGCTGACTGAATTATGAAAAGGTATGCGAATATGAACATATAATATATTGTTTGTAAAGACTAGGCTTTTGTACCCATTTTCAAATTATGGCATAGTATGCAAAAAAAACCTTCTGTGCGTTTTCTTACAATCAAAGCAGTTAGGCAGTCCAACAAATATGTAAGACTATGTAAACAACAAGTTAAAAACCATCCTTATGTATTATCTTTTAAGAGTTTACCGCTTAAATACTCTTCATTGGGACTGTGTAGGTATAGTTTGATCAGATTTGAAAGATAAGCAAATAAAACCACCACAAACTGTCACCATGTGATCCAGCAACAATTGCAGAATAAAGAACTGTAATGTGAGACAAAGGTTTTCAGGTACAATTACATATAATTTATCTAAGAAAAAGACTTTGAAACTATATTTTTAGGGGCTTAGACGAATCCACATGTACAATTGGTGTTCAACTGAAACCTGTCTAGGCCAGGTGGTCAATTCAGAAAAAATCTAACATTAGTACTTTGTTGTGAGGGCCTTCCTAAAATACATTCTTAACCCTGCACATACATTTTCTGGGGCACCAAGCCCATGGGTCAGCTTCGCCATTTAACCTCTTAAACCAGAGGCTATTTACTTAGCATACACAGAAGTGCCATAAAGCAAATAAGGCAGAGAGGCAGTCTACTTAAGATACGTTTTGGCAATTATGAATGCTTATATGTCCGGATGGAGAAGTTATTGACAGCATGGAGTCTTGCTGGGGAAAAGTTTACACTTTCATTAACCTCTGACATTTGGACCAAAAACACACTCCTTTTCTGGGACTTGCACCAACATCTTATGAAACCAACGACCTATAGTCAAGACAATGGCAAAACATTCTCGTCTGGTTCTAACACAAATGTAGTCTTTCTTCAGGTTTTCAAGTTTAGAGGGTTAGGTTTAGGGTTAGCCTCCTTCTGGCAGTGAAGTTTGTGAAAATATCGTCATGAAATGTCACACAATTCCACATTTAATGTACACAAGGGCAAGCAAATGGACAGCAAGAACCCATCATCCATGATGAGTAACCGACAAGCTCCCTGGACCATATGTCATGGAGATCTGTGTGCACCTTTCAAGTATCTTATCTGGCATGTTATGTTCTCATTATTCATGGTAGGATCTCAGACATATGAAACCCAAACATTTTACACTGTACTCTTCAGAAAGGACATCACAATATGGTGTGCTTTGTGTGATATTGTGTAAATATAGTGTTTGTTATGTGAATTTAGTTTGCTATAAATATAGTGTGCTCCAGTGGATAGAGTCTGCTGGTTCAAATTTAGTTCTGTTTAAACACAATTGAATGTTTTTTTGCAAAATTTTGAATAATTCTGATAACGAAAGGAGTCTAGGGCAGTTTCCTCATTTAGGATCCTAGGGCTTAAGGGTAGAAGCTACTTCTGAGACTTTGTGTTGGCCTGGTGTATCTAATACCTTCTTCCCGACCTCAACAGGGAGAAAAGGCTGTTATCCGGGTGGTTTGGATCTTTAATGATTCTCCTAGCCTTTTTCTTGCCTAGAGTGAATATTCTTTAGGCAGGGTCGGGCAGCGCCTATTGTATGTACAGCTGAATGCACCACTCTCTGCAGGGCCTAGCAGTCCTGTTCGGTGTCGTTTCTGTACCAGGCAGGCAGTTTGCCGTCAGGGTGCTCTCAATGATGCAGGAGTTGAAATTGCTCCATATTTGATGGAATACCCGGAAATTTCGAGGTCTCCGCGTTGTTTGGACGGTAGGCAAACTGTAATGGGTTTCACTGTGCTGGGTAGTGAGGAGCAGATGTAATCGTTGACCTGTCGTTCAAAGCATTTAATCACTACAGAGATGAGTGCCACTGGGTGGTAATCATTCAGGCAGGCTGGTCTTGTTTTATTTTCCACAGGTACTGTATGATGGAGGACATCTTGAAGCACGTGGGTATGACAAACTGAGCCAGTGACAGGTTGAGTATCATTGTGAATACCGGTGCTAGTTGGTCAGCACACGGTTGTTGTTGTTGTTGTTGTTGTTGTTCACAGCCCTTATGACATCATGCTCAGAAAGGGAGATGGGTGTGAGAGGTGCACCCACCCAATTAATGAACCCTTGCTTCAGCTGTTCAAATGACCTCAAAGCAAAAATAGGGGGGGGTGTTTGAAATCTGTCATAGTTTTTATACCTTGCCACATGTACAAAAGTGTGTGAATTAAAACAGCAATAGACCGGGTGGATCCCAGACCAAAGACTGGTCGGAAGGATGAGGCTCCGCTGGGGAGCGAGGGAAGGTCATGTGGCATGGTCACCTAATTACAAAAAATGTTAATAATAACTTTAACCGACTAGTATTTTTGGTACAGACATGCAAAAGTAGCAACAATTAATCAACTAGTCAGACATCCTAGTTATGACCAGCCCACACTCACTTAGAACATATAGAAAAACCACAAAAACATCATGGAGAAAAATTACCTTTTTATTTTCTCTCTTATGCACACTCACGATGAAAGAATAGAACAATAAGAAAAGCCTTTTTGCTCATGTCTCACACAGACAGGCATTCAACAGTACAATGAAACCAGTTAACCAAAACTATCTCAGAACAGTCAGGGAAATGTGATGACACACTATATTTCTTAAGTTACAAAACAAAGGCAAAACACACACACACTGTGAAAAACTAAAGGACAAATTGGCCTGAAAGATGACAGGCTGGAGGGATTATCTCGCCTGACAGACCCGATTTTAGCATCCTCTGAAGAGTTTAAATCAAACCCATGACAACCAACAAAATACTCTCCACACAAACAAGAAATAGACAAAAACAAATGTGAAAAGAATAAAATGGTATGAGGCACCATGCCTGTGCCTCTTACAAATTAAATGTTTTACTTAGGGACTGTTCGTTATTTATTTCAGGGGCCACCAGAGGAGTTTTGGGATCTTTAGTCAAAAAAGACCTGACCCTCCCTTCACCAGCAACAAATTTTGGATGACCCTCCAAATCAATATGGAAAAAAGAGATGACTCTCCCCAACAATTTATTGATGCCTTCTGTACTGGTTTGCACTTGGCAAAGACATGCAGATAGCCATTGTTTTTTTACAGCCATGACTTATGTGACTAAACCTCTGCACTCTCATCTTACGCATCACGCTCCTCTGTTATGGTGTGGTGGCCATTTCAGTAGATTTACTCACTAACATTGTTGTGGAAACACAATAAGCATGGAAACTAAATATCACTTCCTGCATTACTGCATTACTTCAAATACTAAGTTACTCATCTAGTAAACTAGTATTCACATGAAATAAAACATTGAGACCATTCAGCAAAGCACACTGGGTAATAACAAATGTAACACTGGTTGCTATGGACTCGTCACTAGGCTTCCTCAGTCATTGTATATTTTAGCATAGGTAAAGCTGCCGAAGCTGAACATTATCCAAAACTCTATTTCTCAGATGAGTGTCAATTTGGGAGCTTGCATGCTACCACTCCTGGGGCTGTCGTTTATTTATATATATCTATATATATATATATATAATATCACCGGGACCGAAAGGATATTTGAGTCGGGTATGGCTGCAGCATGGAGACCTCCTGTCTCATGCCCTCCCGGCTTGGTGCAGTCCGTAAGCTTTGACTTTTCAAAATAAAAGCTTGCGTCTGGTCCGTTATGCTTTCGTACGGTGTTTTGGATGTTTTTGAACTAAACAGTACGGCAATCATGCTAATAAATACAATTATTTTTTTCATCAGATGTCTTAGTTACAACACGATGGAGCTAGCAAAGCAGTTTTGTGTTTATATGTGCGAGCGGGATTTTCATGACCCTCCCCTATTTTCCTCTGGTGGTCCATTCCATAAATACCGAACGGTCCCTTACAAATATTTAATATAAGCATGCTGCCCAGCATTTGATAGTGGAACAAAAAGCATGTCAGGATATTAATGAAATAAGTAAAGCCAAGGGAATGATACCAGCAGAGGAGCCTGATGCAATACTGTATTTGCATGTGCTTGTGTATGTTTCCAGACCTACAAAGCAAGTGTTTCATCCAGAGGCGGCGTCAGCCGATTTTGCCGGGGCTTCAGCCCCGAATGTTTTGAGTGTAGCCCTGAATGTATTTTGAAAAGTTGACTGACAAATATGAAACCGGACAATAGCCTATGTAAACGTGCCTGATCGCCTGGCCATTCATACCGGATGCTTATTTCTCCGCGCCTGTCACAAAGCGACCCCTCCCCTCTCGGCTCTCTCTCTCTCTCTCTCTCTCTCTCTCTCTCTCTCTCTCTCTCTCTCTCTCTCGCTCTCTCTCTTTCGCTCTCTCCGATAGAAAGAGACAGGATGAGAGAGGAAAACTGTGGTAATTGTAGCCTATATGTGGATGTGTGTGTGTGTGTGTGTGTGTGTGTGTGTGTGTCTCTCTCCCTCCGTGTGCCTGATCGCGTGTCTCGCTGTGAGAAGTCAAGACTACCAAAATCACCATGAACCTACAGTGAGAACTCGCCCGCTCAACACGGGTAGGAGAGACTACAAGACCGCCGCCGTTACCGACTCATCAAAGATCCAGCAGATCAGAAAAGCAAAGCCTATGACGTGTTGTTGCCATAGCGTCTGCAAGCAACGGTGATTAGACTGTTTTGAAAGCGCAACTTTTCAAGCTGAAGCCAAGAAGCGCTCTACTATACATTCAAGTTAAAGTGGTGTGTGAAGTAGTTCAACTTGGAAATTGCAACTAAGGACTCAGCTCTATTAACCTTGCATTACAGTGCTTAGCCTACATGTTTTGGGGATGAATCTAATGTGCTGGTGTTTCTGGTTGTTACATGCTACAAGGTGTAAAGGGGAATCTAACTCCATAAGGGAGTGAATAAGTTTTGAGTATAAGGTGAAAGAAAAGGACAACATAAGTTTAAGTGCTCCTCCACGACTCCTCCAAATCACAGAGAACACAGATGGGATGAGTTATATTTTGAATGTACACAAAGTTTTGAACATGAGCAGAAATCTTGCTCGAACACATCTGAAATATTACAGTCCAGGGGTTTATTAATTAATTAAAATGAATTAATGTATCATTGAGGTGAATAATTGTCATATGCACATTTAAGGAGGTTACTTGCCCAAAAAAAACAACCCGCAAAAGAGGAGGCAGGAGTAAATTATGCCTAGGCTACATGTGTGCTGATTTAATTAGAAAAGTCAATCCAAAGGAGAATAAATAGTTGAAAGCAATACAAAATGCCTGAGAGCCTTACTGCAATATTTTCCATTATGTTTTTATATTTGGGTTGTAATCTGTTTCACTTTACATAAAGATATTTCCAGCATAAATTGATTCCGAAAAAGGTAGAAATAGGTGCATAAAAATTCACCTGAATGTAGGAAATTAAGTGTTTAATGTTCAAAATTTTATGGGGGACCAGACCCCCCAAACCATAAGTTGCCACACAGATCTGGAAACAAAACCTTGGCCTTTGGGTTGCCAGGCTAATTATGATTAGGCCAAATGTTGGTGCCATCTAACTAACATCTACAAACTGGCCAGCTAAAATGAACATACACTGGCTATTAACAAGCTGGGCAAGCCAATTGCTGTTTTGCATTGCATTCAGTTTATTTAAAAGGGTCCGGGCTAAGCCCCTAACCTCCTCAAGTCCTGGAAACGCCCCTGGTTTCATCCCGCTCAGAGAACGCCTTCTGAGGATATATGATATGGACACAAAAACACTACCATTGGGCCAAACATAATACAAATCACTTTTCTGATGCAACCAACAAATACTCTCAATTATACACATATACTGTACACACACATATACTGTACACACATATACTGTACACACACACACACACACACACACACACACACACACACACACACACACACACACACACACACACACACATTGGAGATTTCCTTGGATTGTGGTGGCAACTGGATCGTGGTTCCAGCTGCTGCCATGGCCCTGCTTGACGCCCTGCTACGCCCTGCACTCCTCCTACTACTATTATTAGTCATAGTTCTATTATCTTTACTGTTACTATAATTGCCACTGTTCATCTCATTCCATTATACCCACTGCTATAATTATTATGTGTCATATTTCTTTATCTCTATTTCTCTCATTCCGGTCTCGTCCAGGGCCTGGTTCTGTCCGAGGTTTCTGTCCGTTAAAAGGAGGTTTTTCCTTGCTGCACACTCAACTTTTTGACCGCTTTGGGTGCAGCATCCGTGCACTGCATTTGGCTATACTTTGTCAGTGTGAACGGACGTACTTAATTAGCAGGTATAAGTACAGAAGAGCGAGATTTGAGACACAGCATGACACCTCGGTGGAGATGAAAAACATTTCGCGCAATGCAATGTTTATAAGAAACCTCAACATTGAGTATTTTTGTGATGATGGTCTTGTAAAGGACAGCAGTACAAATGCCAGGCAAGTTCAGTTTTATTTAAATCATTTTTGATCTTGTTGATGAGTTTATTTACGTTTTTAGCTACCATGTAGCCAGCTATAGCTAGCTTCCTAGCTTAGGCTGGCAGTTATTAATTTAGACTCAAAACCAGAACAACAAGGCTAAGGTGCAGCTTCTTCCCAGAGGCTGTGATGCTTATGAATTCCCTGACTTAAGTCTGTCCTCTGCACTTTTTACTGTGGCGACTGCATGCACTATTCATGCACTATTCTTCAAACATGCTGCTAGGTTTTTAACTGTGTTCTATTTATTATAGGTTTTATTCATAATTAAGACGCTTCAAATGTTATACATTTTGCAAGCTGCTGGACCTGGGAAACACATTTTGTTCCTTCATGTCTTAACATGTTTTGAATTAAAAATAAACTAATCTGAACTCAGCTAACTGGCTACATCAGCTAAAGTTACGTAGTTTGTAGTTTCAGTTGACCTATATGTTGAAAATAAATGTCTATCTATATCTACTCTATACTGACGTGTGGAAAGTGATGCAGAGGAAGATACTATATCTTCACATTTGTGGTTCCCTGATGATGAATTATACTGTTCTTCTGAGGACCTTTTGATCATAGTATGACCTTTCCCTTAGTTCCGCCCAAAGCCCAGAGTATCAACATTGTACATTACATAAATAATTACCACATACCACATAAAATTGGACATTCATGGTCCCCAGAATGTGAAATCTATTGGTTTTGGTGTTTCCATGTCCTTCCTCAACCACCACCCTTACATCAAGATTTCCACTCACACATAAGATATTGCATAATACAATAGGCCTAAATGCAAAAACAGAGCAGCAAAGCTCTAAGAAAGAAAAGTTTGTTTGTTTCATCTGCAACTTCTTCGTATGGTGAGTTATAATAAACACTGCAGCTTCTAGGAGACACTTTCAAGGCTGTAGGACTTTTGGTTTTGTTTGCATCAGACAAATAAACACACAGTGCCTTAGAACTATAAGTAGGCCTTTAGGAAGGGCAGTCTTCAGCGTCTGCAAGCACAACCAAACGCTAACTGACCGCCCACGGGTGGTCTGAGTATGTACGTGCATGTATTTCTGTGCATGTGTGCATTGCTGTGCTTGTGTGTGTATGTATTTGTGTGTCTGTGAGTGGGTGTTTGGATGGTTGGAGTTGACATAACATGACTCTGCAGTGCAGATTTAATGAGGGAAAAGGCAAAAAGCTGCTGGCGTTTTGTGATGCGTCACCAATCTGAGTGTCTCCCCAATGGAGCTTCATAAAGTGCAGTTGTTGTTGTTGTTTACCCTATAATCGCAGTGAATACATTGACATTATCTATTTTTACTTAGTCCTATATATATATATATATATATATATATATATATATATATATATATATATATATACTCACTTCAACAACAGCATCCAATTGCTTCAGAGTGCAGTTTCCCCTTTTCCCTCTCTAGGTTCATTATTTCTGCTAAATAAAAATAGAAGCACAGCATTTTATAGAATTACCCTGTTGTGAACTTAAGTTGGTAAATCTTCTAAAAATACAGCTTAGGTGGTACATAATTATGTTTGTTTTTTAGCAAGAGACATTAAGCAAAGCTAGTAAAAAATACATTTAGACAGTGTGTGAAGCACAGTTTCAGGGGATGTCAAACTCCTTAAAGGGTAACTACTGTTTTTGTGTCTAAGTGACTGATGGGAAAAACAATCTTTGACATTGGTCCAGCATTAAGCAAGACCGCTGCAGTCGGCAGTGAGCGAAACAAGCTACAATGTAAGTTAATAGGGCAATTGTGCGGCTTGTATATGTTCACAAAAGTGCTTGTTTTGTCACTGACTCAGGCTCAGATTAATATTCTAAGTGTCTGACAACATTATGGAAAAGATTTCTTCAGGAGGTCGACCTTTCTGTTAAAGAGTAAGATCCTTTTGTAAAAAACACAAAATCATCCACAAAATTGCGTTTGCTAAAGCCACCAGACTCCATGTAAATAAACAGTAATTTTATCATCTTCAAAATACACTTCATTTAGATCAGAATCAGAATCAGAAAAGCTTTATTGCCAAGTACGTTTTTTACACATACAAAGAATTTGTTTTGGTGTTGTAGGTGCACATTCTCTAAAATAAGTTAAACAAGCAGGTTAAACAGAACAAACAATATAAGTATAAATATATGTATATATATATACACACACACAGAATGTATTAAAAATAAGAGAGTAATAGTTAAGATAAAAAGAGCAGATTAAGTACAGTGGCATGTAGAGCCAGAGGGGGGGTGTGGAGAGAGTCAGGGTGGTTTCTGGGCCTTGTTGATAAGGCTAGTGGCAGAGGGGAAAAAACCTTGTGACGTGAGGTTTTGGTCCTGATGGACCTCAGCCTCCTGCCAGAGGGGAGTGGCTCAAAGAGTTTGTTGCAGTTTTGTTTCCTTACAAAGCAGTTTGTATCTTAAAGTATTTAGATATAATGCACTACAAACATTAAAATTCAATAAGTGGATTGATTTAGCATGAAGCTGCCTGGATATCGTGCTGAGTTGTAATTGTAAATAATTAAGTTCCATTATTTTCTTATAGTTAGGTCAGGTAAAATATATTGATGTTATGAGAACTGACTATTTCCATTATGGCATTTAAATCCAAGGCTGCTCCTCAATCCATTTGGGTTTATGAAAAGCCAACTGATAAACTGATTAATGGATCAAACTATCACGCACACAGAGAATGGACCCACAAATGCACAACTCGGGTACGTAAAATACAATGGTTTATTAGCAAGCTAATAAAACACAAGCAACAGTGTCCAGTAAACGGCAGGCAAAGGGAAAATCTGAGAAAACAGGCAATGGTCAAAATCCAAGGGAAAACAGGAACTCAGGAACACAGGGAAAAATGCTCGAAGGCTGAACACATGGAAGCAGACAATCTTGCACTGGGGTAAGGGGAAGACTGAACTTAAATACACAAGACAGGGGAGACAATGAGACACAGGTGTAACACATAAGGGCGGGGACAGGTAATCACACAGACAGGAAAGTAGAAGAAAGGAAGTAAAACAAGACAACACATGAGATAACAGAGAGACTACCAAAATAAAACTAAACACTAACTGGAAAACTAACAGAAAACATGAAACAACACAGGGACAAGACATGACACAAACATCATCCAAATAAATAAATAAAAAAAGTTTTTTTCTATTCCCGAAATTTATTTTGTTGTATAAAAAGTGCACATTTGTTGCATTGTATCTTAATAAAAAAAATGGGTATTGTCTAAACTACACAAAGACAAAAGTGTTAAAACTATGCATAAAAGCAGTGATGTTTATATAAAGGTTCCTGTTACCTGTACGTAACCATATACCGTAGTTATCATGTGTGGATAGTGTAGGTTTGAATAATAAAAATAAACATCATAAACAAAATCATCATTGAACATAAAGCAGTCTGGGCTTTCGACAATCATCCAGTATTAATGTTCTGTCTGGCGACAGGGTTACTAACATTCAATGTGTGGGTAGCCATACACAGCAGGTGCTAGAATTTGCTTGGCTGCCACAGTGGCCTTATCAGCAGATCATGTGATGTTTTAACACAGTTATTAATATGTGATCAGTGGCTCTGCTCATTTCTGAGTCAACCTGTGTAACATTAATACAAGTACAACCCTCAGGACAGACGTAATTGCAAAATTAAGTTAACTGTATGTGTATTAAATAGAATAGTAATCGCTAATGGTTCTGTCAACCACCATATCAATCAAAAACTGATGTTTCCATGTACATAGCATATAAGACCCATAACATGTTCACAATGGCAATGCTAACATGCTGATGTTTGGCTGTGTATAACCATGTTAATTTAGCATGTCAGCTAACATTTCCATCAAACAAAGAGTGCTGCTGAGGCGGATGGGAATGTCATCAGTTTTGCAGGTATTTGGTCATAAACCATATAGTATCAGGCAAAATGACATTTTGACTGACGGCACAAGAGGAAAAGTCAGGTTGGTCAGTAGGATACATCCCTTGGGGACCAAGAATGGCTGAACCAAATTTCATAGCAATCCACGCAATAGTTGTTGAGATATTTCAGACTGGACCAAAGTAGCAGACCAACTGTCTGACTGACATTGCTATCCCTACAGCTGGCAAAACTATTTTTTTTTATCAGCTTACTACCTCTGAAAAATTTAACTAATGGATATTTTTTTTTCTTTTTTCTTTTTACTTTTTATATGATTGAATATTCCAAAATGATTCTCAATGAAATACTACTCTGTTATACCAGTTATTATAGGGAAAACATACTTAACACATTACCACCAACAGTGTTAGGAATATAGATTTGCAATCATAGAGGCGTGAATTATTATGTGGTGAAACAAATCCCAGCGTAGAGATACTGTCGACTGACGTCTACCAATACTAATGGGCAAATGTACTGTGATACTACCTGGGGACTTAACTAATGCTGGAGTAAATATACATGTGTGATTGAGTCGTAGCCAGGAACTCCAACTGTAGAGTGGATCCAATGTGCTGTGTGCTCATTGTGGGAAAACATTTGTTCTACCTATTCACATGACTTTTGAAACTGGTTGGATTACAATGCAATCTCTCCATCTCACTGTCAGTGAAATATGGTTTATAGCAGGTTTTTCTACAAAAAATGTATAGTGTGTAACATTTCTTTGGGGATTTAGGGGAGAACAGGTCATCTGTGTTTTGAACAGAAAATATTTGCCTCTGTCAATTTAGATGACAGCTGAAATGTTTAGCCTATGTATAGAAAATTGTCCAGAAACGTACTATACTTTGGACTATTTCTAAGTTCATATTTCATAGCATATTGCCAAGGTCAGGTCACATGCACTCCATTAGACCACATCGTTATTTCAGAAAATAAGTTCTGGACAGTTCTGTATAAAAACAGATGTCTCCATTTATATTCATTTTCATGTTTCCGTTTCCATGTTTTTTTAATCATGCACTGCAGAGAATGTCAATCAAACCTGTGTTAGGTTGTTTTGATTAAGTATAAATTAAAAAAACAGATAACATAAAATTACACAATTTTATTTTTCAATTTAAAGTTTGTTTTTGGTAAAACATGAAACATCATTCAACATAAAACCTAAATAGTAGGTAAAGTGATGAAAAATGCAACATAACTGTCTCCAAGACATAAAAGCAAAATTTCCTGCAGCTACTTAATGACAAAACTGAAATAACGCTCTTTGGCCCCCCACACCAAACCACTGCAACTGCCCAGTACCATAGTCACCTTTCCTCCTACATAAGACCACATGCCAAGAACCTGGGTGTTATATTTGATGGTGATCTCGTTTTTAACAGGCTGATGAATTCTGTTGTCAGGTCCAGTTTCTTCCAACTCAGAACCATCTCCAAAATTAGACATTTCCTATCACCCTCTGATCTAGAAAGAATCATGCATGCATTAATATCATCCAGGCTGGACTACTGTAATTCCCTCTATCTTGGCATTTCCCAGGCTACAATTTCAATTGAATTGAATTCAATTTTATTTATAGTATCAAATCATAACAAGAGTTATCTCAAGACACTTTACAGATAGAGTAGGTCTAGACCACACTCTATAATTTACAAAGACCCAACAATTCCAGTAATTCCCCGAAGAGCAAGGACTCTGGGGAATAAGCTCCCCAGAGCTAAGTTAGTAACAAGCATTTCTGGGACAAGGATGCACACAGATGGAAAGAGAGAAGAGAGAGAAGCTCAGTGTGTCATAGGAAGCCCCCCAGCAGCACCAACCTGATAGTAAGGAATTACAATAGTCCAGCCTGGAAGTAACAAATGCATGGACAAGTTTTTCAGCATCATTTTGAGACAGGATATTCCTAATTTTGGCAATGTTACAAAGGTGAAAAAAGTCTTTTCTTGAGGTTTGTTTTAAGTGGGTGTTAAAGGATATATCCTGATCAAAAATAACTCCTAGATTTCTGACAGTAGTGCTGGAGGCCAGGGAAATACCATCCAGAGTAGCTATATCTTTGGATAATGAGGTTCGGAGGTGTTTAGGGCCCAGCACAATAACTTGAAATAGTAGGTCATCCATGATTTTATATCTTTGATGCATGCTTGGAGTTTATCTAACTGACTGGTTTCGTCTGGCTTGATTGATAGGTATAATTGGGTGTCATCCGCATAACAGTGAAAGTTAATTGAGTGTTTCCTAATAATATTACCTAGAGGAAGCATATATAAGAATTGGTCCAAGCACTGAGCCTTGTGGAACACCATGGCTAATTTGGCGTGCCTGGAGGATTCTTCGTTATCATTAACAAATTGAGATTGATCAGATAAACAGGACTTAAACCAGCTTAGTGCGATTCCTTTAATGCCAACTAAGTATTCCAGTCTCTGTAACAGGATGGTATAGTCAATAGTGTCGAATGCAGCACTAAGATCTAGTAAGACAAGTATGGAGACAAGTCCTTTGTCTGAAGCAGTTAGAAGGTTGTTAGTAATTTTCACCAGTGCCATCTCTGTGCTTAAATGCTGTTGGAATATCTTCTTTAAATTTAGCTATTAGTCAGATAGGCATCTAGTGTAGAAGCTTTTATTTAATTTCGTATAGTTGGGTAGTAAGAATTCGAAAGTTATTAGAGAATGGTCTGATAATAAAGGATTCTGCGGAAATACTATTAAATCTTCGATTTCGATGCCATATGCATCGAGGGTGTGGTTAAAACAGTGAGTGGCCTTATGCACACTCTGACTGAAACCAATTGAATCTAGTAGTGAGTTGAAAGCAATACTAAGGCTATCGATGTCAACGTCCACATGGATATTAAAATCACCTACAATAAGTACTTTATTTGTACTTTGAATTGTCTGATTTAAGGACTACGCATGATAAAAACTCAGAGAATTCAGATAAAAATTCAGAATATGGACCTGGAGCTCAGTAAACAACAACAAATATAATTGGCTGTAGTGTTTTCCATGTTGGATGTAGAAGGTTAAGAACAAGGCTTTCAAACGAGTTATAATTTAGTTTAGGTTTAGGATTAATTAACAGGCTTGAATCAAAGATGGCTGCAACTCCCCCTCCTCGGCCAGAGTGGATGACTGGGAGGAGTGGCTTCATTTAGACTAACATATTCTTCATGGCATAGCCATGTTTCGGTAAGACAGAATCGATAAATTTGATTATCTGATATCAAATTGTTTACTAATACTGCTTTAGAAGACAGAGATCTAATATTTAATAATCTAATTTTCCTATTCTGTTCTATCATTGCCATGGTAGATTTAATTCCAATTAGGTTGTTAAATATAGTTCCTCTTTTGTTTACCTTTGATTTAACTTATCTGAATCGGGGTCAGACACCGTGGTTATGGAACTATGAGTGGACGACTGCTCTAACGGAAGCACAGAGGAGCGCGTAGCACTGCACCTCTGATTATTGATATCAATTTTGGGTTGTCATGGTTTATGACCGCGAATAGACTCATAGAGTCAGATTTCTTGACATGAGAGCGGCTCCGTCCAAAGTGGGATGAATGCCGTCTCTCCTAATCAGACCAGGCTTTCTCCAGAACGCCCTCCAGTTATCTATGTAGCCCATATCATTAGCTGGGCACCACCCTGACAACCAGCGGTGGAAGGATGACATGCGGCTGTATGTGTCATCGCTGATCAGGTTTGGCAGGGGTCCAGAGAAAACTACTAAGTCCGACATTGTCTTTGCATATGCACAAAGTGACTTAACATTAATTTTAGTGATCTCCGATTTGCATAATTGGGTATCATTACAACCAGGTCTCACGCCAGTTCGTAAATAGTCATGTTATTTTTATTTATTGATTTGTTTACAGGTCACAATTTTCGAACGTTACCATTTCACGAACCGCCATGACACTGGGCTGCTCTGGGCAACGCAACAACGGGGAAATTAAACGTCACACGCAGGCGACAACAACGGGACGAACAGCCACACGGGGACGCGATCCCGGGCGCAGGGACGCATGCAGGACACGCCGACAACAACGGGACGGTTGTGGTTAGGAAGGAATGCGGAAAGGAACTGCAACACGCCGGACACGAACCCCGGTCTCCGGGGTGAAAGTCCTGTATTGTTTCACCCATCCACCACCCCGACCAACCTCCCTACTCAGATTTTCTGCTTTTCATACTGCTCCCTACCGTTGTCGTGCTGTGATCACGAAATATGCTTCCCATTTAAATACATTAAATTAAAATTCGTAATCACCACACGAAAAAAACGACATAATCGTGTCCTGTTCACAAATCAATAGATTCAATAACGTAACCATTTCACAAACTGCCATGAGACTGGGCTGATCAGTATGTAAGTATGATCTTATTGTATTTCCGGTTATCTTTAGCCAGGAGCTTTAGATAGGATTCCACATCACCCGTTCTGGCCCCAGGGACGCACAGGACCGCACCCAACTTCACGTTCTGCAGTATAGAGCTCCCAATAACCAGAGTTGGCTTCTCAGCGGGTGTATCACTGAGTGGGGAGAAACTGTTAGAAAGGCGAAGATGTTTGTGGTTAGCCATAGGCTCCGGTTTAGCGCGACCACTGTCATGTGCACACCCTGGTTTAGAGCTAGCGCTACACTTCCTTCGGACAGTCACCCACTCACCCGGCTGCTCAGGGCCTGCTGGGGGACTGCTAACAAAAGCTAGAGTATGTTGGCCCGCACCAGCTACGGAGCACTGGCTAGCTACAGAAGCATACGATTTTGATTCCATGGTACAGAGCCGTGACTCAAACTCACTAAGCCTCGCCTCCAGAGCAGCGAATAAACTACATTTATTACATGTATCTTTATCACTAAAGGAGGCAGAGGAATAGCTAAACATTTGACACACTGAGCAAGGGAGAGCAGGAGAGGGAGAGGAATTAGCCATTGCTAATGGCTAAGCAAAAGTAGCTAACAGCGTTTTAACAACGACTACTACGACTACCATTTTTTAGTCACTGTTATATTATCTTTATTGTGACTATTATTGACACTGTTCATCATATCCCCAACCGGCACCATCAGACACCGCCTACCAAGAGCCTGGGTCTGCTGAGGTTTCTTCCGAAAAGGGAGTTTTTCCTCGCCACTGTCGCACTATGCTTGCTCTTGGGGGAATTACTGGAATTACTAGAATTGTTGGGACTTTATAAATTATAGAGTGTGGTCTAGACCTACTTTATCCGTAAAGTGTCTCAAGATAACTCTTGTTATGATTTGATACTATAAATAAAATTGAATTGAAAATTGAATTGAACAATTGTGAGATCAGAGAGGCAGTCGCTGTAAGGGAAGAGAACTATACTATAAACAATAAAGCAGAGCTGAGTAAATTTTTGCTGGAGCAGCAAACTAGTGTCCGTGACATGGGAGCACCAGAAGTGAGACAATACGCTCACCGTAAACATCAGCACGTCAGATTACAGTGGAAGAGGCTGTTTGCATGTGCAGTGGTTGGCCTTTGGAGGTTTGTAGTTGTCCTTTGGTGACGAGGACGATCCTGCTGGGTATTCAATGGTTGATGGAGCACGAGTTGTCAGCTGCACCCTGACTGATGGTTGGACTTCCCGGTTACAACTAGTCCAAAACGCAGCGGCCCGGTTAATAACAAGGACAAAGAAACAAGACCACATCACCCCTGTCATTGCATCCCTTACACTCATTTCAGGATAATCTTTAAAACCCTCTTAATTGTCTACAAAACACTCCATGGTCTCGTCCTTGCATATATATCAAAACTTCTCACCCCCTACAGCACCACCAGACCCCTCAGATCAGCCTACCGTGGCATGTTGACTGTGCCCCGATCATGGAAGAAAAGGCTGGTGATAGGACTTTTTCTGTAGCGGCTCTGGATTAGCTTGCCAGAGGCCATTAGGCAGGCTGAGTCGGTTGATATTTTTAAGACGCAGCTTAAAACACACTTTTATTCTCTGACTTTTAATCTCAATTTTAACTCAAAATCACAGTCTGTTCAGCAGTGAATGTGTATTGATGAATAAAAAATTTCAAATGCAGAATGAACAACAAATCAAACAGAAGTATAGTGGATTTCAACACAGTTATATGTATTTCCTTTTTATGTATGTATTTAGTGTCTTATAAATAAATGAAAAACATATGCAATACACCTTATCACTGTTGTCTGTGTTGTAATTTGATTATAATGTGTATGGGAAATTCTTCTGAAAATGAAAAACTTTCATTCAGTTGTCAAAGTCATATAGCTTAACATTTTAATTTGTCTTTTATTTAATCATGATACAGTTAATGCATTTCTAAAAATGAATTACATATAACAATATGTATTGTATTTTGCTTTATCAGATATACAGCTTTTATAATTCAGCTGTTTGAATTCCGCTCATGGGATCAAGACATTCTAGCAGTAAACTATGGTTATAATTGGTCAATTTGAATGAGTAGTCATTGTAGCCCTCAGTCCAAATTTGCTTACACATCGGCATGAACTACTGAATGGAAAACAGACAGGCATGCTCTGTCAATTTCACTCTCTATATATACTATATTTGAATCCTATTATTAGAGCTGTGGAGCTGTTGAACAACCATAACTGAAATAGGATTGAGACTATTTCCTCCAAAACTGTGGCTGTAGCAGCTCAACAATGACTTATTCTCCATTACAAAGACCTTTTAGAAAGTTTTCTACCATGACAACTGTACATATTTATATCCCCGGAGAATGGTCACAGATGAAACAGTCCCTTAGGTTTCTTTAGAAGCTTGTGCATAGAAGATGAGTGTGGCCATACATTCGCTGAAGCAAACTAGTGTTTCAGAAATAATACTTGCATCTGTAGTCGCTTATGGTGTAATGGTTGGCATTCTGTGTTTTCGGCAAAAGTATTAGGTAGTTTACCATTGTATATGTATGTATCCCAAGTGACAAGAGTGATGATTTAAAGTGAGATTGTGCACTGTTGAACACAGTCCT
Organism: Sander vitreus; assembly: GCF_031162955.1. Classification (NCBI taxonomy): domain Eukaryota; kingdom Metazoa; phylum Chordata; class Actinopteri; order Perciformes; family Percidae; genus Sander; species Sander vitreus. The sequence continues at coordinate 28,273,963 of NC_135864.1, read as the reverse complement.
CGGGCATCTGGGAGATTTCGTACAGTTAAAGGACAAATATTAGGGTTCTAATATCTGGTATTTTCTGGCAAACTTAATTCCACCTTGAGCTATAATGACCTGAGTGGTGTTTCCAGCCTTTTGAAGTATAAATGGAATTATTTTGCTTTGACCAGTACATCAAAAGCGTTTGATGTATTGCAGAAAAGCAAATTATCGGAGAGGCAAATACACCATTTTAGATTCAAATTATTTAGCTCACACTGGAGTGCCCTAAAAGGATAATTCATTTCATGTATTTCATGTTTAATACTTAGATGGCTCTTTGGCCTGAGAGCTGGTAAAGTAGACTACTCAGGGAAAATTTGACTGTTTGATGCTACATTATAAACTTTTAAGAGATACATATACCGTTGCAATAGACAACCTTTAAATACTGCATGCATGTTACTGCTCACTTCATTTGCTTGTTTGTTTGTCGCCCTTCTTTTAATTCTATTGAAGTATACAGATGACAAAAGAGAATTTCAATTATTGTGAGCATGTAGAAATGCAATGTAGATTGAAGTTAAGCCCAATTCTGGCGATCCTCTCACTGTCATCCCGTTTATGTCTCTGCGGTAAGCTCCGGCCAACGAAGCTGGCTCTGTTAATTGATCTCGGGAAGGAACTGGTTTTGGTGGAACATTTGCACTCTGCAAAAGAAAATGCCACATAAAATATTAACTGAAGTTAACTTCAGCTCACACTATAGTATACAGTAACGTGAGCTATTTAAAGCCAGGGTTGGTAACTTTTTCCAATATACACTTTTTTATATTGTTTGAAGTGGTCTTTACAGTCAGACAGCAATAAATAACTTATTGGCTCTGAAAAAGGCTCTGAAAAAGGATTGAAAAAGATCTATCATCTGTAGCTGCTGTAATCCTGTAAAAACAACCACCAATCACTGCCTCGCGGTCTGCTTGGAAAGAACCAAGCGCGTACTCTACCCCTCCCGTGTACGAGCCTGAGCTCGTACAGCTGAGCCTGCCTTGTTGCACGATCAAAATTTTCTTCAAAACTTTCCATTTTTAGCGTGAAGTGAGTTGTTTCCCAAAGCGACACACAGAGAGCGGAAGGTCCGGATGTGAGGCAATATCCTGGAAATGTACTTCAGTTGATCCTGACTCATTCATACCGCTATGTCAAATACTGTGTGTCCCACACCTATACTGAAAATGCTGACATTCTGAGTGTAGCCACAACCCATAATAATCATTACTTGTTTGACTCCCACATGGAGGTGGATCCAACTACCCCAACCTAATTAGATTTCTAAAGGGGGACATAAATGTTTTTCTTATAATAATTTGCTGTTAAAATTGTGCATAAAAATGGACAAAGAAGAAATAAGAAAACATTACATCTGGTTCAGGAAATCACAGTAGAAATAGGAATTAAAGGGATATTTCACCGCTGGAAAGATGAATATGTGTTTAAACTGGGTCATTTATGTAGTAGAAATGTGATTTTTTTTGTTGATGAAATTGGTGCGAAGCCAGACAATGTGTTTTTGGCTCATGTGGATGAAAGACAACAAACTGACTTCCCTACGAGGCCACGCCTATGTTACAGAGAGGCAGTCAAGTCAAGTGGGTTTTATTGTCATTTCAACCATATACACTGTATATAGTGAAACGAAACAATATTTCACCGTAGCTCAAGTGGTGTTACACATTTAAAATATATAAAAACGACATTATATAAAAACGACATTATATAAAAACTACATTATATAAAAACGACATTATATAAAAACTACATTATATAAAAACGACATACGAGACAGGCTACATTTAGTGCACACACTATACATAAAGTGCAATTACTACTTAAAGTAGAGCATTTAAGGGACAGGACAGACAACAGACAACAAAAGACAGGGCATAAGTAGACTTGTAACAGAGCACTGATTGTTGTAAGTTAGGTTCACCGTGAGGTGAAGGTAGAATATAAGAACTTTCTTGAGATTTGCGTGGTTGAAATCACCAGCAACAATAAATCCATACGGATGTGCTCTTTGGCGCTCACTGATAGCTCCGTAAAGTTCAGCTAACACATTGGTAGCATTAGCGCTTGGTGGGATGTAAACACCGAGTATAAACACAGCCGTGAATTTGCGTGGAATGTAGAATGGTCGGCATTTAACAGTCACAAACTCCACCAGAGGTGAGCAGTAGTAATTTGATTATAATGTGTATGGGAAATTCTTCTGAAAATGAAAAACTTTCATTCAGTTGTCAAAGTCATATAGCTTAACATTTTAATTTGTCTTTTATTTAATCATGATACAGTTAATGCATTTCTAAAAATGAATTACATATAACAATATGTATTGTATTTTGCTTTATCAGATATACAGCTTTTATAATTCAGCTGTTTGAATTCCGCTCATGGGAGTAGTCATTGTAGCCCTCAGTCCAAATTTGCTTACACATCGGCATGAACTGAGCAGTAGTTGGATACAAGCACCGCATTTCTGCACCAGTCCGTGTTAACATATACAGCCCACCTCCACGAGTCTTACCCGAAAGAGCAGCATCTCTATCTGCTTGGAAGGCTAGCAGGCCTGGTAGCTGGATAGCGGAGTCCGGTACATTGTTGTTCAGCCATGTTTCCACAAAATTAAAACACAGCAGTCTTTGAACTCGCAGCACAGTCTCATGGCAGTTCGTGAAATGGTCACGTTATTTAATCTATTGATACGTGTTCACGGGGACGTTTTTCTTTTTTTTTCCGTGGTGGCCAGCACGAAAATGTGAAGTAATGTATTTCAATGGGAAGCATATTTCGTGGTCACAGCATGAAAATGTAATCTTCCTAATCACAACCGTCCCGATATTGTCGCGCGTCCCCAGCGGCCTTAATCCAACCTCCGCCATCCCGCTATTGTCGTGGCCGTCTCCCGGCGTGTGAGGCGTCCTTTTCGGCCGTCTCCCAGTGTGTGAGGCGTCCTTTCCCCGTAGTCGCACCTTGTGGCCGCCTCCTGGCATATGAGGCATCCTTTTCGGCCGTCTCCCGGCGTGTATGAGGCGTCCTTTTCAGCCGTCTCCTGGCGTGTGAGGCGACCTTTCCCCGTAGTTGCATCCCCAGCGGCCACCTTGCGGCCGCCTCCCAGCATATGAGGCGTCCTTTTCGGCCGTCTCCCGGAGTGTGAGGCGTCCTTTCCCCGTAGGGTATTTCATGCTGGACACCATGAAAAAAACGAGAAAAACGTCCCTGTGAACACGTATCAATAGATTAAAAATAACGTGACATTTACACGAACTGCCGTGAGACCGGGTTGGAACTCGCGTTGGGAGTTTCATTGAAGTTGGATGTAGTCCAGTCTGTTGTCTAATGAGCGGACATTTGTAAGCAGGATGGATGGGACAGGTGGCTGGCTAGCGTTAGCTTTCCACCTAGCTCGAACTCCTGCCCTCGTTTTGCGTTTCAGCTTTCTCGCACACCACTTTCGATGTCCCCTTCCTAGCAGGCTGAGGTGCTGGTCCCGTAGCAGGTGAAGCTTGCATAGTGTGTCGAGTATTCCGTCTGTAATAAAGTTTCCTGCGTATTCCCCTATTTGTACCAATGTATCCCGGTGGTACACATGTACCACCTTGGATTAGGTGTTGGAATAGCTTAACCCTCTACATACTAGCAGAACCGGGCAATGTTTCAGAACTGATCATGATTACTTTGTTTTCAGTCAAGGTCCAACTGGGACTGAAATGCTGTGTCTAGAATAGGATTTAGTCTTTAGGTATGACTGTTCTCATAAAAGGAACTTTTGAACATATATTATTTCCCTTTTGTTGTTGTGAAAGAGATCTGCAGACTCCATGGTACATTTAACATATGGAAAAGCAACACCATGTTCTTCTAAACTAAACCTCCTGATGTGTTTGATAACCATTTCAAGAAAGGTGCAATTCCCTGCTTTAGAATGAAACTACAGTATATTTCCCTGACCCAGACAATGCTGCATCTCAGTGGAATCCATCCACCTTCTCTGAAAATGTGCCTCGGCTGTTTATAATTTACTCATTTCTTTTCCAATGAACCTCAAACAACAAACTGTTAGTATTCTGGCACATATATCTACACCTTTTCAGCCCAGGGGGAAATCAAAGAGAGGGAAGTCCATTCCAACACTGCAATTATGTTTCAACAGACAGAGGGAATAGAAAGGATAAGGCAGTGAGATGAAAAAATAACAGGAGGAAACGGAAAGTCATAGACGGTAACAACACGGTGAGAAATGGAAGGAATGGCTATGGGTATGGGGGTGAGAAGGTGAATAGGTGAGATGATCTAGTAGGAAACGCAAAGTGTATGGGCAGAGTATGGGAAGGGCATGGAGGAAGCTAGGGATGATGTGTGAGAAGAGAAAGCATGAAGGAATGAGAAAGAGAGAGAAGCTTAGTGAGACACCTTGCATGTCATATATGGACAACCTAGCAACTGCTATATGCTCAGGAGATGCAGATTCATTTTACAATATCTGCTCTGTTGCTGCTTCAAAGGAAATGACTCCCATGGATTTTCAATTGGACATGTCAGCAATCCTTATATATAGTATATATACAATATATTGTGCTTTCCTGTAGAATCTGCTGCAAAGAGGAATTTGGAAATAGTGCACACTGGTTACAGTGTTGGCAATTTTAAATCAAATGAAAAACACGCCTTCTGAAAAGTAGCTTGTGCCTGCCTTCAATCAGAAATGACGATAAACACGTTGCTCTCATTGAACATCTTTTTTTGTTTCACATGCTCATTTTTTCACAAATGTAAAAATGTTCCTCGCCTGGGATTTGTGCACAATTGCGGTGTCTCAATAACAACCATCAACATAACAGAGAAGAACATGGTAATTGCAAGCCTTGCACATCAGCAAATAGTTCTAATGACAAATAAAAGCGACAGGCCTCAGTTATTAGAAATTTTACTATTTACATAAACTTAAAGTAGCCTGTGAGCCAACAAATAAACACAAATAAAGTAAAACCAAGAAAATCCCAAGACTAAAATAGTCACATTTGCTTAATGGGAGAAGTTACATTTCCCCTTTGACACTGTCTTTTTGACATCGGGCTTGACAGCTGTCAGGCTTATGTGCAAGCAGTCCTCCAAAGACTGGTTTGACAGTCAGTTCCTCTCATGCGTTTTTATAGAGTTCATTTTTGAGAATGCAGCTTCACAGGTGTATGTTGATCCGAACATGGTGAGCACATACATGGCCAATGTCTTCAGTGTGTCATACTCTTAGGGACAAGCCACCCAAAAGGCACTCAAGCTTTCAGCACCACGGAGAGCAGGCTTCATGTCACCAGCGGCCTGGATGTCAAACAGTTCACTTTGAATAGCCGCCTTGTCCAGCGGCATCACCTTCCTCACGTTAGCGGAGAATTCTCCACCTGGGCTGATAGTGAAAGGGTCATGCATGAATCCAATGACATCCCTGGAAATGGCAAAGTCATCAAATCTGTCAGAGAAATTTTCCCTCAGCTGTGTGATAAATGTCTTCATGTTCTCTGTGACCTTGCTGTGTCCCACTGTCTTAAGTGTGCTAAATTGTAGCAGCCTCCCCGACAACAAATCTTCGTGGAAAAGATCAAGTTTGTTTCCAAAGGCATCAAGTTTTTCCACCATATTCACCACGGGTTTTTCTTTCCCCTGTAGTTGTAGATTTAGTGCGTTCAAATGGGAAAATATGTCCGTTAAAAATGCAACGTTGCACATGAAAACTTTGCCCTTACTGAGCCAGCGCACGTCGTTGTGGAGTAAGAGGTCATCATGAGAGGTTTCAGATTCCTGCACAAGTTTTCGGAATAAACGGTGCTGTGTGCTTGAATTCCCCCTGATGAAGTTAATTATTTTCATTGTTTTGTCCATAACCTCTTTAAGATCGCCACTTAATTTTGCGCACAGCATGCTACGGTGAATGAGACAGTGAAGTGCGTTAATGCTGGGAGCGACAGCCTTAATTCTGCTCACTAGTCCCCTGGTTTCTGCCAATCATGGCAGGAGCACCATCTGTGACAACCAGGTTGACTTTTTCAAATGACAGTCCATGCTTTTGAAATAGTTCCTCCAGGTTACCAAAGATAATAGCGGCAGTGGTCAGGCCCTCCAGTGGAATCAAGGCCAGCAGCTCCTCTTTTAAATCTTTGCCATCAAAATATCTGACAAAAACGCACATTTGGGAAATGTCAGTATTGTCGGTGGACACATCAATAGCCAGCAATAGGTGTCTGGCTTCTTTTATCTCATCAATTACAAGTCGCTGGACATCCTCTGCCAAAACATGGACACGGTGAACAGCAGTTTTAGCAGACAGAGGTATCACAGATGCAATTATCCTGTCCATAGATTTGTCAGTGGCTAGTTCCTCCATAACAGCCACCATGCACTACTTAAAAACTCAGCATCGGTAAATGGCTTGTTATGCCTGGAGAGTACCCAGGCAGCCTGCAGAGACGCACTTGTTGCCCTCTCTTGCTCAGTTGAAGTTCGGTTAATAATTCCGCTGGCATGGGAATACTGAGATTTCAAAGCAGCAACTTTTCTCTGATGGGCCTCTGACTGTTCAGGATAAGACTCCTTGAAGCTTGCATGCTTTGTGCTGTGGTGACACCTCAGATTGTACTCTTTAGCGACAGCGACAGTTTCGTTGCAAATGAGGCACACAGGTACAGCATTTCTAAAAGTAGGCACTATGAATACATACTTATCAGTCCATTCTTCATTAAAACTATGGTTCTCTGAATCAACTTTCCGCTTAAGGCTCTTTGAGAGTGCCATTTTTCATTCAAATATATTCAGAAGGCCTTTCTTCTTCTAGTGTTCTCCACAAACTATGACCTGCAGTGATGGACAGCTTGACAGCCTCACAAATATGAAGCCTAAAATATCGCTATCGCCCCCTGGTGGCTTGCTGCAGTACAGGTAATATGTACGGTGGCCGACAAGGGCAAACGCGTCGCAAAAGGCAAAACGCTGCAAAAACAGGAATATGCAAAACCAAAAACTTACAAACCCACAAAACAAATGCCAAAGAAAAATAATAGTAATAACATATTACTTAGGATACAATACTAATTTTATTTTATATTACGAGCATCTGGCCCTTACAGTTTCTGCAGAGAAAAATTCTGGCCCTTGGACAAATATAGTTGATGACCCCTGGTTTAAATGATAAGAAGGATAACAAAAATAAGAAGTTTAAACCTGTTTAGGAATTAAAGGCAGAGCTGAAATCAGTTCTTCGATGGGCGAGTTGCACTAAAATTGTCGCAAAAGCCTATCAGCGTCGAGATTCTCCTGAAATCACTAATGTCCTGACGTTGAATCAGAAATGGAGGAAAAAAATATTGTAGCTGTGTATCTGGGATTTCCATAACACGTACAAAGCAGCAATAGTGGTTATTTCGGCCATGGTTGATAACAGAAATAAATGGTGGAAAGAAACGTTGTTGGTATCCATATTGAACCCCTCCTCCTCTCTGGCACGTCTCAAATAAAGACAGATAGTCCCGTGGTCAAACTGACTTTGCGGATTCCTTTTCTGCCTCGAAACACTACTGGCCCACTGGGAAAAGTCCAGACTCTCCCGATTGCCACTCCACCTCTGCCGACAAGCAAGATGGTTTGTTACACAGAACCATCTGAGAAGCCTTCATTGGAAACTGTTTGGAAAAGGGTAGGCACTGTCAAAAAATACCTGGCAGGTGATTGGATGAACCATCCGTCTATCACATCCGCTATTGTTGTTTTGAACGAACAGTCGCGGCCGTCACATTAGGGACCACAATGGAAATAAGTCTTTGGACTTTATTGTGTCATCCCTGACTATTTATATATTTTTAATGTATGACACATGTACTGTTTCATATTTTTATATTTAAGTGGTCAAATAAAATCAATCAAATCACACAAACCTAAACCATGGCCGTAGCTGCCAGTATCTCCTCAGCAGGCACATCTTAACATAGGTGGAAATCACAGGGGGGTCGGGGAGTCAGAATTGAGGGTTGTCCTCCTTAAAAATATCATTAAAACCACGCTGTGTAATTTTAAATATCATAAACTTAAAATAAGTGTGTAAGTAGTAAAACAATTGCAGACGGGGCAAAAAAAGTGTTTTAAGTTAAGAGACATTCTTAGTCGCCCCTCCTTTGCCTCACAGTGGTTTGGTCCACTGCCTGGTTTCCTCCTTTACGTAACGGTACACAAGTCCGGTGGGACTCGCATCAGCAAGTAGCCTGGCAAGGCTGTTTTGTTCACTTTAAACATGGATAAAGTTATTTTTTCTAATACATATGATGCAGAGTCATTATTAAATTAGTCATGACAAAAAAAGTATGTATTTTTCCATGAGACCGCTATGTTAGCAATTATAACGTTACTTAGCTTGTTTGGTAGCTTGATGGATGTTAGTTAGCTAGCTAGCTTGCTAATTCCACCCACCGAGCTTTCATGCTACACACTGGTTACAGAAAATGAGCCGAACAAAGTCAACTCATCCGGCGAGAGCGTTGTGCTTTTCTACACTGTGACAAGAGTGTTTGAATGAAACATTAAGTTGTTAAACTTTCCTAATTTAGTGGCCGGCCGCCTGGCTAGTTTGCTTGCTAGGAGGCTTAGGTCTCAGTTTAGCATCATCAAGTTTTATTGTCCCCCCTATCTGTTGAAAATGAAATGTATGCCCCATGCGCAGATTGTGTACGCCCTCAACTGGTGGAAAATGTTTTTTCCGGATTCTCTATAGTTAACAGATAACTGGAGGAGCTACTCGAGCACAGGTTGATTTATGTGGTTGTAAGTGGTGGGGACAGGCTGAAATACAGTTTTTCGTTTAGATACTTGAAAGTATTTGTGTGTGCAGTTTGAAATTACATCTATAATTAGTATCAAGAAAAGGATACCATATACTAGAAAATTGGTACCCTGAATTCCATGTACCTGTTACTAATAGTGCTCATTAGGATTCAGAAAATGTTCTCTGTACACCTTGTTTCCTGTCTACCATCACTGTGCCAGGCATATTTTGTTTAAATAGGATATCATTTTTGGGAGTGATACTTCTTATCTGCCTTTCACTTAAACCATACGTGGCTGCCAGGATCTCTAAAAGCTTAAACTCCAATTTTGAGCTAGAAGAATTGCATTCATTTTCATTTTTTCTCATCAAAACAATAGGATTTGTTGCCAAATTTCTTTCATTGGCAAACAATGTAAAATGCACTGAAACTGTAGAAGATGCCAGTGTTCTCAGAATGCTCTTGCTTGTTACAGTAATTATGCTATTTATACCAATCTTACAGTAAGGATGGTAATAAAATAGTGATGCTAAAATGCTACTCATACCAGTTTTCATATCAGCTCCTCATTTCCTTAAGTGTTTCCTTTTTATTTAAAAGGCACTTGTGGGTCAGCAGCCTGTGCACACTTTTTTCTCTCCTCATATTGATTTGAGATTGAATCCTCAGTGTTTGCGAGCTAATTAACCATAACTGCAACAATTACAGTAAGCCCCGAGCAGCAGGGCTATTGAGCTGCTGGTACGGTAACAGGCCTGTGTAAATGTAATCCAATATTTGTTGTGTGAATACTAAACCATTTGCAGGTCACAGTGGGCCTGGGTGCTGCTGCAAAGAACCCTAATCCAGGTTTATGCACGCGTATATTCAATTGACTCACACAGTAATGTGTTGGCTAAAACACACATTAAGACAACACACACACAAATACATGAATAGAGATCAGCTGCACACAAAATAAAATCATGTTTTTTTCTCTGCTTTTGTCTAGCTCTCTTACTCACACACACACACACACACACACACACACACACACACACACACACACACACGCACACCAACTAGGATATAAAGCAGCTTGTTGCTAAGGTAATAACATAACCAGGCCATGCGGCACTGCTTTCTAGAGCAAGGAGAAATATTTCTGACATATTCAGTGTTTGTGTCTGGTGAACAGGAGCGGGCTCATCCTCTATGACTGTTAACGCGTTGTGTTGTCGGCTTGTTCATTCGCCTCTGATGAAGTGTGTGTTTTTCCTGTGTGTTTCTGTATGATATTCTACAATCTCCATGCAAATCCCAGAGAAAAGGCCAAGCATTGCCTGAGTGGCTTGCCGGCAGTAAAATGCTAGATTTCATTTACTAAACTGTCAACATGTCACTCATAGCAGCAGGATTTCTTGGACTTTACTCGGTGACAGGTCACTTAATCAGTCACTCACTCACGTATCCAGGCAGGAAGCATGCAGTTTGTTTTCAATATTGGTTGCTTTTCATATGGCGCCATGGATTTTTTTCAAAATGTAAGCTTTTCAGCAGCTGAAAACTAAGCTCTTGTTTTGCCAATTGATTCCTCCCCCCCCCCCCTTCCCTTCACAATTTTAAGTGGGTTTGTAATGAGTCTGAGGATTACAGAATTTACTCATCACATTGAAGGCTATGTAAACTTTCCATTCAAGTGAGAAAATGGGAAAATCAGAGTTACAAGGTTTTCATGCATCATCATTAATATATTCATACACTGGCTCTGAGCCAACTGTTACTGCTACTCTGCAGTCAACTGCAAAACGCAACACAGCTTTGTTAATAATCTCAGAGCACTTGGCAATGCAATTTGAAATGGCATGGCTTTGCAATAATCTTTAAGAGGCACTTGAGTCCAACTTGTCAACAGAACAAAACGGTGCAGTGCAGAGTGGGACTTATTAGTATATGGTATATGGTAGGATGTCATGCTGAATACTGCTGTCTCTACTCCCACTAGTGAACTTCGGTTCAGTCGGTCTCCGCAATAGCTCACTATGCAAAGTGTCATCAGTGGTTCCCCAGTCTATATATCCAAGACGTTCCACTTCCGGGATACCTCCATTGCCGTTTTTTTATGAGGACTATGGTTAACTGCTCCCCAGATCTCTGCAGGGTAAATCCAGACAGCTAGCTAGACTATCTGTCCAATATATAAAAAGGTATTTACAATGGTAAATATAAATAAATAATGCATGGTTCCGAGGCACTACTAGCAAGGCATGTACAACTTTGTAAAAGGACTGACAGGTAAACGTAAAGCAGACGATGAAGCTATACCAAACAGCACAACTGTACAAAACAAAGGAAAGAAAATACGTAGTGGTGACCCCAATTTGATCCAAGGAGCCGACTGCCAATCTCCCAGTTGAGTCGCATTATGTGTTGTTGTTGGATTAACATAGGTTATCAGGTTAATAATCAGCTCAGTGTTTCCCTACCAATTATAGTTGTCCAATATGTAAAAAAGTTGACTATAATGAGCAAAATCAGCAGCAAAGTCTTCCAACAGCTTCTCCTTTTGGAGGGTCGCAGGGGAGCTGATCCCAGCTGACATTGGGCGAGAGGTGGACAGGTCGCCAGCCAATCACAGAGCTGACACAAAGAGACAACCATTTACACTCACATTCACACCTACGGGCAATTTAGGGTCACCAATTAATATAATGCATATCTTTGGATTGTGAGAGGAAGCCGGAGAAAAACTCACACAGGACTAATTCCACACAGAAAAGCCGGCTGGTTCAAACCCAGAACCGTCCTGCTAGGAGGCGACAGTAGCGGTGTAGTCCATGTGATACGCAGGTATACGCAGTATACCCACTAAGAAAGCTCCAGGATTTTCATATACCTACTTGAAAATGCCCAATGACATGAAACAACATACTTTCCATTATATTTTTGATATATTAATTGAATTGTCATCTGTGTTTTTCTTCTTCACATAGGCTAAATAAAGGTATTTCCACAGTAAAATGGTGCATAAAAGTGTATCCAAATACAGGAAATGAAGTCGTTGATGCTCAAAACTTCCCTGGGGAGGACAGCCAGAGCCCCCACTATGATATGGCCCCCCCTCCCCCAAATGCAGATTCTGGCCAATATACAGAACAGTATACCCACTACAATACATTAGACTACACCACTGGGCGACAGTGCTAACCACTGTGCTGAGTTGAGATGTTGAGAATTTAATTAGTAAAAAATCAAAGCTTTCTGGTTATTGATTTATTTTTTTAAAGACCACAGGAATTGTAAAAAGTGTTAGATTCATTGCTATCGGACGATGGTAAGCCACTCTGAAGGCATCATGTAAATGCATGTGATCCGCAGCTGCAGGCCACCACACAGATGCAATCAGAGCCTGTTGTACCGCCCATAATCACTAGAAAATGAACAAAACAATCCATGCACCAAGTAATTTGCTGTGTAAATGATATATACAAATGTGATCACACCAGTAGTTGGTTTTATATGGTCTTAGCTCTGAATATGTAAGTAGTTCTGCCATATGTCTATGGTGATTTTCAGTTGTTTTAGGTTCGTTTGTTTGATTTCTGGGCATGGTGAGAAAGGAAATGATTTCCGCTAAGTTGTTCTAGTGGGTGGCTGACCTGCAGCGAGCTAGTAACCTCTTACAGGTCTGGGGGGCAGCCTAAAGCAGGAAAAAGCAAAGAAAACAAGGACGAAAAAGAAAGAAAAAAGGAAAAACAAACAAATCAAAATAAACCAAAAAGGATCAAAGAAAATGAGAATAAATTAGAAATAGATAAATAAATAAAACGTACCCATGTACCCCCTGCAGTACTGCAAAGTAACCCTAGGGGTACTAGTACCTAGTGATAGCCAAATGAAGCTTCATAAGGCTCTGTGAACCATTTTCTTTACTTTCTGAGTCCATTAAATGGCGCTCTTGGTTTAAAGAAAAAGGCTCAAGGAATGGCAATTCAGTGTGCTTTCAACCTTTTGTTGAACAGAGAGCGCCATCTCAGAAAATTAAGAAAATTCCTCACGAAGCTTCATTTTGCCATCATTACTGGTACCCCCATTTGAAAAAACTCTCTTAGCACACACAACTCCCATACACACACATACACCTACTCACTTGCGTGGTAGTAAAAATCTAAATGTAAAATCTCAAATTCAATTGCTTAAAGTGTAGGTAATTGCAGGTTACATTTTTCACGAAGATAATGCAATGTGCTTATTAAACATAAAGATAAGAACCGCCCACCATTGTTTTGTATGTTTTTTATACCGAAATGCTGAATATAATATGAAAAGTTGGTACTTTTTACAGTGGTTTTAAGAACTCCCCCTCCCGTCCACTAGGCTGGGCGTGACGTCACAAGAGGGACTCCAAGACTAGAGTTACTCTAGTTCCCCAAGTTCTCCACAAGTTCCCCAAGGACAAATGGCTGATTCAATGTCTGGGTGAGGTTTGTGACTACGAAGCGGGCAGATTTTACTGCTGTCTCTGTGACTAAGTCAGCCGCCATATGCGGCGAACACTTCACTGCAGAAGACTATGACCCTGGAGACATGCGTCGGTTTAATATGGGTTTTAAACGCCGGGTTATTTACGATGCTATTCCTTCACGGCATTCCCATTCCTGCTCCTCTGCCTGTCCTGTCCGGACGAAGAAGCCAGTCAAGACTGGGGGTGCTCGCCGAAAGCGAGAGCTGGCTGAGCTGGCTACGGTAACTCCCAACTATTTTACAATGTAGCTAACGGCTGTCTCAACTATTTTACAATGTAGCTAGCTAACGGCGGTCTCAAATATTTTACAATGTAGCTAACGGTTGTCTCAACTATTTTACAATGTAGCTCACGGCTGTTTCAACTATTTTACAATGTAGCTCACGGCTGTTTCAACTATTTTACAATGTAGCGAATGGCTAGCAACGTTAGCTCTGTCAGTGTGAAAATAACAAATACCAGTGCCACCTTGTTTCACCTTCCTTTGTTTTGAGAGTGCACACCCTGTAATGTATTACGACTAATACTACTATAATTATTAGAAATGCATACTTCCAAAACTAAATAAAATTAAAGCTGCAAGTCGGGGTTACTGGCGGACGCCGCTCCTTGCGGAACTCCCTGCTGAGTTCAACGATACCTCACACAAGACTCTACATCATACAGTTCATTAGCTGTGAAAAGGGGCGTGGCTAAGTTATAGGGGGCGGGTCAAACCATCACCAATTAAAAAGGAACTCTCTTCTGAGTTCAATGATACCTTACACAAGACTCAACCTTAGATGGGTCAGTATTTATGAAAGGGGGCGTGGCTTAAACATAGGGGGCGGGCCAAACCATCACCAATGAAGAAGGAAGTCTCTGCTGAGTTCAATGATACCTCACACAAGGGTCTACCTTAAACGGTTCAAATGTTTTGAAAGGGGGCGTGGCCTCAAGTAAAGGTTAAAATGATGTTTGTCATATAAGGCGCATTTCCTGTTGCCAAGTAAATATTGGCCTGTATATGTCCTCAGACCTGGACCCTTGTCAATCGTGGGAGAAATTTTGGGCAGATACGACAACGTGCACTCAAGTTACAACAATTTCTTTGTTCATCGCTAAACACTCAAAATGGCCGCCACGCCACGCCCACACCGTTTGACGAAAAGTTTTTCTTTTAATAATTTTTCATCTGTTTCATTTCAACATTTCATCATTGGTAAAGACCAAATTTGAAGTCTGCCGGATGAAATCTCTCGGAGGAGTTCGTTAAAGTATAGCACCTTGAGTTTTAGGCCTAATTCCTGTTGCCACTAGGGGGCGCTATGACTTTAAGTAAATATTGACCTTTATTTGTCCTCAGGGTTGGACTCTTATGAATCCTGAAAAGTTTTGAGCCAACTGGACAATGTACACTCAAGTTACACCCACTTCCTGTTTTGATGGCCACGGCCACGCCCTATGACGAAAAGTTTTTCTTTTAACAACTTTTCATCTTTAACGTCTTAAGATGGCACAGACCGAATTTGAAGTTGATCGGATGAAATCTCTAGGAGGAGTTCGTTAAAGTACGACATGTGGAAATGGCCAAAATCGCACTAATTTCGAACTTTGAAATCAAAATGGCGGAGTTCCTGTTGGGTTTAGGGTATGGCTCCAATGACGTTTTTTGTACATCTTGACATGTTACATATGTGTACCAACTTTCGTGAGTCTATGTTAAACACACTGCAGGGGCTCAATTTTTTTAACTTTTAGCTAGCGAGCCATTTTTGTGCGCCTATTCCCGAAACCCTTAAAATACGTAAATTTTCACCAGACTTGGAGTGGAACAGCTTGATTTTCGACCCCACGGGGAGAGAGCGCTCTGCCTTTTTATTAGAGTCGGGTATGGCTGCAGCCTGGAGAACTCCATAGACTGTATATTAAATTCATATTATTATTATTATTAATAATAACATAATATATTAATAATATACAGTCTATGTATCACTGGGTCAGTCCCTACCAGGCCTTTGTAATCACTTCACATGCTCTTTACTTTTTACATTTCTGTGAGTACATTTTATTTTCATGTGTGTGAGATCTGTTTGTATGTGTGTTGTGTTGTGATTGTATAAGCTATTGTATACATAAAATCCCCCCTGTCATGAATAAAGTATCTAATATTCTCTCTTTTTGTTTTGCAGTGGTGCGGATAAAGACATTGTGTGTAAAGACCAGCTGATGGCCCTGTTCACCATTTGCCCTGCCTGTTGTGGCAAATCTAAAGGTATGGTGGTGCAGCAGGGAGGCACATTTTGCAAAATAAAGCAGGTAAGTACGTTTGAAAAGTTATATAGATTGAACCCTTTATAATTTTAGTAATGTTTGGATTTTAGTGTATTACTTATTCCACAGTGTCCTGATGATGTGCTGATAATTTCTATTTTCTGCAACATGTGGCTTCCAGCGGTTTTGGCAAAACTATTTTGTGGAGGCCAAGTGGAAGAGCATGGTGAACCACATACAGGACGTCCATGAGCATGACACTCCTGCCTTTCCCTGTTGTGCTCATCCACCTCTGGAGGGGGAGCAATGGAAAAAGGAGTGGCTAGAACCAGGTATACACCATGAAGTATGTGTACTCTATGGTTTTATGATGATGTGACCTGAGAGATTTTTAGCTGGAACCTGTGTTTTAATACATTTGAATCAGTTTAAAATGTTTTGTTTGGGACTTTTTTTCTACAGGCTCAACGGTTGCCGTAAAACTGGAGGGTGTTGTGACAAAGGCATCCTTACTGAAGGATGTGTCTCCACAGCACCAAACCTTTTCCCTTGAGGCGTTTCACTCCCTCATCCTGCTCTTCGCTCCCAAACGGGTTTTCTTACTTTGGGATGTACAGTAGGTCAGTGTTGCACAATGGAGTAACTACATGTCATATTATCATATCATACAGACACCTGATGCACGAACAACTGATGGCGTTGCAATATATGGCGTGCAATACCCAAGGTTCCGTAAAGGTGAACATGTAGTCCGGCCAATTAAACAGAAGGCCTCATATGGTAAGCAGTTTCAGGCAGTTTTCATCATATTTGGATAAGTATGCATGAGACCTCGGTAATCAGTGAATATGATCTACATGTTTTTTTATTTCCCCAGTTTATGCATCAGCACTCCTTCAATCTTTGCAGGAAGGCTAGACCAGATCACCTAAGGCTCTCCGAGATTCTAGTGCTTCCTTGAATAGCAATGCACCTGCCCCCATCTCCAAATCATTTAATCAAATTCCAAAACAGGAAGCAGTTAACTTTTATCTCACACAGAAATCACATTTCAGCAAAAGCTTAATTTAGAATCTTGTAGTGATTGGTTGTTTTCTGCATGCCGCTTGCCATGGTCTCTCATTGTGTGCTGTCGCATGTTAGCAGTCTTGTATAAAAGTACTTGAAAGCCATACTTGAGTAAAACTACAAGTATCTTACCAGAAAATGACTTTGGTAGAAGTAAAAGTCTCCTTTTAGAATATTACTTGATTAAAAGTCTTAACGTATCTGATATTTACTGTACTTAAGTATCAAGTCATTTTCTGATATTAAATGTACTTAAGTATTAGAAGTAAAAGTAAAAAACATTGACTGTGAACTTTATGGCCAAAGGTGTGTAAGGTTATCTTCATCACCTGTCGTCGGGGTGATCATCGTCTGTTACCATGGCAGCAGAGCCTGCACCAGGTGCTTCCATGACACTATCAGTCATTATGCTTCTCCTCTTCTTTAGTTTTTTTTTCATAATATAGTAAGTCATAAAATGTCATAAAAAGTCATAGTATACTGTCATAAAAAGTCTTGAAAAGTCATAGTATAGTATGTTAGAAATAATGTCATAAATAAGTCATTGTATACTAAGTCATACAGATTTGATTAAAAAAAGTCATAGTATAGTATGTCATAAAAAGTCATTCTATAGTATGTGATAAAAAAGTCATAGTATAGTATGTCAAAAAAGTCATACAAATGTCATAAAAATGTCAACGTTATACCTAACTACAGCTCAGCCTTTCAATTAGTGATATGTCAGCTCATATTAACAGGTACTGTATGTTTCTATCAGTATGTATGTTGGTAAGTGATAAGAAATTGAAGTACAAAAATGCCAAAGATATATTTAGGGTGATTTTTTAAATGTACACGTTTCATTTTTATTGTTTTGCCGCTTTGCAACAAATAGGCATTAGGTCACCAACTAGAATGGAGCATGCATTATCTTGGCAAACAAGGAGCAATGATTTGCAAACCTGCTTTTTTCCAGTGTAACTAATTTATTCTGATTTTATTTTGTTGTAACGAGTAACTAAGATGCTGAGGGTAAATGTAAAAGTATACCATTTATTTAGAAACTGTAGTGGAGTAAAAGTAAAAGTACAAATACGTGAAAATTCTAGTACAGTAGCAAAGTATTTGTACTTTGTTAGATTACAAAACTAATGTTAGTGTTGCTTTGTCTTTTGTTAGCTTTTAATTGTACCTTTTGGTGTGAGTTTTTAATTGTGATTTTGTCATGGGTCACTTTGCATGCGTTTGTGCATATGTGAGTAACCTATAAACACATTTTATTGAAATGAAATTCATGTCTTCTGTCTACTGTTATTTATATTCAGTTATTTATTTCATTGAGGGGGGTTGGGAATGTAAGCTCACAACAAAACAAACATACCACTAAACTGTTAAAAAACTGAAAAAGGTAATTAAGCTAATCCTCATCCAAACGAGGCCATTCAAATCCTTTGTAGGCACCTGCTTGGAAATTATGTCGGATGGCTGAAACCAGGCAGGACGGTATCGGCTTCCGTATGTGCCTCCCCAGAATGCCATATGCCCAACGTACAACCTGCCTGTATGCTGCATACCTGTATTGTCTAGGAGTAGTAGAGAAAGTAGAAAAGTTGGTTGCATGGTTTTTTTAGATTCAGAAGTGATGAATGAAATAACTCAATTGTAAACATACTCGTGTGTACTGGCTTCAAGAGGACCGTGATCCTGCCTGAAATGAGAGTAAGCTATTCGCAAAACAAACAAGTTCAGGCAGCATGCGGCAAAACCAGGATGCTGCGTGAGGCACGTCAGATCTGCCGGTCGCGGATCGAGCTGCTCCACTAAACTCCAAAACGCGTTTACCTCACGGCAGCACATACTCTCCACTGCTGATTCTATTGGGTGGCATAGCCCACACAAACACCTGTCAAACACAGCGATAGGGACATCGATCTCTCTTTTTCTTTCTGACAATAAGCATCGCTAATTAGTTGCGTTTTAGCACAGGCAATATCGCGTTCTGTCAGCAGATGCCGGCAATAGCGCCATTGTGCCTGTGCAGTGTGTGCATCTCTACAGCTCTGATTAGGACTAGGCCTACTGACACCATAAATAATGTCTTCAGTCGTTGTCCCTCCTTGCTATTCTACATGACGGCAAGATTTAGATACTTTGGCTTGTTCCCTAATGTTATCCGGGTTAGCACCAGGCTAACCTAGACTAGCTCTAGCTAGCTACTCACCAGGACACCTGGCCAACCCTCCACTCATTTTCCTCACACCAAGCATTTATAAATCTTTGAGGGTCCATGATTTCTGGCAATTTCATCCCCTCTCTCACGCCTGACTGGTTCAAAATTGTAGGGCTGTGGTCCATCAAAAAATTTGGTGGTTTCCCACCTCCTCAGTCTCCCAGTCGTTCTCCATAGTCTAGCCACAGACAGTAGGAATCTAGCATATGGGTATGGGTTGCTATGGGTTGCTAGGGGTTGCCACTCCCTCATATGACATCATCACCCAGTTACTGTAAAAAACATGCTACCTTTGAAGAAACCCCAATAAATGTTATTTTAACACATTTTAAGACTGTTATATATTCTATATTGATATATACTGATATATTATGTTTAAATATATACATACTGAGCACTTTATTTACACATTAATTGGTTGTGGTGGTTAACCTGCACTTTACACTTTAAGCTCATCTGTATTTCTATGCTTTTAGTCTTTTGGTTGTTGTTGTTTCTCTCTCTTACCTTGTCACCTCTCATAAACCAGTATGTTGCCTGACATGGCAGCTGTGCAGCAACTTGGTATTTGGTACCTGTGGGCCCATTACTGCCTGCCAACCCAACAGATCAGTGGCAACGGATGAGTTTAGACAGCTAATCAGGCAACGTAGTGCAGGCAACCTATCACTTACGCAAGAGTAGAGACTCTGTCACTTTCTGCTCTTCCCTCCTCAGTCGTACAACTCGACTTTTGACTCGTGAGAAGAATATTTCCTTGAGAAAGTGACCTTCTCGGTGTTGCATCTCACTGCCATCGCAGCTCCTTGTGCACACTTTCTGCACTTTTCATATAAAACTGAAGGTCCTCCGTACACTTTTTTTTATTTATTTGCATCACATCTATTTGCTAATAGCTTACAAATATGGAGGTCTTTGCTTGCCAGCGCTTGCAAAGCAGTTTATGGTATTTTGGAGTAACATAATTACAGTCAAGCCAGCCCTGTTTTTTTGTGGTATGTGGTACTTTTAAATTAATTTCAAAATTGTTTTACCAATAAATCATTGAGCTTAGGGAACAAACCTAAAGTAAATGCATAATATATATTATTCCCAACAAAACACACATTTGCACGTTGCGCGTTTGCTTGAAACAGGACAAATCCCAACTTTTCAGCAGACTGTCTTAGCAAACTCAATATGTGTACCACAAAAGCACTACATTTACAAATTTCTACACAAGTTGGCTTTTTGTTGGACAATACTAAATCAAAATTATGATATCAATGAAAATTAAATTCTAGCTCCATGAAAGAATATTGTAGGGGAGACCTCAACGTGGATTTTATTCAGCAGCATCTCTTTGCTGTCCCTCTTAATCTCCATCACGCGAAGTCTGTTCCAAAGCCAGATAAGGGAGGAAACAACTTTGGCTTACATTGTATCAGACAGAGGGGGGGGGGGACTAATCGCTGTTTTCACACAAAAGCCACACATATACAACAAATGTAGACTAAGAATACAGGTTTTTTTTCACAGCTGCCACAAATATGTGCTACTGGTACTACAATATTTGCACCTGTGTCATGCATGTCAACACATTAAGACACACAATGTTCATTGGCTTTATGATAACTGCAATCAATATAAAGAGCACTGCAACAAAGGCAGTCGCTAAATAATGGTATTGATTTTACACTGTTTGATTAAGCCAACAAGTACAGCAGCAGCCACAAAACAGTATAAGTCACTTCAAGTCATTTCGACCAATTATTACTATCAGTTAAACACTTAAAAACAATATTAAAACAAAAACAAAAAAGTAATTATATATATTTTTTCATTGCAAAAGAAAAATAGGCTATCAAATATATTTCTTAACTGCTGTTAACTTACTAGTCTTAACTTTGCACTAGCTAATATCTATATCGATGAGGACTGGCGTGTGTTAATTCAGCAGTCCTACACAGAGTATGCCAGGTAGACACACAACCTCGCAGGTGGATGCACTTGAGAGGCTCGGACATACGTTCTGCAGACGACTTGTGTCGGTCGCACAGACGCACGTGTTCCAGGAAAGTGTCTGCATGTGGCCACAACATGCAGGGAACATTATGGCTGCTAGAACGGTACTAGTCTCGCATTGCCAGACCTTCCTTCACAGCGCTGCGGAGGAGGGTCTGGCTCCACACAGCATTCCGGGATGGGAGAGAAATGTGCTCTGGTTTATTGGCATGTCTTTAAACCAATCACAATCTCGGGAAAGTACTTGTTTTGGTGGAACATGTGTATGTTCAAAAGTTGTTTTAGTCATGCAACAGAAAACTCAGATTCAACAGATATTCTATGCTAGCTGTCTGGACAGTGCTCGAATTATCTTTTTGTCTTTAAGGGGGTCTCTCTATCTCATAAAAAAAAGTTGGCACACCCTGCACATAGCCTAACAAGGCTATACAATAAAATAGTCTAGGCGCGAGTGGCGCTTTTGCGCAGTATATGCGCACGGTAGGCCTAGGCTATTATCTTGACACACGCACACAACAGACAGAGATTTCTTTTCTTTTTTTTACAGAAATGGAGTCCTTTTAATTAATTTCAACATATTATTGATTGTAATAGTCCATATTCCATTTCAATTTTGCAATACAAAGAAATAGACTAAATGATTTAGTCTGAGTGTCATTCTCAATTTCACAATGAAATAAAACATAACTCATTTGAACCAGACCACCGTCTCAGATATCCTCAGTGTCAAACACAATAATGCATGTAGTCTTTAACTTATACACATGGGAAATGCACTAACTGGCAGAAAGTGGCAGAAATGAATAAAGCCATTGCACAGCCAAACTATGTTCTAGTCTTATAATGTGCACGTAGTGATAACAACACCTGGGTGTTCAGTCGTCTCGTGTGTTGAACTGTGGAAATAAATAAACAATTTTTGAATTTGCACTGTGATGTTGTCGGGAAGCCTATTCACTGAATATTCCACCATCAGAGATTGCATTGTATTGCTGACAAGTGTTTCAAAATATCTGGGAACGTTTCCGGAGCTCTGAATGGCAGAGGATAGCTACAGATTTATTTATTTAAGATGTATTGGTGATATTTACCTCAAAAGCACATTAAGCTAAAAGCAAGGTGACTTCTTTGGACTTGCGAGTGCTGTCAAATCAATC
Source organism: Sander vitreus (assembly GCF_031162955.1). Classification (NCBI taxonomy): domain Eukaryota; kingdom Metazoa; phylum Chordata; class Actinopteri; order Perciformes; family Percidae; genus Sander; species Sander vitreus. The sequence goes on along the minus strand of NC_135864.1, from coordinate 28,251,940 downwards.
GTAGCCTATGCGGTTTGCTCACATAGCCTAGTGGTGTGGTGGTGAAGTGCAGTCATGCTGCGTTCATGAGCGTAGGGTAGGCTCAGGTCTACGTCCCGTAGTAGCCTATATTTTATATTTTAATTTAACGTCTTTAATGGTGAGAGACCGCACAGGGATGGATAATGAGCGTTGTTTAAGATTAAATTACAATGCCACATATGGCAGACACCTTCAGATGTGAGAGACCCCCTCAGATTTTTGACTTTGTTGCTTTCATGGGAGCCAGTCCTTACTCTATGGGAGCTCGGCTTCCTCTGGCTCCCACGTAATTTGAGCACTGTGTCTGGATTTACCCTGCAGAGATCTGAGGATCAGTTAACCATAGTCCTCAGAAATCGAGTTTAAAATTTTACCACAAAGAAAGAGGAAGGTAACGGTCATCCGGCCAAAATTCTGGACACCCAGCGGAATTTCACGAGCAATCCTGGAAGTGGAACGTCGTGGATATGGACTAGACCGCTACAAATATGCAGCTGTCCGCAACGCTGAGTATGGATAGTACTTCGGAGCCTGCCAGACAGATGAACTAGTACTCTGTCACCTGCTTGTCGGTTAACGGTTATTAATCAGTTAACGAGGGTCAGCATTGGATCAGAAAAAAAAATCTAAATTAGCATCCCTAATGCATTCTAAATAAGAAATAAACTAATTATAATTATAATTGTGTATTAAAGAGCATGTTTGAATGGAAATGTACAAGGAGGCCATACATTTGTTGTACACAAATTAATAATCAGTAACACATTTTAAGGTTCATTTTTTAAGGTAATAGTGCTGTGAATGGCTAAAGACGGTGCAAATGATTCTGCCTGTGATCATGTGCTAAAATGTGTGCTTAAAACTTGGCCAAAAGCATATGGGCATACAAAAGTAAACTTTAAGATATTATATGGAGAACTAAATATAACAACAATATCTAAATGTTAAAAAGGCTGACCTTATGATTGGTAGACGGCCGCTCTCCCTCCTAAGCCACTGCCATAACATTTCATTCCAAAGCCATTTCTTCCTGGGAAGCTTTTCTACAAGATTTTGGAACCTGGCTACAGAGATTTGCTGCCACTCAACCATGTGAGCATTAAGGCCAGCTCACACTAGCATTTAACACAGCAAAACTTTCACAGAGTGAAATCAGTTCATTTAAATGGAATTGCTAGACAGATCTAGCAGATCTGCAGATCTGTCAAGATCAGACATGAAATTCAAAAAAACTATTTTTAGATTTTTTATTGCTTTTTATATTTCAAACATACAGAACAGCGAAACACAAATTGAACAAGAACAAAAACCCTCTCCCACCCTCTGTGGTCTCAAGGAAAACTGTTGTCAACTTTGACGTGCAGATTTGTGGCGCTGACCAACTGCAAACTGTCCAGACAGTGCAGACCCCTGAGTGAACAAAGTGCCGGGAGTTTAAAGAGAGGCTATCATAGCTCAGTAGCTGAGTTGCACCATGTTTAAACTTGCTCAGCTGGAGTATAAACTGCTCCACAAAAGAGGAATGGTTTGCAGATAGTTATGAAACACATGTCAATATATTCAAATGCACAGAGGTTATTTTCTGGTTTGCGAATAAGCTACCAAGCTTGGTTACAGACAGCTAGTAAATAAGGCTAGTTAGAAGAGCTGGCTAGAATGTGAGTGGTTAGCTCGCCAGCTATAGCAGTTTATCTACTAACCCGGTGGTCACCATGTCACCAATTTCGCTTAGACATCTTTAGTGAGGCTGGACTCAAGTTCTTCCACACTAAACTTGGAAAAGCATTTCTTGTGCGCAGGGACACTGCCATGTTGAAACACTGAAACCTTCCCCAACCTGATGCCACAAAGTTGGAAGCACATGGTTGTCTGAATATCATCATGTGCTGGAGCATTAAAGCTATAGTTTCTGTCCCATGAGGAATTCTAAGCAATGACAACAACACTGTCCACGCATCCACATGATGCAAGCCTTCGGTGATTGCGCACCAACCCCACCAAGCAGTTGCAAGTAGCGTTTATCCCGTAAAATCAAAGAGGACACGACAACAAACATTATGGACTCTTCAGAAGAGGTAATTATGTCCTCATTGTCACCAAACTGAACGTTGCTGTTGTCCTTTCTCAGCGGTGACGTAAAACACATGCCTCGAGCAAAAGTCACCGGACTAAACCATTTTGTAAACAGCCATACTTAGAAATACAGAGAGAGTCTTGTGGAGCTAATAGGCTTAATTAGCTTTGTATCAACTCATTTGGCAATGGCTTGAAAGCAGCATTCATTAATACTTAATAGTTGCACACTACTATAGCTTTAAGATTCCATGGATACGTGTGTCCAATTACTTTGGCCATATAGTGTATGAAGACAGCCTAACTGCTAAAGAAGAAGAATTTATTGAAGTTAAAACTGCTGCATTAGTGAAGAAACATCTTACAAATGCACAAAGCAACACAACAGAAGGGCACAGACTTTGGTTGGCTTGTTGTGTTCAAACAAAGATATGTTGTAGAAAAAAAATATATCTCTGTTGACTCTATGTGATTTGAGAGGAAGAAGCTGTCATATAGTCTGTCTAGTAATTACAAGACAGTGAAGAGAAGGAGCTGACATGAAAAGAAAGCAGGAGGAGGAGGAATAAGCTGCTCCAGTGAAGATGTTTAGACTACAATGATCTGTCAAAAGCATTTGCTTACACTTCAAACTAATTTCCTCATTCTCTGCCTTCTACTCTGTTCCCCTCATCTTTCTCTTCTGTCGCTATATAACTCTTATTTATCGTTTTCTTCTCCCTGCACCTTTGGCACTTCATATTCCAGCTCTCAACATGAATTCACAACACAAACAAGTTAAGCAGGCAGTCGCCGCGGAGGCAGCATTTTTTTTAATCATGGTCCAGTGAAAAGCTTTTAACAAGGATAACTTTGTTTCAGGCACTTTTGAAAACTTTGTCACATCATCAATCTCAGATGAATGACTGTGCAAAGATTTAATCAGGGCAATATGAAAACTCACAGGGAAACAATATTTATCATACTGTCTCTGGTTAAAAAAAAAAAATCTGTCTATCTATAGTTTAGATCAGTTACAGGCTAGTCTGGCTCAACGGATGTATATGATGGAATAAAGCCTGACATCCCTCCCCCTTTCGCTATCTCCACTATCTATTTTGCTATATCCCAGCTTCAGTTGCTGAAGCTGGGATATAGCGCTGGCCAGGATGGTTTTGATTGGTTTAGCCAATCACAATCACAAAGCATTTTTCCACTTATCCCAGAATAGATAAGGAGTGTAGCCAGCAGTGTTGTAGTACTTGAGATTGCTCTTGGTCTTAAGTCCAGTTATGAGACCACTTTTCGAAGTGGTCTCGATCTCATCTCAGAATCAGTCTTAGATAAAGAGGACTCAGGATTATATTTTCCAGACCGGTCAACACAACTGCCTTTTGATTAATTTATCAAGGCCTTTCTCACGATATACTTATTACAATTAAAGAGGTGAATGAAGAAAAATCTATTTGTTTCTTGGGGGTGTTTTTTATGGGAATGTAGATCTTTCAGATCAATTTGAGGAGTGCCTATGGTTAGCATTTTTCCAGATTTTATCATGTCATGCAGTGTGGGACTCGCACTGGTCTTGTCCTGGTCTTGACTCAGTCTCAACCCCTCAAAGTCTATTCGGTATTGATACACTCTGGTCTTGGTGATGACTTGGTCTCAGTTTCGGTGGTCTTGACTACGACACCGGTAGCCAGACCATACTCCAGCACTGCCACAGCGCTGTGAAGATAGTTCTGGAAATGAGAGACTAGTTAGAGGCTAACATTTTAGCAATAAGCTCACCCGCCACAGTAGTTTGTCAAATGGCCCTGTAAGTAGTCACCCTATTTTGTTAATATAATAGCTTGACCTAACAGATCTGTCAACAGCTGGCTTGCATGACTGTCTATTCATGCCAGACTGATAATACATGACATGCCAGAATCAGGGGTGGGTTTAGAAACGTTTCAATGGGGTGGTCAGACTCAAATTTAAAGCCCTGTTGTTGGAAATAGTAACAGTGTTACAGTGTAATAAATGTCAAATAAACAAATGTAAATATTCTAATATGAAATCATATTTTTTGTTCCAAATAGCCTAGAGCCATTGACAAATTATCATGTCTTTGTATTTATTTGTCCATGTCGTTTTATGTCCCTTTGTGGTCATTTTGCTTCTCATGGTAGTCATTTTGCGTCTCTTTAAGACCAGGGGTTACCAGTCCAGAAGATTCCAGGAGAGATTCCAAGTACACCGGTCCAATTCCAGGAACCGAGTTCCAGAGCCCTGAGTTCTCCAAACTGGGTTTGACTCTCAGCCCAATATTCCCCATTTGCAATGCAATAAAGTAGCCAGAACTGGCAGCCGTATATGTGCCAGAACTGGCTCACGTTTCGTCCTTTCATTGCAGAATATACTGTAGCTGCATAAGTCGACACTCAACTACGCTGGCTACCTTTTGATACTTGATGGCAGACTCACACCGGAGCAAATTTTTCTATTAACATTTCTTAAACAATTCTTACCATAACCCGAGAGGTCAATAACGCTCGTGGATTAATTATTACTCCTTTAAGTCCTGTCTATCATTGTGGTGTCCTTGGTGCCACAGTCAGTGTGCACAAGCTCTAATCAGACAGACAGCAGCTCAGTGATGCTGTTGCTTGAGGTCAGAACACAGTTTATCTCCGTCTTACTCGGTTTCCTTCCTCTCTCAGCTCTTCCTCCCCTTTATGTCTTTATTTCCCTCCTACATTCCTAGTTGTGCTACCTGTATTCCCTCTATCCTTCATTCCTTATCCCTTTTTTGTCTTCACATTTCCCCAGTTCTTCACACCTCTGCTTAATGTTATATTCTTTCCTGCTAAACCAAATCTTTTCGGTACCTTAACCATAAACATGAGTTGCCTGATCTTAAAGGAGTAGTTCAACCTCTTGTGAAATAATTACATAAAAGTTAAATGAGAAGATAGATACCACTTGTGTGTACTGTAAGCGTGCACACACTTGGAGGGTCAGTCTACTAGTAGAAAAAAAGGCAACATGTGATGCAGAAATGACAAGCTATCATATGCTAACTTGATATAGCATTTTACATTGCGCTGTAGTTCTGCTTTCTGTTAAGATGCAAAACAAAATGATGGTGGGAGCTGCTGTAGGCAAGTGAAACGTTAAACCTCACAAGGGGAAGCTGAATTTTTTTTAAATCCAGAATGACAAAAAGCCCTCCTATCCCTGGTCTGGAGAAGCTACAGAGACAGCCCGGTACTCTGATGAGCGTCAGGCTGTTACACATCTGTTCTGTTCCCTCCCGCCCTTTCTGAAGTCCCCTATACTGTGATTTAATGCAGTTCTCATTTACAGATTTGTATGTTTCTGTTGTCAGATAAACAAATGAGGAAGAAATAGCATAGTGATTTAATTAGAGCTCAAATGTCATCCAAGCTGCTGCGATGCAGTGGTACACAGCCGGTATTACACCCAATTTCCACTTGTTGCAGAATGTCTGCGGATCCGCTCCGGAACGGCGGCGGAGTCATTAGGTTTCCATTAAAGTCAATGTGTGTGTAACCGGTAGGTTAAGTACATTGTCACGTGAGACATCAAGTGAGACACACGGAAATAAATGCCCGTCCGGCAGGCTCCGACTTTCCCTTTGTCTGCTGTTGTCGCTGCCTGGTGTGCCTCGGGTGTTGTTCTGTGGTCCAAGATTTACGCTCTGTGGTTTGCGGGTTCGCTGGAGGAGACAGCCATGGTACTTTTGCTTTGTTTGTCACTCTTACTGTGTGTTTTTGCCATGCCAGGACAGACATTGACCTTTGTTCTTTTCTGTCCGTGCAGGGCGCAGCGCCGCTGCTGTTATGCCTAGTCTGAGTTTTACACTTACTTATTTAGCTTACCTGTTTTATTAATTTTAACTTATCTGTATGTTCTTTACGAGCGGGTTTTAGGTTTGTATTGAGGGGAGTTCATTTCGTTTGGCTATTGTGTATTAGGTTTAGTAACTTTTAATCTGGCCTGAGATTTTAGAAACCTAGTGGTTGCTCTAGTTATTCGTAGAGGTGGTGACGTATAATTGGCTCATTTTATTAGTGACATTGCATGGTTTTAGTGTGTGATTTGGGTTTATTTTGATATTTGCATGTTGTGTTTATGGGTAGTCCCTGTTTTTTTTGTTATATGATCCACCGACGATAACCACTTTAACCACTTAAATAGTTTTCACTTTAAATAGTCTTTATTTGAATGAAATTCTCCTCTCCTATCGTGTTTTGTATTTTTGGTTGTTTTGTTTTTGTTGCATTTGCTCTGTTTTAATTTTTTTTTATATATAGTTATGTTGAACTGAACATTGTTTCCTTTGGGTTTATAATAAATGATTCTGAGTTGCCCAAATCAACCTTGTCTCTGATTATTTATGTGGGCTTACCTGTGTAGTGGGGACCCCCAGATTGGTGCCAACTGATATCAAAATTAAACTTTAAACTCTTTGGGTGAAAGTCCCAAGGTGGCGTTGTCGACTGTTACATTGCTAAATTTTGGGCTCTATTGGGCTCGGTTACAAATATTGGCGTCGTCGGCAGGATGCACATTCAGAGACGTGTGTTGTAGTTCACCTGTTTTACTTATTTTTTTTTATATATGTTCCATCAGATAGGGGTAGTTGAGTAGTTTTAAGGCAAAACAGCAGCTGGCACCACGAGGGACCAGACGACATTAACGTGCTGGAGTTTTTTTTTCTGGGCAGTGTCCAGTCGGTGTTGAGTAGTCATGGCTCAAGAATTGCAAGAACTGAAGGATTGTGTACAGCAGCTCCAGGCGGAAAAGGACAGTCTGTGGCAAGAACGGGCAGAGGCACAACAGAGCCCTAGTGCTTCAAACACCCACACTGTGTCTAACCCTGCTCCATCTGAGTGTGTATTTTATCTCCCAAGAGAGAGAAAATGTCCCCTGTTTAGAGGTGCCCATGGCATTAGGGTAGATGAGTGGGTGGAAGAAGTACGGGCTAGTATGAGAGCTAGACATCTAGGACCTCTTGACCAGGCCTATTTTATATTTGATCACTTAGAGGGAGCAGCTAAGGATGAGATCAGGTATAGGCCCCGGGGTGAACGAGAGGACCCTGAGCGTATTCTGAATATACTGCAGGACTTGTATGGCTGTTCTAAATCTTATGTGTCTTTACAGGAAGATTTCTTTTCCAGAAAACGGCTAGAAGGAGAATCCTTGCAAGAATATTCACATGCTTTATATTGTCTTATGGAGAAGGTTGTCGCTGGTGCCCCTAGTAGAATGTCGAACTCTGCTGTACTACTACGTGACCAGTTTGTAGAAAATGTTAATGACTGCTCTTCGCAGGGAATTGAAACGGCTGGTTCGTGATAATGCTGAGCTCTCCCTGCTTGATGTACGTGCTGAGGCTATTACATGGGAACGGGAGGGTAAGCCAAACAGGGGAGGCCAGAGGCATTCAGTGCCTTCTTTCTGTGCTGCGCAAAACTCTTGAGTTCAGGGTCAAGTTGCTCACTCCCCTACTCTTTCTACTACATCACAATTAGCTGAATTGGCGGCCATGTTGAAGAAACAGCAGGAACAGATTAATCAGTTGAGTCAGAACCTTTTACAAATGCAGCCTCCTCCACACCCATAGTTTTAATTGGCCCAGTGCTATAATTTGCAGACGGTGTCAGCAGCCAGGGCAACTTTGTCCGTACTCCTGCGGTTGTCGCAACCACTAGCTTCCAGCAGGCAGAAAACTAGCTCCCTCTAATGTGCAGAGCCAAACATTTGGAGGGGGGTTCAGTGGCTCAGCAGGTGAAAACCAGGTAGATGAGGCAGTGGCAGACCGGTTGATTGCTCCTTGCCCTCAGGTGACTATTAAGTTGGCGGGCGTAGACGTAAAGTGTTTGCTCGACACAGGATCTATGGTATCTACCATGGTGGAAAGCTTCTTTAGAGAAAATTTTCGGGACCAACTTCAGTCCTGCCATTGGTTGCGGATACAAGCTGCAAATGGGTTAGATATCCCATACCTTGGCTATGTGGAGTTAGATGTTGAAGTGTTCGGCAGAAGCATGTAAAAGCGGAGTGTATTGGTAGTGAAAGACCCCCTAAGCAATCAACATCACCTGAGGTCCCCAGTATTTTAGGCATGAACATCATTCGTGGTTGTTATAAAGAGCTTTTTGACCAATATGGCCCCGATTTGTTTGACCTTTCAGCAATTCGAGATGCCCCCACACCTTGGCAGCGAGCCCTCCAGTTGTGCCACCAGACCGAGATCCAGACCCGTAGCCCCCCATGGGCCTCGCTAGAGTTCGCGGTAAGAGAGCAATTCCAGGAGGCACTATGAAAGTGGTAGCTGCCACTTGTTCCGCTCGGTTTGGGTCCTCTCGTTTAGTCCTGTTAGAGCCATTGACCACCAAAAGTCACTTACCAGAAGGGCTGTTGGTGTCCCCTGCTTTGGTTCATGTTGCTCGGGGCACAGCATATATACCGATTGTTAACGTAGGCACATCAGCAGTCACTCTTTACTCTCGTGGCCCACTAGGTCTGTTGACAGAAGCAGAAGTCGTGAGCCTACTGACGGGAGTTAGTGAGGTTGGGGGTGAGCAAGTCACGGCTACGGTAAATTCTCAGGCTGGGGGGATTAGCCCTGTGCAGGAGCATATTAGGAACCTTGATTTAGGGGTTCTTCCCGAGGCCAAGCAGGACCAGGTTAAAACACTGTTGTTGAAACACGAGACAGTGTTTTCTTCTTTTGAGGGTGACCTTGGCTGTACCAATCTTATTGCACATGATATTCCATTATTGGATGATGCGCCTATAAGGCAGAGGTATCGGCGTATCCCCCCTTCTGACTATGAGGCTGTGAAGGCTCATATACACCAGCTGCTGGAGACCCAGGTTATCCGAGAGAGTAGTAGCCCTTACGCCTCCCCCATTATCCTGGTTAGAAAGAAAGATGGCAGTATTCGGCTGTGTGTTGACTACCGGCAACTAAAACGCAAGACCCGGAGAGATGCTTTTCCTCTTCCCCGAATAGATGAGTCCCTGGATGAACTGTCAGGAGCTAAATGGTTCTCCACCATGGACTTAGCCAGCGGTTATAATCAGGTACCTGTAGCAGAAAAAGACAAGGAAAAAACTGCCTTTTGTACACACTTCGGGTTATTTGAGTTCAATCGAATGCCATTTGGACTGTGTAATGCACCAGGTACATTCCAGCGCCTTATGGAAAGGATGTTTGGAGCACAGCACTGCCAGTCACTACTGTTGTACCTAGATGACATCATTGTGTTTTCTTCCAGTATAACAGAACATCTTAGTCGTCTGGATCTGGTGCTGAACCGCCTACAACAGGAGGGGCTCAAAGCAAAGCTAGAGAAGTGTTCCTTCTTTAAAAAAGTCCAGTACCTGGGCCATTTGATCTCTGAAGAAGGTGTTTCCACTGACCCAAGTAAGATTTCTACAGTGGATAACTGGCCTCACCCCACTAATGTCTCTGAGCTCCGATCCCTTTTAGGTTTTGCTAGCTATTACAGGCGGTTTGTGGATGGGTTTTCCAAACTGGCCGCACCGCTGCATCGTCTGGTAGCTGAACTCTCAGTAACAAAGACTCGAAAAGGCCGGAGTGCATTACTGGAAGGGGCATGGTCGGAGAACTGTGAGAAGAGTTTTCAGGAGCTGAAAGGACGGTTAGTGAGTACACCCACCTTGGCTTTTGCTAACTTCTCCCTACCTTTCATCCTTGAGGTTGATGCTAGTCACAGTGGTTTGGGTGCAGTGCTGTCGCAGGAACAGGATGGGAAAGTGAGGCCTGTGGCCTATGCCAGTCGAAGTCTACACCCTGCAGAGAAGAACTACAGTTCTATGAAGTTGGAGTTTCTTGGCATGAAGTGGGCCATGACTGAAAAGTTCAAGGAATATTTGTGGGGCCAAAAATGCGTGACCTGGACTGATAATAATCCTTTGAGCCACCTTAACACTGCACAGTTGGGCGCTACTGAGCAGCGCTGGGTGGCTGAACTGTCTGCTTTTGATTATAGTGTTCGCTATCGTCCTGGCCGCACTAACAAGAACGCAGATGCACTGTCAAGACTACCCGTGGTAGGAGACACTCAAAGCGCGGACCAAGCCCTGACAGGGACAGCAGTACCGGGAATCTTGCAATCAGCCACCAGACAGGGTAAGCTTCATCATGCTGTGCAGTCTGCTGTGATTGCTTTACCTTCTCGCACCTCTGCTGACCTGCAGGCACTCCAGCAAGCTGATCCAGCTATTAGTACCTTCATCCACTTTTGGCGTGAGAAGAGGATGCCAAGTCAGACAGAGAGAGAGGAACTGAGTTCACAGGTGCGTGGGCTGATGCTGCAGTGGAGTCGTGTGGTACAAGCGGAGGGGTCTCCTTTACCGTCGGCTGTTTCGCCCCGACGGAGGAGAAGTGGTTCAACAATTGCTGTTACCAGAGAGCCTCAAAGAGGAAGTCCTGACGCACCTCCACCAAAATGGCCATCAAGGCGTAGAATGGACCGAACGGACTGAGCTGGTTCGGTGGAGATGCTATTGGCCAGGGATGGACCAAGAAATAAAACAGTGGTGTCAACAGTGCACTATTGCCAAGTCAATGCAACCACAGATCCGTGCACCTATGGGTCACCTACTCGCTGCACGACCGAACGTACACTATATGGCATTCAGAAGACGCGTACTACGCCCTACCACCCTCAGGGAAATGGTCAGTGCGAGCGGTTCAATCGGACACTACACAACCTGCTGCGCACACTCCCCCCTACTCAAAAGAGTCACTGGCCAGAACAACTTCCCCAGCTTGTGTTCAACTACAACACCACCACTCACCAGTCGACTGGTGAGTACCCCCACTCTCTGATGTTTGGCCAGGAACCCCACTTACCTGTGGACTTCCTTCTGGGCCACCCCCCACAACAAACAACGGGACGTGTGTGCGACTGGGTGGTGGAACATCGACGGAGCCTGCAGGTGGCTTTTGACTGTGTTAAAGATCGGATGGAGGCTGCAGCCAGGCAGAGGAAGGACCAGAGCCATGGCCAACTGACACTGAGTAAACCATTAGAGATGGAGCAGCAGGTCTACATGCGCGATCACAAGATACGGGGGCGGAATAAAATTCAGGATGCCTGGGGGTCTACCGTCTTCAAAGTGGTAAGAGTACCTGAGCCTGGTGGAGTAGTCTATTCTATAGCACCATTGCATGACCCAACGCACATTAGACAAGTGCACCGAACCATGCTCAAACCAACCTATGCTCCTATACACTCGCAGCTTGGCCCATGGGACCCCCTTTCAGTAAGCATCGGAGAGAGCGAGGCAGAAGAAGAGAGAGATGACCACGGAATAGGGATATTACTGGAGACACCTGTACTGAACCATCCTACCATTGCTCAGTTATCGATATAAGTGATCCACAAGTGGAAAGTCCAGTCGCTGGTTCCCCTCTCCCACAAGAGGAGGCCTGTAGCAGTGGTACAACCACTTTTAGAAGAACTACGAGGACTACAGCAGGGCGCCACCCTAACCCTTATCGACTCCCAGAACTCATGCGGGGTGAGGCGGGTGGGGTTATAATCTCTCGGGTACTGGGCTTCAGCAATAGTATGACTACTGGAATCTTTAGACATGGTCTATTGGTAGGTTTAAAAAAAAAAAAAAATGGGGGGGTAGAATGTAACTGGTGAGACATCACGTGAGACACACGGAAATAAATGCCCATCCGGTAGGCTCCGACTTTCCCTTTGTCTGCTGTTGTCGTTGCCTGGTGTGCCTCGGGTGTTGTTCTGTGGTCCAAGATTTACGCTCTGTGGTTTGCGGGTTTGCTGGAGGAGACAGCCAAGGTACTTTTGCTTTGTTTGTCACTCTTACTGTGTGTTTTTGCCATGCCAGGACAGACATTGATCTTTGTTTTTTTCTGTCCGTGCAGGGCGCAGCGCCACTGAGTTTTACACTTACACTTATTTTGCTTACCTGTTTTATTAATTTTAACTTATCTGTATGTTCTTTACGAGCGGGTTTTATGTTTGTATTGAGGGGAGTTCATTTCGTTTGGCTATTGTGTATTAGGTTTAGTAACTTTTAATCTGGCCTGAGATTTTAGAAACCTAGTGGTTGCTCGAGTTATTCGTAGAGGTGGTGACGTATAATTGGCTCATTTTATTAGTGACATTGCATGGTTTTAGTGTGTGATTTGGGTTTATTTTGATGTTTGCATTTTGTGTTTATGGGTAGTCCCTGTTTTTTTTGTTATATGATCCAACCACGATAACCACTTTAACCACTTAAATAATTTTCATTTTAAATAGTCTTTATCTGAATAAAATTCTCCTCTACAATGAAATTGTATTTTTGGTTGTTTTGTTTTTGTTGCATTTGCTCTGTTTTAATTTATTTTTTTATATACTGACTGACTGAACTGAACATTGTTTCCTTTGGGTTTATAATAAATGATTCTAAGTTGCCCAAAGCAACCTCGTCTCTGATTATTTATGTGGGCTTGCCTGTGTAGTGGGGACCCCCAGACTGGTGCCAACTGATATCAAAATTAAACTTTAAACTCTTTGGGTGAAAGTCCCAAGGTGGCGTTGTCGACTGTTACATTGCAAAATTTTGGGCTAAGCCCTCTATTGGGCCTGGTTACACGTGTATTTCCACTGACTGCAGTTCCACCTCTGGCACAGCTCCAGCGATCCTCAGCCCTCCAGAGCAGATACGCAGAGCTTCTATTTTTGCCGGATGCCGGAGAGCTCCGCAGCAATTCAGCACAGGGCAGATAGTGCGGGACAGGAAGTTGAGCACAGAAGCAAAATAAAACATCCGGTTAATAAAATCAGGGTCATATTTCCCTGCACTACACCTTGAAAACACAACACAGAGTTGTTTCCCCTCTACTCCTCTGGATGGAAACAAACTGTTGTTGGTTTTGTGGTTCTATTCTACCTGAATTTGCGAGATCTTGTGGGTCCTCTTGACTTCAGCTGTCAGTCATAGCCGCAGCCGTTACGCAACAAATTCGGACCTGATGGGTATTGACAGACAGCGGAGCACAGAGCCGATACGCAGCGCAGCCGTTCCGTAGCCGTTCCGAAGCCGTTCCGCAGCCGTTCCGCATTCGGTGTAAATCCAGGGTTAGCCTAGCCTAGAAATCTAGACGCACCCTAAGGGCAGCAAATTTTATTTGCAGTCAGGGGGGTCCAGGCACTCGCCTTGGCTTGCGAGCTGGAAAAACCAAACTCTAGTCAGGCTAATCACATCGTGTATAGAGTCAATGGGCAGGCTTATGGCTGCCGCTGCTGGGAACAGCGGTCTTCTGGAAGACTTGGTGTTAAGCTTTTCTTTGAGAAAAGAACAAAGAACGGCACTGAAGTAATTCTTAAAAAAGGAAGATATGTTCGGAGTTTTGCCGACCGGATACGGCAAAAGTTTAATCTATCAACTAGCTCTGCTACCTTCTTCGTTGCCCTGCCTGGTTGTAGCGCTATCCTATTGGGTGCAGAGGGAATTTGAAAGACAACCGTTTATCCCGCCCCATCGGATTGAGCCCTGTCAATGGTGAGTTCCCAGACCCAACATCTTGATGTGGGTCTGGCTTGTCAGGCTATTGTTAACCTGTTAGATTTCCAAAAAGTCTCCTTCTGCCCTTTCTGTAGTCACCTATACTGTGTTTTATTGCACAATATAGTTTATCTCATTTACAACCCTGCAGGGGAGCTGCAACCAAACTGTGGTGGAAAAGTTGACACTTTTAAGGGCTTTCACTGTATGGTAATCAGGCCTGGGACAAATCACTGTCACAAGTCACTATCATATATTTTTATTATGTTTTATATGTGGCATTTTTAGGCCTTTATTTGATATGACAGCATAGGACAGCTTTCGTCATGTTCCTCATCCATCCATCACACTGAGCATCATGCACTCCTCCCTGCCCAGCTCAGTCTATTCATCTCCTTTTACTGAAGTGGATGACATTGTATTGTTCCACAGTTGTAGCATCCCTCCCTGTTTCCCTTGCTCTCTGTCGTCCTTTAGCCTTCCTTCCTTCCGTCACTCTCTCTCCGTCACTCTCTTCATTCCTGCGAGGAACGTCAATGGAACATCACTGTCACGCTGTGCTGTGATGCAGCCACCAATTTCGGAAGAACACCCGCTCCGCTTTTGCTGGTGTCTTACGCACACAAACATCATATGTTTATTCCTGCCCTTTCTTTTTCTGTCTTCCTCCATACTGAGTTTACTCTTCCTCTTCCCTCAGTCTTGTTAGTCAGACATTGAGGGGTTTTGAGTCTCCTCTCAGGGGGGGGACAAGGGGCCAATTAAATATTTATGGATCACCATCTATTCAAATTTGGCAATGGAGAAAGCCTGTGACCGGAAAACTGACATGACTTGTTTGTGCACAACATGCAGCAGGGGAGGTGCCGTGCTTGTCCTCAGCATGTGTCCGTGTGTGTGTGTGTGTGTGTGTGTGTGTCTGTGGCAGATTATGTTATTGTGATGGGCATATTTTTAGGCCGTTGAACCCAGCCTGAGCAGCTTGTCCGAGAAATGAGCAAAGGTTGATCCCTTAATCCCAGAGTACAGATGAAAGTGACAGATAACCCCCAAATGTAACAGATTCTTGAGGCCATGTGGACTACCTGATAACCTTTACAGCCGTTATGCCCAGACACTCAAGGTTCTCATACCACATTACAATAAAACATAGTGAGGCTGGGGTGGCAACAACAAAACTCAATCCCATTTGTCTTCAGGGATGGACATTACCTTTTTTCGAGGTCAGAAATGGACACAGACTTAACTTTAGAAATTATTTTAAGTTAGTAGAATTAGGTGTTTGAATGCAACTACCACAAATCAGAAAAAGAATAGAAAAAAGTAATCGGCCTGTAAGCAATGCTCGATGGTGTTTTAAGCCCCCAACGTCTCCTTCCAGGCAGCGCTGCGACCGTTGACTTCAAGGCACCTAACCCTAACCTTAACCCTAACTCTAACCATAACCATTGCCTAATCCTAGTGGCTTCCAGGCAGTGCTGCCTGGAAGGAGACGTTGGGGGCTTAAAACGCCAATAAACATAAGCAATCTGAAGGGGAACAAGTGTTCCTGCCATCATCTTCACAGGGAAATGGATGATAAGAGATGGAAGAGTCCCTGGCCTGAACCAATAACCTTTGGGCACTTTTTGGTTTGTCTGCAGATTTTTCATTTCTTACAATGTATAAGAATGTAGAAACCTGTCGCCCCTTAGTAAAAATGACAGCATCAGCCATCAAGCTGTTAAAATGCCTCTTGTTTGTCAGGAGCAAAGGAGGAAAAAGTTTGATGTTGTGATAGTGCTACACAGGGAGGATGTTGGGTGTTGGGGATGAGTCAATCAAACTTTAGCACAGGAGATCGCTGTTATCGACAGTCAACACTGGTTTCTTTTTATGATTACCACGATCATTCCCTAACCTTAACCAAGTGTGTATTATTGAAACCATGACGACAAAGGCCCCCTAACCTTAGTCCTTTTTAACCCAAACCATTATCTTTCCCTGAACCTAACCAAATCGTGTTTGTGCCTAAACCTTACCAGACCTTAACCATTGTGTTGTCAAATCATTCACATCCCAACAGTGCACCAAACTAATCAAATCAACAAGATAACTTCTTTTAACTCATCAGCTGATGACAGCAGAAAGCCAATATATTTATTTTGATTATTCATGAACAAACTTCTGGTGGAAGCAATTTTCCCTTTGGTTAAGTATATTTTTGGACTATTTTAATGCCTTTATTACCAAGTTGAGAGTCGAAGGATGACAGGAAATGAGAGGAGAGAGAATGACATATAACAAAGGTTCCTGAATAGACGTTGTAGTTTATGGTCAACGCCTTAACACCAATTTATGGTCCTGCGTTAAATCTATGTCGTAAGTCTGTGCATAAGTACGCGTATATACAAACTGTATACCCAGTAGCCTGACGTGCACCTCTAAAAATGTAACTATCCGCTTGGCCGTAGCTTGGTAGTGTAGCATTTCCCCCTACTCATTTCCGGGTTCTCCTTCTCCATAAACAACATGAAATCAAGGACAGGGTTAACGTTTCATGCTACAGCACAGGGGCCGCAGGGCAGCTCACCTGGTAGATCAGGCGCCCATATATAGAGGTTTACTCCTTGACGCAGTGGCCGCAGGTTGCATGTCATTCCCCCTCTCTCTCCCTTTTCATGTCTTCAGCTGTTCTATATAAATAAAGGCCTAAACTGCCCAAAAAATAATAATAATAGAAAGCACAGGGGAGACACTTTCTCCGTCTCCATCGCCGGAGATGGTACTCGCTCCGAAGCTAATCCCCGTCGCTCTCTCACTCTCACTACCACACACTGCCCACACATACACACATGCCGGCTCTGCTATTCTCTTAAAGAGATACGCTAGAACAACGCAGACACACCAGCGCACAAGTATAAGACCTCAGGCTACTTATGTAGGCGTAGGCTCTGTGTACAACCATAAATCCGAATACGCCAAATCCACATCGTACGCTGTGTCGCAAAAGCCTATCAGCGTCTTGCGGACAGACCTTAGAAAGCATGAATTCAGACTTTTTACAAATCGGCATGATGATGTACTTATTTTGTTCATTGCAATTCAATCACAGTCAAATTTATACCTCAAGTAGCGCAGGAAGAAGCAGCCATCCAGATGCATTTCCTGGAGAAGGTGGTGTAATTCACTGCACTGTGAGCTCCTTGGATGATGTTATGAAGCCAGTAACGACAGCGTTTGGACGTATCTGGGACTTCCACAACAGGTACAAAGCAAAATAGTGGTACAAAATAGTGCCTATTTCGGCCATGGTTGATGACGAAAAGAAACATTGTTGGTATCTACACTGGCACGTCTCGCTTGACAAACGCAAATAAGTGATAAATAACAAATGATGCCAATATGATTTGTGGTCAAACCTGCAAATGTAGTGAACACAGCATTAGGCCACCAGGGAGCCCTGGAAGACAAATACCCATCCTTTTTTTTTATTTCAGGGACCCATAAGCAACAGCTCCATGGGACAGGATAACAGTCCAGACTTTAACATGATGCTTTAGTGCCTCTTCCCGGCTCAGTGCGCTCTCATAACCAGGTTGAAGGCATACTGTGTTTTGATCAGTGGGCCTCTGTGGGGAACCTGCAACAGACTTAATCCCCCATGATGCACTGCAGCAGAGCTAAAGCCTTTTTTTGTGGAGTTTCCAACAGGTGGCATAGTGATGCACATTTCTACTCATCTGCGGTAACAACTATGATGGTTGCGACAGATTCTGCTTCAACTTTGAAATGTTAATCCACTGTGGTAGTAAAGGCTCACATATATATTGCTACACCACGTTATTTCCACCACCTTTTCATCATCAAGGAATTCATCATCTCCTTGTGGTTTATCAGTACACTGTCCTGATCTAGCCAGATTGAAGATCCAATGCCACTGACATCCAGACTTAATCCACATCCATGTAGGGGCAGGTGTGACTGAATGGCACCAAACAGGAAGCTCTACACTCACACAGATTGCTGACATTTATTTGCAACTGTTCAATACTCCTTTCGGACTACATTAGCCAGAACCATCATAGGTAGGGGTATGGTAGTGGAATGCAATTACTCTGCTGTTGTTGTCTTCACCCCTAACTAACGTTTCCTCTCTTTCTACTCAAAATAAACCCAGCATCCTGACGTCAGCTTACTGAATACTGCACATCAATGCTTTTTAAACATGTCCCATCAAGGCCTGAGAGTCTGCTGGTTTTCATTCCAGCTAAGCACCACAAGCTGGTTCCACCGATTAACATAACCTCAACAAAAGCGGATGAGCTAAACAGTGAAATGAGCTGCTACAGCGTTTGAGTGGAGTCACAATCTGCAGAATCGTCAGTCTGATGGCTCCTGACTGACAACTGGTGTTGTAAATGGAACCATCTCACAATGGCTGCTTCAGAGGAAAGACATATTCCTGGCTGTAATCATGCAACAGAGTGACTCTATTTCTAGGTGTTGGGGAAAGAATTTATAGTTACATAGGCATTACAACTGATGTTGTCTGGTTTCTGATGCTGAGGGAGCCAGATAGATAAAGATTCAGTTCTTGATCGGCTGCTTCCATGTATTGTTCAATTCTGTCTTAATTTGTCAAATTGAGATGAAAATAGAAAAACAAAGAGGTACAAAAAAGACTGTCCTCCCCAAAAAACTTCTGTATAAGGTTGTCTGTGCAAGCAATTTATTACTAGCCGTATTTATGTTTATTGTTTGGCGGCGACCTCTAGTGGCCGTAGTAATTAATCATTCATTCTGACGGGAGCAAAGTCAGGTGACATAATACAAAGAGCGACAAAGTCAGCTAAGGGAAGAGTTTGGGGTGGATGGTTGAGTCAAACAAATACAGGACTTTCACCCAGGAGACCGCAGTCCGTGTCCTGTGTGACAGCAAAAGTCAACATTGACTTATTTTAACTTATGTAAGTTAACTTACATACCGTACTTAATTAACATCATGTACGTTATTTGTCATTTTGGGAGTCCTTGGCAAACAACCTATTCTGTCATTTAGGTATGAGGACATCTTGCAGGAAAAAAAAATTGTTTTGGTATGGATACATTTAGGTATTATATTGGCACCACTATTGAAACATTTCAAATGATTCTACATTATAATGTCAGAGTGATGTTATTGGGTTAGGCTCTTTTAAATGAATACAATAATGCTTTCTTGTACTTTAATTATATTATTATGATATGCTTGCCCTTACGTTCACTTAAAAGTGTTTTTCGAACCTTACAGTAATGTACAACAACACGACTTGTTGTAGTCAGTGAGGTGACAGCAGTGGACAGGTCTTTGACTTACAAGGAGACAAGCAAAGAATTGGAAATTCTAATTTTGGTATTGAAATTCAGACTGCACACACTGTTCTGCTGAACCTAGGTATTTCTATGTCTACAAACAGGTATTTACCATATCCTTTAGAGTTGAGAAGAGGAGGTGTTCATATAGGGACAAAAGCTACTTCACTGTTTCCAAAGTCTTCAACATTTACAGCTTGAAAAAAAAAAGAATTTACCCTCGAAATATTTTTCTTTTACTGTCATTGTCATAAAGTTCTTAATCACTGCAACGTCAAAATGATTCTGTAAATGTAGAAGTATCCATTTACATGTTTGAGAAGAGATAATGGAATTTCTACAGGATGCTATCTTTACATTTAGTATGAATGCAAATTGCAGATTCCAGTGCATTGGAATCTGTTAAAACAATAAATAGGTGGATACACAGATGCATTATTGCCTTTCAACACATGTTGAAGTGTTGTGATCCCCTTTCCGTGCTGTTCAAGCAGAATATTTGAGCAAACAGCAGAAACAAAACAGCATGATATATTGATGATGAGTATTGAGTAAAGAAAACACACCTTTTTCATGTCACTCAGCAAAATGTGTATGTGTGTGTGTGTGTGTGTGTGTGTGTGTGTGTGTGTGTGTACTGTGCCTTTGAGATGTGGGAAAAAACCGCTAAATAGGGCAACCCACATGACCCAAAAATCCTCACTTCCTCTCTCCAGTTCTGTCTGTTTCCCTTTATCTCTCCCTCCCTGTCTCTCTCTATCGCAAATGGGAACATTGTATGTGGCCTATCTACAGCCCAACAACCTCCTCTGGGCATTATGGCAAACAGGCACACACACACACACACACACACACACACACACACACACACACACACACACACACACGATGCTCTAGGCATACAGCAGACCGGCAGCAACTTTCAAACTGGCTTAGCGCGGCTTACTACGGCTTAGAAAGGCAGATTGGTTACAGAGAGTGTCCCTGAACCAGAAAGGCACTCATCCAGTCCCCAATATGGTCAACATTTGTATCAACAGCTGATAAGCAGCTATGCAAATGACATTAAACACACACACACGTACACACTGTCCTTCCCACTGTGGGCTTACACACTCGAGGTTTCAAGGATGCTGCATTTTCATCCCTGAGCCAAATCAGAGCGAATTCAGGCTCACCATGAGACCCAGACTCACCAAAACACACCCCTGCTCTTTTCTCATGGGTATCCACCAGTGCTCGGCACATGACCTATTTATCCTGGCTGGTTTACAGACGCTAGCTCCAGCTAGTGTTTGTCCCGAGCTGGCTGAGCTGATGATGGTCCAGTCAAATTTCCTACAAAGCCAGATTTGGCTAAAGCTATTAACAGGCTCCCATTTGAAGCTGGGATTCTGCAACCTTTTTAACCCACGATCGATTTTAGCAGGTGTAGACACAAAACAAACACGCTATTTAATCCTTTGTGGATACTCAATATTGTAAAAGTTGTAATGTACAAAGTTTTTACAATTAAATCACCAAATAAGAAGATTATAATCTGCATTTTTAGTCTGAGTTTGACTCAAACTGTTTGGCCTTAATCCTCATTTTTGCCAAAAATCGGCTTTTTGGCTCCAGGGCATTAACCATTTGCAGTTGGCATGTTGTTTACTGTAGGTGTGGCTAGCAGTTAGCTAGCTGTGGCTATCCCAAGGCAACATGACAGGGATGAACAGTAAGAATAATACATAATTTGTACTCCTCCTTATTGATCCCCAAATGGGAAATTACAATTTACACTCTGTTAGAACACACTACACACAGGCCTGAAATACACATACACATGCTCAGGTCCTATACTTGCACTAATGGAGATTGGAATTTTCCATGTAGGCTGAAAATCTCTTTGTCTGAAAGACTGCATGGTCTTTTGACAGATGCTCTGAGGCTGTGTCCCAAAGACCATGTTTAACCCCCTGCTGGTCGTTCCCAACAACAGGGAGAAGACGGGTGTTACATCATAACCTACTTCTACCATGCCCTTATCTGGTTGAAGAGCCAGAAGGTCATGAACCCAACCTTGAAGAGAAAAACAACAGAAGAAAAGCAAAACGGACAGCAAGAAGAGATCATACAGCCAGACATGATACTTACCGAACAGACACAGACAGTTCCAGTGAGGAGGAGTATAGTTTCTGGACAGCAGTGAGACATGCTGAGACACCTCTGAATGCAGAAGCAGAAGAGTTCTGTCCGAGAACAGAGACACCCGAGACAGGCCTGAGAGGGCACTTGTACTGGAGTTGCAGCCTGAAGAGGAGCCTATTGAGGAGAGCCATAGCTTGAGAGGGAGATTGATGTTCCCGGCTGTTGAATCAGAGGATGAGCGAAGTGATACAGAGATGTAGAGAAACAGGCCAAGGAGAGCTAGGCAGCCCAGGCATGTCTACACCTATGACCAGCTAGGCCAGCCAACCTTTTAACAGCTGAAGACCTGTCATGTTGGTGTGAAGACGTCCGCAGGAACTACCTGTGACTTCTCTACCAGATCATCATTTGTGTATTCTTTTTATCATGGATAGATATAAAAGAAACACAGAGATAATCTTATTTGTAAGTTTATATTTGGATTATTCACTCTTTGATACTAATGGACTATGGGCACTTAGTCTTGAATTGTTGCCATTAGAGACTAGAAAAATAGAACACGAGAGATAACATGTTATAACCACCCTGTAACGTATGATGTGTGCGAAAATACTTACCTGTTTACTTACCTTCCACTATGTGTTCCGTTGTGGAGACATTATTGATAAATTCTGTGAAGATAGGAAAGAAAATGTTTAGACACATTTTTTTTTAGTGGGGGAGGGTGTTGCGACCTAGAAGTATTATTTTATAATTTCATAATTTCCTAGAATAGGGATATGCTTAGAATTCTGTAGGGAAATCACTGTAATTTCATTGTAATTTTATTTGATAAATATTCTGGATATTATTCTGATTTATGTTACTGAAAGGTGAAAGTTCAGTTACGATGATGTCATAAGCCAGTGCAATAGCCTAGTAGAGAGCTGAGTCAAGTGAAGTGAACGTAGACTGTCGCTGATATTAGAAGATTTTGTATTGCTTCGTGTAACAAGATAATTCCAACAGAACTGGCAAAATAAAGTTGCAAAAGAGAAGACGGAGTCTGTTTTACAGATGTAGTAGGTAAGACTTATAAAACTAACTTTCTGTCATATTTGCTGAAACTGACCCTATGTTCGAGTAGAACCACATGAAAGATAATTTAAAAATAAATCTGGTTCCTCTGGTACCACCACCACCCTGCAGTGCGATTTGCAAAAATCCACAGCTCCCTGTTCAGACACACCAATCATGGCCAGGGGGGGGTGTCTAACTGTGTGTCAATCACTGATCATGCACACACATTCATTCTCCCTTGTGGGGGGAGGGGCTTAGGAGAACGTTTTGGGCTTTAGCAGAAAGGGGGGAGGGACAGAGAAGTTGTTGATGTTCAAATTTTTTGGCAAAGTCCTGGATCTTCCCAATCCTACCTACAGCACTTTTAAGAGTGCAACACAGACTGACCGTCTGTTCCTTCAAAGCAGTCAGAGGCTTAACAGATGTGGCTTACAGTACCTCAGCTTTAGACTAGGCAGAGTCTAACTTTAGACAGTTCATCAAAATGAGTGACAAGCAGCACTGAGACCAGCTGGGCCTCGCAATACACTCCATTGACAAAAGGGGAAAAGGAACATTTTGTTGTTACTTTCTTCATCTCCTTTGACCAATCAGATGTCAGAATGTATGGGGGTGGACACAACAACATAAACACATGTACACTATCATGCAATTAATTCCATAGCCCTGCATCTCAGCAGTATCTGAGATGCTGTGAACGTATACAATTTAATGTAAAAATGTTTTTATTCTAAGGTGCCCCTGAAAATCCCACCCAATTGCCTTTATTTATTATTTGTTTATTAACTGTTTGTTTTTTGTCACTCTAATGGCCCATTATGTTCTAATAACCAAGATTAAGCTACATTTATATATTTGAATATTTTTTGAAACTTTGGAACAGCCAATAAGAGTTTGGCAGAAGAAGACAAACTGTCATTACTTGAATGTTACTTGTAAACCTATGCAGCAAAGCGGTATGTATGAAAAAGGATTTTATCCAAGAAATCTTGAAATGTAGTAATCAAATGATGAAGAATTAAACAGCCCAGTTTAAATAAACGTTTTTAACACCCGCAAATCACCAAAACCATTTTTACTTGGCATTATTCTCAGCTGCTCCATCAATGAACTTAAAACTTGGGGGGAAACAAATTCTCCAACACAAGTCATTTTTATTTTATTTCAACTCAATATCCATCTAAAACCATACAGTGGGGCAAAAAAGTATTTAGTCAGCCACCAATTGTGCTCCCACTTCAAAAAGTTCTCCCACTTCAAAAGATGAGAGAGGCCTGTACTTTTCATCATAGGAACACTTCAACTATGAGAGACAAAATGACAAAATAAATCCAGAAAATCACATTGTAGGATTTTTAATGAATTTATTTGCAAATTCCTCGGGAAAATAAGTATTTGGTCACCTACAAACAAGCATGATTTCTGGCTCTCACAGACCTGTAACTTCTTCTTTAAGAGGCTCCTCTGTCCTTCACTCGTTACCTGTATTGATGGCACCTGTTTGAACTTGTTATCAGTATAAAAGACACCTGTCCACAACCTCAAACAGTCACACTCCAAACTCCACTATGGCCAAGACCAAAGAGCTGTCAAAGGACACCAGAAACAAAATTGTAGACCTGCACCAGGCTGGGAAGACTTAATCTGCAATAGGTAAGCAGCTTGGTGTGAAGAAATCAACTGTGGGAGCAATTATAAGAAAATGGAAGACATACAAGACCACTAATAATCGCCCTCGATCTGGGGCTACACGCAAGATCTCACCCCGTGGGGTCATAATGATCACAAGAACGGTGAGCAAAAATCCCAGAACCACACAGGGGGACCTAGTGAATGACCTGCAGAGAGCTGGGACCAAAGTAACAAAGGCTACCATCAGTAACACACTACGCCGCCAGGGACTCAAATCCTGCAGTGCCAGACGTGTCCCCCTGCTTAAGCCAGTACATGTCCAGGCCCGTCTGGAGTTTGCTAGAGAGCATTTGGATGATCCAGAAGAGGATTCTTCCAGAATGTCATATGGTCAGATGAAACCAAAATAGAACTTTTTGGTAAAAACTCAACTCGTTGTGTTTGGAGGGGAAAGAATGCTGAGTTGCATCCAAAGAACACCATACCTACTGTAAAACATGGAGGTGGAAACATCATGCTTTGGGGCTGTTTTTCTGCAAAGGGACCAGGACAACTGATCTGTGTAAAGGAAAGAATGAATGGGGCCATGTATTGTGAGATTTTGAGTGAAAACCTCCTTCCATCAGCAAGGGCATTGAAGATGAAACGTGGCTGGGTCTTTCAGCATGACAATGATCCCAAACACACCGCCCGGGCAACGAAGGAGTGGCTTCGTAAGAAGCATTTCAAGGTCCTGGAGTGGCCTAGCCAGTCTCCAGATCTCAACCCCATAGAAAATCTTTGGAGGGAGTTGAAAGTCTGTGTTGCCCAGCGACAGCCCCAAAACATCACTGCTCTAGAGTAGATCTGCATGGAGGAATGGGCCAAAATACCAGCAACAGTGTGTGAAAACCTTGTGAAGACTTACAGAAAACGTTTGACCTCTGTCATTGCCAACAAAGGGTATATAACAAAGTATTGAGATGAACTTTTGTTATTGACCAAATACTTATTTTCCACCATAATTTGTAAATAAATTCATTAAAAATCCTACAATGTGATTTTCTGGATTTTTTTCTCTCATTTTGCTCTCATTTTGTCTCTTATAGTTGAAGTGTACCTATGATGAAAATTACAGAACCTCTCATCTTTTTAAGTGGGAGAACTTGCACAATTGGTGGCTGACTAAATACTTTTTTGCCCCACTGTACATACTGACATCAACAATGGGAGTTTCACTTTGCACTGTCATATGTTTTAGATTTTTGTCAAATGGTGTATTTTAGTTGATTACAGTGCAAAAAATTGCAAGTTTGTTGATTGATATTTATAAGCAAATTCTGAAAACTGGTAAGGCCGATGTGGAGGACATTTTTTTATTTTTATTTCCTTCCAAAGTCCATCCATATTCCCACAGGCTACCTTGTTCCATTGGAGGGTAGGATTGGGTACCAAACTCAATACTTTTAAGGCTAACCTACCAAATTACACATATTGTTATGCCCGTGACTCGCAGCTGAGACGTGAGCCTGCACTGAGCCAGTACAGACAGCTGCATAGGTTAAAGTGAGAGTATATCTCTTGCGTGAGACGTGTGAGCGATTGTTTTGTATCATGTGTATTGCTGTATGTTTTTGTCCACTTCCTGTTTTATTTTGATACTCACCGTTTTGTCTCAGTGTCTCAGTCTTTGTCTGCCTTCCCTGCCATGTGTGGTTACAGCCCTTCCCCTAATGTGCTGCACCTGTGTCCAATTGTTTCCCCTGTGTCTGTGTGTTTAACTATACATTTATTTGATATACAGTACCTGCCCCTTTCCTCAGTCCTGTGCCAGTTTGTCTTGTACCGTTTGTGTCAGCGTTCCAGCATGTTTCCCCCGTGTGATTCCTGTGAGTTTTATGACCCTGCTTCGTCTTCTGGTATTTGATCCCTACTTCTGTGATCTGGTACTTTCGCCTGTGTTTTTGACAATTTTGACACCTTTGACTTTGACACCTGTGAACGACTTGTGCATTTGTGAGTCCATTACCCTGTGTGAGCTTTCTGTCAGTTTAGTTCCACCTACAACTCGGATTTGTCTGTTTGAACTTGCCTGAAGACCTCTATGATCTGGCTCATATGGTATTATAATCTGTGATTATGGCATGTATGGTACTAGGCACCTAGTCTCGCTTTGCCAGACCCTCCTCCAAAGCTCGCTGAAGGAGGGTCTGGCTACTCCACATAGCATTCGGGGATGGAAGGAAAACTTTGCTCTGGTTTAGTGGCATTTCTTTAAACCAATCAGAATCGTCATGGGTGGTGCTAAGCTCCGCACGGAGCCGCTGCAAAATAGTCAGATAGTCTAGCTAGTTGTCTCAATTTACCATGCGAGAGATCTGAGGAGCTTTCAACAATAGTCCTCATAAATCCACCAAATTTAAAATTCCAACACAAAGAAAGCGGAAGGACACAGAAAATACGTGAATCTGGCGGAATTTCCTGCAGTGAAGGATATAGACTACTAAGCACCAAACATAATTGTTTTGTCCCTTACGCTCACTGTAATATTCACACTTATAAATGCACAGACCAAACTGACCCCTGGTTCTGCAAATGCATCAACTACAAATGTGCTTTGGATAAAAGAGCAAAAGTCCTGCATGGCAGTGTGGAAAGGTTACACAACAGCGAATCACAGATCACTCACACTCTATACCTTCAACAGCCTCTCAGGTTTTTGTCACATCTCAGAACACAGATCTTTCTCCTTCCACTGTTCTCTCCTTGGGTTTCTTCTTCTCTTTTCTCTCAAGCTTTACCCTGTCTTTTGCATCATCTGACCCACATTGATTTGTTTCCTCTCCTACTCTTTGCATTTCACTTCTTGCACTTAATTTCTCATGTTGCACATTCCATTTCTCTCTTCTCCATCCTCCTTTTCCTTTACACAGATTGGATTTCCTGTTCCTATGATTTGTTCTCATTGATACTTCCCCTCCAACGTTTCTCCCTGTCTCATCCCCTCACTTCTTCTTCATCAAACAAACAGCTACATTATTCAGCATGGGAGTGAGAGGAGAGCACAAGGCCCTGTGGGTTAACCCATCTCTTTTATCTACCAATCACAGTGCTGTCCTGTCCTTATATCTGTGCCCTGGTTGGAGGGGAGGGGCTGTCCATCAAACTATATTGGGGTCCAGATGATTGTGCATGCAGACGAGTAACCCTGCAACATCCTCTCCATCTCAATCAAACAGGCTTGGCAAGTGAACACACACACACATGCACACACAAACAAGCAGCATGCACATAACACTCACTTTTTCTGACTAATACACACACTCACACACACTCTGAAAGGGACTTGGGAAGCTAACGAGCATGTGACATTGAGAAGGGTGAACAAGGCAACATACACACACACATACAGACAGACACACACACACACACACACACACACACACACACACACACACACACACACTACATCTGTATGCATAAATCAATAGGCGTTCTATGGCTGCATTTACTAAGGTCAAATGGGGCTCGGGCGGACGGGAAATAAGGTGTGTGTGTGTGTGTGTGTGTGTGTGTGTGTGTGTGTGTGGTATAACGGACAGACTGAGAGAGAATAATGAAAGCATCTCTGAAAGGAAAGGTTGGGAGGCTGAGAAAGAGGAGGCGAGAAGAGTGTAAAAAGGAAGATGAAAAGGAGAGATAAAGGGATAAAGAGAAGAGACGGGGCGGCTGGATGAAGGTGGAGGAGAAGAAGAGGCAGGCGTGGAAGACGAGGACAGTTTAATGGAGGCTGCAGTGAGTGGAGGTCAATAGGCGAGATGATGGAGAGTTGAGTAGGAGGAGGGAAGGAAGGACAAGAGAGGGCAAGGAAGGGGCCGTGAACCCATCTGCTGAGCTCAGGTGTTTTGGTGACACTGTCATGTCTCTAAAACAACAGACTATTTGATTTTTTTTCAACTGCTTTGAGAGGCCGATCAGTGTCAGAGAGCGTGACTGGCATTTATTCTTCCACTCCTGTGCTGTTTTCTTGGCACTGACGAGGGAGAGGATAATACTGTCACTCATCTTAGCCTCAGGTTACTCTGGAGGGCTTTTCAAGGAAAGTCTTTTAAGACCTTGGTTCTGATTTTTTTTTAATGTTTGGTCATCACTTAGTCAACATTTACCCACGCATAGCAAATAACTTTCAGTGTGAACACACCTGAAACATACACTTCTTAGATTGGTGATAGTGCTGCCAGTGAAGGTAAATCCAGGCACCAATTCCTCCTAAACATACTTGGAAATGTAGCATCTATAGTTTATAAGCATGTTTTGTGTAATATAGGGTTGTATTTGCAATTGACAATTGTAATTGGAACATTTCTGTGTCCTTAACTCAACTATATATAGAGCACCTTTTATTCAAACGTGCAGCCCAAAGTGCTTCACAAAGCAAAATTGAAACAACACAGAAAATAAAGAAAAAAACAACAAATGTTATGTTAACAACGTGCTGCCAGCACTTTACTGTTATTTAACAGAAATATTGTCTTATGTACTTGACATTCAGAACATTAATAGCAAACAAATATTTGCTATGTAAAGATATGGTGGAGGAATGGGGTCCTGAGCAGAGAATGTGTGTGTTGTTGTCTGAGCTTCTGTGTTCTTTGTTTTGATAGTCCAGGCACAAGTGCATGTTAGTGAGTGTGCCTGTGAAAAAAGGTAGGTATTTCACGTATTGGGGAAGGGTCTGTGAGAGCCATGTGGAGGCAAGCCCGCTGTTGTTTTCAGTATTTTGAGTACAACCCCTGTAATTTCCTTTTTAAAAATACAGAGAGAGCCATTCTGATATCCAGAGGCAGGGAGTTCCTGGGTTTAGGGGCATAAAAACAGAAGGTACCCTCACGGGTACTTTTATGGGACACATACAGTAAGAAACATTTAAAAGAAAAGCAGCGGAGGACCTTAGTGATCTGACTGGAACATAAAATGAAAGAAAATCACAACGTAAACTGGGCTTTTAATGGCACCAAAATATTAAGTTGCAATCATTTAACATCCCTAATATTGTTTGGTGAGAGTGAATTAATAAAATATTTGGTTACACTTTTTTTGAAGGTATAAGAGTGACATGACACTGTCATGAACGTGTCATAAACATTATAAACAAGTCATGAATGTTTATGACATAACGCTTTTTTTAGTAAGTGTCATTCGGTTTTTGTCATGACAAGTTATGGTTAGGGTTAGAGTTAGGGTTAGAGTTAGGGTTCATGTGTCATGACTGTGTAATGACAGTGTCATGTGTTCATGACAGTGTCATGTCACTCTTATGTAGATACCTTCAAGTAAAGTGTTACCAAATATTTTGGTCTTGTCTTTTAATTTTAGAAAAGAAAATTTGCTGTATGTCAGGATGACAGTTAGGGTGTCTCCAGCCTTAGAGACAGTAAGTCTGAACATCTTAGAAAGCATGTCCTCATCACCTTTTATGTTTACTATGCAAATATGACCCCTCCTTGTCACTCAGCGAATGAACTGTTTGCTCTGACAATACCCAGAAACCAGCGACTCTCATTTATTCATACCCTTCCGTATTTTTTTCCCCTGATGTTCACGACAGAAACATGTTTTTGAGAGCAGTATGTGGGGAACTGTTCATTAATGTGCGTTTAAAAAAACCAAATCATTACATTCTGAGCACATTGAGTTCCAATTTGCAGAAGTCTATGATTGTTGCTGTTCTTACTCCTGAATTATATCGAGAACAGACTAAAGTTTAAATGGAAATTAAAAGTTTAAGTTTGTCAACGAGCTAATTTCATAACTGGATTCAAACAGTCTCATGTTGGCCCTTTTAAGCAGAGAAGATCTAGAAGTTATCAACAGTGTTTCCCAGCCAACAGTCCCACTGGAAAGACCTGATTCTTCTTCTGGTCTTATAGCTGATGGCCAAATGTGTTGAGAGTTTGTATGAATGGAGACAAGCTGTTTTACTTCAAACTTGGTTTAATGACCATGGAGGACTCAACAAAACAGAACGGCAGTCACACACAAGCTACACGTCCAGCCAGCCAAGAGAGTAACATGCATGCGCAGGATGACTTCCTACTAGTACAGCACCCGCAACAGCTCAACATAGACTGTGAACAACATATACTAAAAACAGTGACTGATCTACATCCCCTTTTTTTAGATAATGCTCCAAGTGAGAAAAGTATCTTGGTAAGTAGTAAATGTAGCAGTACTTACAAATGTTCACAAATGATGAATATCCAACAAATATACTTAGTAACTACTATATGAAAAAAAAATATGAGGTGAATGGTGATGAGAAAACATGCCACTTAATATGTAAACAATATGAATATCAGTTACTGTGGGAAAATAAACAAACTATGAAAGACAAGCCTAGTGGACACTTGATTGTCAGCTCTTAGCACACATAGATTACCTTGAACAATGTGTCTTTGTACATTTAGCTGACATATGAATTCAGTTTTAGTATTTGGGATTTGGCTTACTAACACGACCTGAGCGTGTTCTGTACATACTTTCAGTGGTGTTTGAAAGCAGCTTGGCAACAGGAGCTATGAGAGAGGATACACGAGAGCAGCCTTCAAGGCAGCCGTGCAACTGAAAGCCGTTGCTAACTCCGCCCATACAGGTGATGAATTCACGTGAAACTTCAGAGGAAAGGACATCTCATCCCTCTAAAAAAACACATTTCCTAGTGTCTCTCACATGCTTCCTTGGTGGGACGGACTAAGACGTGAGGAAGGGAAGCAAGTTAAGGATGCAATTTAAGGACCGCCTCTACCCGAAAAGAATGTGACTCCAAGTAACTCCAACTTTGTCTAATTTACACACTGCATATTCTCAGCTGGTTTGCCAACACTTTACAGCAGTTCTTACCTTCCTCTGGATGTTAGTGTGGAGGATTTGGAGTTGTATAAAGACACTTTTAAGTACTGTCACAAGTAACAAATTACTCCTGCTGCTGAGTATATCATAACGCAATTACTAATTACAATTACTAATTAATGAGTAATATGCAAAGAGTTTCATTACATTCTTCAAGTAACCCAATACTGAGAATTAGTCTACTTGGGCTGTTTGATTTTTCATTACCCTGAATATGATCTCATATGTGTAAAGAAAATGGCTGATTTTGAAATTGCAGTGTATAATAGTAGGTAAAATGTTTGGTGGTTTCCTGTTTACTTTAGTATGTCACCAACATTTTTAGGAAGGGGGCAAGTGGGTCAAAATATTTTACACATAAAAGAATCACATAAGTTGACATTCTAACTATGCAATAGTGCTTCTATTTCAAATAAGGGTGTGCTATGGATATCATGGCAGGATTGAACACAGCTTTGTTTTGGAATATGCCTTAACTATTTTGCACTTCAGAATTATAACCATGCACACACAGGTGGAATAGTTTTTTCTTCATATTATTTGCTCACTAGGAACCATACCAGTAGAAATATATATATTATATATATATATATATATATATATATATATATATATATATATATATATATATATATAATATATATATATATATATATATATATATATATATATATATATATATATATATAAGTAAGTGGGATTGTCTAGAATCTGGCAATATAATAACCATTATGGTAGGATACACTGGCTAAGCAATTTACAAAAATGTCTGTGCTGACATAAATAGTTTACATGAGAATACATTATAATTTTGGCCCAAAGTTGGATACCATGTAGAAATTTGTTGCAATTTCAAAACCGGATTACTCGGGAACCGCTTGTTGTACTACCGATGCATGTGTTGAATGAAGAGTTTGTGAGATAGTTCACAGAGTAATGGGTGTGCAGAGATGTATGCAGACTGCAAATATGATAACGTTTCATGTAAATTGAATGCTAATTTTTTTAATTGTTTCTGCAACAGCTCATTGAGTATCGGATACAATTAAAACTATTGAGGAAATATTTTCCTTTGACATTGGTCCAGTATTAAACAAGATCGCTGCAGTCGGCAACGGCAAAACAAGCTACAATGTAAGTTAATAGGATGTCAATTGTCCAGCTTGTATTTACGTTCATAAAAGTGCTCGTTTTGCCACTGACAGGCTCAGATTAATATTCTAAGTGTCTGACAACATTATGGAAAGGACTTCTAAGGAGGTCGACCTTTCTGTTAAATTGTGTTCGCTAAACCCACCAGATTCCATGTAAATAAACAGTAATTTTAGCATCGTAAAATGGGCATTCTAGAACATCTATGAGCTCTGAGCAGCGCTTGCTCTGGCTGTCTTGAGCCTGTACGTGTAGGGTGCGCGACTATACGTTTGGTAAATGTTTTCTTTCTTTCATTCCAATTTCGGGTCTGTCAGTCACAGTGAAACCCGGGGACATTTCCGGGGACAGCTCCAGCCTAGGACAGGTCACCGAAACCGGGGACTGTCCCCGGAAAGTCTGGTCACCCTATACTACAGGTCTATGTTGTTAGTGACAAAACCACATGATCAGCGACTAGTCGACTTCAAGCTTAAAACGTCATTGTGGAGGAGTAAAGTCGTCAACCCCTAGATTGTGGTGTATTAGGTTGCACTGCAGACACTGAAGACAATGGCAGTACTAGAAAGGGAACCATAACATACTGTCTCCATATCAGATCTGCTGTAATTATAAATGTCACAATCTCACAATATGTGAAGAATAACATGAGGACCTCTCTAACTCAGCATCAGGGCACCTACACATCAGTGCAGTGAAATCTAAATCTCTTTGGCCCACTTTCAGAGTTATAATTTTAGATGCAGCACTGCAGCGAGGTGCTAAAGCCAAAGGCCTCTTCAAGTGCCAGTGAGAGGCAGATAAAAGAGCTGCATTGAGCAGAAAATAAAGATTAGCTTGGAAGAGGAGTTACATTCAGTTAAATGTGATTTGTAACCAAACTAATGACAGTTGGGTGCTGTTTATTAATCAAGTTAATTTTGAAATATTCTATTTTAACTTATAGGAGTCTTCAGCTATTACAATGTTGAATCATGTGTGGTTCTCTGTAATAATGCTGCATATTTTAATTATCTTAGACACTCTGCATGTAAGTATGTGACTTCTAATGTATGTGTTAAGAATCAAATACATATATGTTTAATACAAATTCATACACAATGATGTTCATGATCTTAAACAGACTAAAATACAACTCTTTTAAAGACCCTGTTTATACTTGGTTTATAAATGTGTATTTGGCGATCACAAGCGCTAAATACATAAGTGTAAACAACAACTAAGATGCATTTGTGATCCGATCACTCAAACTACTTGCTGAAGTGGTCTGGGATGCATTTGACCCCACATCTTTTGTAGTGTTAATGCTAATGCAGGATGCATCCCAGACAAGGACATAACAGGTAAATACTCCATCAATGCATGACGTGGTGGTTGTTTTGGTGACAACTCTGTAAACTTAACTTGAACAAGCTCCCTAGCTGAACAGCAACGACAGACTGTGGTGGTGCTGTCAAAAAGACAAATCCTGGAGCGTCTACACAGACTGTGAATAATGAAACAACTGCCTGAACACTGACTGCACCCATAGTGACTTATTTGGCATATGGGGACATTTTGTAATTCACGGCTGGAAGCCCTGAGTTCATATATAACTCCTACGGATGGTTTATCTCAAATAAAAATATTAGCAGCCCCAAGGAATCTGTCAGTAATTCACTGTCATGGAACAACTCCAAAGAATGTCTCCTAATGATATCATCAGTTTCTTGATACTTAGTTTGTGGCTTTTCATTTTCCCTTATGCAAAAAGAGCTGCTTGATCCTTCTGATTCTGAGGTTTATTAAATAATATAATATTAAATTACATATTGTTGTCCCCTCTAATGCTTGAAAACACTATTCTATTGATTATGATTGCAAGTAGCTATTTTCTCCCTTAAGAAGAAATAATATTATGAGACCATGCCACGGACTTGGTGAACTGCAACAGCCTTCTCATCAAGAACATTCACACTTGAGAGCTGCCGATTGCAAGTTCACTTTCTTGCTTTCTGCAGTTATGTAGCTCTGGAAGTTGTAGCCAACATAACAATGAAAAGCTGATTTTTTTAGGTTGTTTTGACCAATTTGAATGATTCCAACTCAAAGTAGCAGTGTAGCAATGATCTTGCATGGAGCCTCCTGTTACTTATGAGCACAGTTTTTTGAGCAGCCATGATTCTGCATGATCGCCATCTTTGTTCCTGGCACCATTAGTGCCTTGCACAGGTAAGTGAACCACAAACCCTGATTACTGCACATCCATCGGGGACCAGAACAAAAGAAGCTTTGTAATGCTGTTCTGTTCAAAAAAAGCACATCACACAGCACGGTTTATTACAAAAATGAAAGTAGCTGTTGAGTTAGAGAAGAGTGGAACAGCATACTATTCCAGCAAAAATACAATGAAAGGAGAGACCCATGGAGACAAAATAAATTTAGAGAAATTTATACTTCTGTGGCTGTACGCCTTTGGTTCTGTGTGGGCTGGTGCCGGCACCTCTCGCACCGTCAGCAATATATAGTATTGCAGCGGATTGCGCGTAGCATGTAATTTCACACGTGTTAGAACCAGAACTGTCCAGAAATCCTACCTCTATGCTTCGATGTCCAATCAAACTGCTGCCAGCCTCCACAAACCATCTCTAGATTAGATTAGATTAGATTAGATTCAACTTTATTGTCATTGTGCAGTGTACAAGTACAAAGACAGCAAAATGCAGTTTGTGTCCAACAAGAAGTGCAAAAAAAGCAGAAAAGTGCAATGCGATATACAAGTATAGACAGGTGGTGTATAGGCAGGACAAGAAATATATTGCAGTGTTATAAGAGCAGAATAAATATGGCTATGTAATATGAACAATGTATGAACAACATGTATAAATATGTGCAATGTAGTAGCAGTGACATTATACTAGTAGTAAGAATAATATAGATATATGCAGTGTTTTAACAGAATATATAATAAGAAATACTGAATAAATATGGATATACTGAATGAACCTTATAGACAGATATGTACAGTATGTACAGCTATGTGCAGTGTGGTAACATTATAAGAGTAGTAAGAATAAGTGTATGTGCAGGTTGAATAGTATGAAGAGTAGTAGAATATGGCTATGTATAGGTGTAATTACAGTATGTACATCTGTAAATAAATAAATCTATCACCACCTGCGGAAGCTCTGCGCAAGCTTTTCCGTAGAAGTATATATTAGAGTCCATAGCCGTTGTTGTTGATGTTCAGCCAGAATAATGTTCATGTACAGCTGGGGTTGATAGGAATGTAATTTTTGCAGGCATTTGTTTGTAAAGCTAAATAAAAATCTATAAAGACTGACAACATGCTGGTGTCAGCCTATCAGAGGATCACCAAAGTCATTACAGTTTATCCTCTAAGGACTATATATGTAACACATTTCCTGACAGTCCATCCTGTAGTTGCCAAGATATTTCCCTTTGAACCACATACATGCCCTTGGTTTTATTTGACTTGACACCCTTGTTGCCATTTCACGCATAGCCACGGCGAATGTAAGCGTCAAACACATTGTCTTTACTTTTCAGACCCGGAAGCCACGTCTGTCCCCTTCTTTTATAGAGTCTATGACCATATTTGGAAGAGAGGGTGGAGGAATTTCTACTCTTGCATCATTGAGAGCATCCTGACGGGGAACATCACTGCCTGGTATGGAAACCACCAAACAGGACTGCTAGGCCCTGCAGAGACTGGTTTGCTCAGCTGAACATACAATAGGCGGTGCCCCACCCTGCCTTAAGCCACCAAACACATGATCCGTGGTAAAAGCGCTCTGCGCTGGCCGTTATATTGTTTTCCTATGGGGAGAGCGGTGCTGCCCAACTAGGCCCTACCCTTGGCGTCGCGCACCGCTCAGATTTGCTTTCAGTTCAGGTTGGGTAGAAGGTACCGGATACACCAGGCCAGCACTGAGAGACTCAGGAGGAGCTTCTACCCTCTGGCCTACTAGGATCCTAAATGAGGACACTGCAAACCAAAAAGCCAAAAGCCAACTGTTTGTTGACTAAGCTGACTGTTCTCAAGCTACAGCTGTTCTTGATACAAATAACACATTTATTGTGTCACAGTTTGTGCAGCTTGGGTTACTTTGACCATAAAATATATTTTCTTTACCCTGAAGGTACTTCATAATACTGCATGCTGCTTTTGTTCCCTCTCATTTTTTTTGTTTAACTCTAGTAAGTGCACACTGAGAATACATGAAATGCCAGAGCTCCTTTTCTACATGTAAAGAGCACACTGACTTTTAACCCTAATTACTACTGAAATGTATAGGATGCTGAGGTCACAGCAAATCGCCTCCATAAATACCACTGCACCGCTGAGAGAGGTTATACTCATTTCTTTTGAGTGGAATGATTGAACATTAATTTATATGGAAATGTGTCATTTAGATTGCTGTCCATACGCTCATGAATACTAAAGATCAGTATTGTAACCATAGCTTCCATATTTACTCTTCTTTCGTACAATTAAATGCCGCTCAAAGTGCTTAACGGTGTGGTATTAAAAGAAAACACAATAATTAAAGAAAAAAACAACATACATAGAACCAACCAGATGTTCCAGTGTGGATAAAAAACGAAGGGAAAAGTAAGGAGACAGAGCTAACTCTGCAGAGCTTCCTCTCAGATCACTTTGGCAAATAAAGAAGATCTTATCAAGTCTTATTAGTATTGGTTTTGACTCGGGCAAGTTACAACAATGTCAACATACATAAGATAAATTCATACTAAGAGGGGAAAAAAACAATAAAAAGGCACAGAAAAAAACGAACCACATTAACTAAATACCAGCCTGAATAGGTAGGTCTTCAGTTGAGTTTTAAAAGAGTCATCAGAGCTTCTGATATAACTGGGCAACTTGGTAGCATAGTAGCTAAAAGCAGATTATCTGCTTGCTTTGGAAAAATACCAGTATCAGATGATCTGAGGGCTCTTGTTGGCTTATAAGGAATTAAATGCTCTGCAATGTATGAAGGTGCTATATCATTAAGAGCTTTATAGTTAATAAAATGACCTTAACATTAGTCATGTGGATCACATAATTTAGGCCTTTTATGTGTTTATTTTTAATTATTATTTCATGGCATCGTACAATGTGCATTTGCACACACACACACACAAACACAGAACAGATGTGTGGTGGCTCAGAGTTATAGTTCTCATCCTCTTTCTTATGAAAAGACAAATACATACATATTCTTTCACACTTTCATACACCATTCTGAAGACAGGAGCACAGTCCTTAGATGGAAAAGCACAAACATAGGTAGACTCGTTCCTGCATATAGACTCGTGCATACACATTCTTGAGCAAAGAGATTAGCTGATGTCATACGCTCATTGATTTTGCCACATCATC
This sequence comes from Sander vitreus, assembly GCF_031162955.1. Lineage (NCBI taxonomy): Eukaryota > Metazoa > Chordata > Actinopteri > Perciformes > Percidae > Sander > Sander vitreus. Next base: position 28,214,712 of record NC_135864.1, on the reverse strand, counting down.
TGCATATTCAAGGATGAAAAAACACACACGACTATGATGTAAAATGTATCATGCATGAAACTGCTTTCCCCGTGGCTGTAAAAGGCAATAGGGAAGAAGTGGAATAGATAACAAGGGGGATTAAACCTGTACTGTGTTTTACTGTATATTATCTTTGCCTGTCTACATGTATGTGCTCATGTGGATCAGATCCTTGTAATAAACTCTGTTACTGTGTGTGCGTGCGTGCGTGCATGTGTGTGCGCATGTGCACAAGGAAAAGGAAAACGGGTGAGACAAATCCTCAAGGACTAAACTTTGCAGTATTACAATCTATGTAGGTGGTTGAAAGTAATTAAGTAAATTATCTCACATTTCTGTATTTGAGTACAGTTTTGAGGTACTTCTTTTTTTTATTTCTGTTTGTATTTATTTGCTACTTTATACTACCCAATGACATTTTGCGGGGACCTATTGTACTTTTTACTTGACTACATTTATGTTTTGATATTCATTTTGCAGATTAAGACTTAACGTACAAAACATATGACCATCTTAGAAAGTATGATGCATTATTACAGTTAACTGCACAAAACTAACCCTACAATAATATAATGTATATAACACTCTTAAAAACACTTTAACACTGTTGTTTTTTTCAACCTGGACCATATTTTCCTATGTTATTATCTAAGTGACTGATGGGAACAACAATCTTTGACATTGATCCAGTATTAAGCAAGATCGCTGCAGTCAGCAGCAGCGAAACAAGCTACAATGTAAGTTAATAGGGCAATTGTCCAGCTTGTATTTACCTTCACAAAAGTGCTTGTTTGCCACTGACAGGCTTAGATTAATATTCAAAGTTTCTGACAACATTATGGAAAGGATCCCATCAGAGATAGACCTTTAAAATATCTTTGAGACCTTTCTGTTTAACCAGAAAGAGCTCTGAAGTTGCTAGCGCTAAACCCATCAAACAATAATTTTTGCATGTATAGAGACAACATATTTTCACATGTGAGGGGCCAGACAAAGAATGGTTCAAAAATCCTATGAAACAACGAGGAAGGGATGAAGTGACCCTGCCCGGAGGAAGCCCGGGGCCCCCGTCTGGAGCCAGGCCCAGATGGAGGGCTCGTCAGCGAGCGTCTGGTGGCCGGGTTTGCCACGGAGCCCGGCCGGGCACAGCCCGAAAAAGCTACGTGGCGGACATCTCTCCATCCCATGGGCCCAACACCTGTGGGAGGAACCGCTGGGGTCGGGTGCGCTGCCACATGGGTGGCAGTGAAGGTCAGGGGCCTCGACGGACCAGACCCGGGCAGCAGACGCTGGCTCTGGGGACGTGGAATGTCACCTCTCTTGTGCGGGAGGTGGAGCGCTACCGGTTAGATCTGGTGGGGCTTACCTCTACGCACAGTCTTGGTTCTGGAACCATACTCCTGGATAGGGGTTGGACTCTTTTCTTCTCCGGAGTTGCCCAGGGTGTGAGGCGCCGAGCGGGTGTGGGGATACTCACAAGCCCCCGGCTGAGCGCCGCTATGTTGGAGTTTAACCCGGTGGACGAGAGGGTCGCCTCCCTACGCTTGCGGGTTGTGGGGGGGAAAACTCTGACTGTTGTTTGTGCATATGCACCGAACAAGAGTTCGGAGTATTCGGCCTTCTTGGAGACCTTGAGTGGAGTCCTGCATGGGGCTCCAGTCGGGGACTCCATAGTTCTGCTGGGGGGGGACTTCAACGCGCACGTGGGTAATGATGGAGACACATGGAGAGGCGTGATTGGGAGGAACGGCCTCCCTGATCTAAACCAGAGTGGTTGTTTGTTGTTGGACTTCTGTGCTAGTCATGGATTGTCTATAACGAACACCATGTTCGAACATAGGGATGCTCATAAGTGTACTTGGTACCAGAGCACCCTAGGCCAAAGGTCAATGATCGATTTTATAATTGTTTCATCTGATCTGAGGCCGTATGTTTTGGACACTCGGGTGAAGAGAGGGGCGGAGCTGTCAACCGATCACCATCTGGTGGTGAGTTGGGTCAGGGGGTGGGGGAAGACTCTGGACAGACCTGGTAAGCCCAAGCGGGTAGTGCGGGTACATTGGGAACGTCTGGAGGAGGCCCCTGTCCGACAGACTTTCAACTCACACCTCCGGCGGAGCTTTTCGTGCATCACTGTGGAGGCTGGGGGCATTGAACCCGAGTGGACAATGTTCAAAGTTTCCATTGCTGAAGCTGCGGTGAGGAGCTGTGGTCTTAGGGTCTTAGGTGCCTCAAGGGGCGGTAACCCACGAACACCGTGGTGGACACCGGTGGTCAGGGAAGCCGTCCGACTGAAGAAGGAGTCTTTCCGGGATATGTTATCCCAGACGACTCAGAGGCAGTTGCAAGGTACCGAAGGGCCCGAAGGGCTGCAGCCTCTGCCGTGAAAGAGGCAAAGCAGCGTGTGTGGGAGAAGTTTGGAGAAGACATGGAGAAGGACTTTCGGTCGGCACCAAGGTACTTCTGGAAAACCGTTCGCCACCTCAGGAAAGGGGAAGTGGGGGAACCATCCAAGCTGTGTACAGTAAGGATGGGGACGCTGTTGACCTCAACTGAGGAGGTAATAGGGGCGGTGGAAGGAGCACTTTGAGGAACTCCTAAATCCGACTATACGCCCTCTATGGTAGAGGCAGAGCTGGAGGATGAGGGGGATTGGCATCAATTTCCCTGGTGGAGGTTGCTGAGGTAGTTAAACAACTCCACAGTGGCAAAGCCCCAGGAATTGATGAGATCCGTCCAGAAATGCTTAAAGCTCTGGGTGTGGAGGGTTGTCTTGGTTGACACGCCTCTTCAACATTGCGTGGAAGTCTGGGGACGGTGCCTAAGGAGTGGCAGACCGGGGTGGTGGTTCCCCCTTTTTTAAAAGGGGGGACCAGAGGGTGTGTGCCAATTACAGGGGTATCACACTTCTCAGCCTCCCCGGTAAAGTCTACTCAAGGTGCTGGAAAGGAGGGTTCGGTCGATAGTCGAATCTCAGGTTGAAGAGGAACAATGCGGATTCCGTCCTGGTCGTGGAACAACGGACCAGATCTTTACTCTTGCAAGGATCCTGGAGGGAGCCTGGGAGTATGCCCAACCAGTCTACATGTGTTTTGTGGATCTGGAGAAGGCGTATGACCGGGTGCCCCGGGAGATACTGTGGGAGGTGCTGCGGGAGTACGGGGTGAGGGGTCCCTTCTCAGGGCCATCCAATCTCTGTACGACCAAAGCGAAAGCTGTGTCCGGGTTCTCGGCAGTAAGTCAGACTCGTTTCAGGTGAGAGTTGGCCTCCGCCAGAGCTGCAGCTTTGTCACCAATCCTGTTTGTAGTATTTATGGACAGGATAACGAGGCGTAGTCGGGGTGGAGAGGGGTTGCAGTTCGGTGGGCTGGGGATCTCGTCGCTGCTTTTTGCAGATGATGTGGTCCTGATGGCATCATCGGCCTGTGACCTTCAGCACTCACTGGATCGGTTCGCAGCCGAGTGTGAAGCGGCTGGGATGAGGATCAGCACCTCTAAATCGGAGGCCATGGTTGGAAACCGATGGAGTGCCTTCTCCAGGTAGGGAATGAGTCCTTACCCCAAGTGAAGGAGTTCAAGTACCTTGGGGTCTTGTTCGCGAGTGAGGGGACAATGGAGCGGGAGATTGGTCGGAGAATCGGCACAGCAGGTGCGGTATTACATTCAATTTATCGCACCGTTGTGACGAAAAAGAGAGCTGAGCCAGAAGGCAAAGCTCTCAATCTACCGGTCAGTTTTTGTTCCTACCCTCACCTATGGTCATGAAGGCTGGGTCATGACCGAAAGAACAAGATCCAGGGTACAAGCGGCCGAAATGGGTTCCCTTAGGAGGGTAGCTGGCGTCTCCCTTAGAGATAGGGTGAGAAGCTCAGTTATCCGTGAGGAGCTCGGAGTAGAGCCGCTGCTCCTTTGCGTCGAAAGGAGCCAGTTGAGGTGGTTCGGGCATCTGGTAAGGATGCCCCCTGGGCGCCTCCCTAGGGAGGTGTTCCAGGCACGTCCAGCTGGGAGGAGGCCTCGGGGGAGACCCAGGACTAGGTGGAGGGATTATATCTCTAACCTGGCCTGGGAACGCCTCGGGATCCCCCAGTCGGAGCTGGTTAATGTGGCCCGGGAAAGGGAAGTTTGGGGTCCCCTGCTGGAGCTGCTACCCCCGCGACCCGACCCCGGATAAGCGGATGAAGATGGATGGATGGATGGATATTTTCACATGTAAATCGGTAAACTAAGTGTTTATTTCAACCAAAACTAGAGTTGTGATAGTTGTAAAAGTGAAAAGACAACCCAAAATGGCTTTTCATAGTTGTATTTTGTTTCTGTCGACTTTGAATAAAGTGTATTTTACTGTGCTAAAATTACTGTTTATTTAGATGGTCTGGTGGGTTTAGCGAACACAATTTCACGGATGTTTTTATGTTTAAAAAAAGGATCAAGCTGGACAATTGCCCTTTTAACTTGTATTGTAGCTTATTTCGCTGCTGCTTACTGCAGTGATCTTAATACTAGACCATACTGGACCTGGATGTCAAAGACTGTCATTTAGACACAAAAACATAGGAAAATAGGGTCCAGGTTGAAAAACTGTAGTTACCCTTTAAAGGGGCCAGTCTGCAAGACATACTGTATATATTTTTTTCAATTCTAAACAGTGATGGCACGGTTGATAACCAGTGGGCGATTTGAGGGGGTTTGTCATCAACCTTATTTAAAAATGACCAAAATGCCCTTGTTAACCTGCCAACCATCCTCCATCCACCCGTAGCAGAGAGAGTGCAGGGACAGAGGGGTTGTTTAGTTGAATATATTGTTGAATATATTAGTCTAGTCCTGACTCATTGATTCTTTTGCCTTCCATCTGACTGACCTGCATCTATGAAAAATCAGTAGCCTACAATGGGTTTCATGCTTCTTGCATTGAGCGCGGTCTATGCAGTAGGGACAGCATGCATAGTCACCGCAAACCGTCTGGTCCTTCATACTGATTGCAGTCAAAGCGGTCAGAGAAGCATTCCGAGCAGCTTAAAGAATGGACTTCTTCTCTTCTGTAGCCAATCACTGCAATGTGGTGTCCGCGTTGTTGCAAAAAAATGTGATCAGACCCTCCGCACCCCCTCCGCGCACACTGGATGTTGTCCAGGCCGCAGTTGTGTCATATCACCGTCCACACCGCACTGAATGCAAGAAGCAAGTCTGTTGATGTCTGGTACATGTGTTTGTATGCAGCTGTTGTCAGCGCTTCTCTTTGCCCAAGACAAATTTCCTTCGGGACAATAAAGTTTATCTTATCTTATCTTATGAAACACGTTTAACCATGCTGAATATTGATAAATCCATGCTGTCCATGGTGCTGAAGTCGCAGACGGATTTGTAATTGCGACTTTTTATCCCGCCCTTGTGTTAGTTTCGTCTAGGATCTATAATGTTCTCTAAACTATATAGCTATAAAAAATACAGTACCAAAAGAGTTGTTCATGGGGCGGTTAGCTAGTCATGGGTGAACTAAATGAACCGGGTCCCCTCTGTTAAAAATTAACAAATTGCCTACTGCTGATAACCAAACAATCATACGAAGATTCCACAATTATGGTATTTTTGGGATAAATGCCAGTTTGGGCGCACCCAGATCTGTTTTTTTTTGGTTTGTAACATATATCCTGTGGTTCACAATACATCCATGGGTTCACCACCTTGACTACAATGGGCTCTGACTACAGGCCAATATTTATTATGCAGGCTACGGACACATTATGCATCCTAGCATGTAGGCAAGTAACTAACATGTATACCATTTTAATACCAAACAACATTTGAGGATAACCATAACAAATGAATTAGCTTGACATGTAAAATGAATTTCATTCCCTGTCCTCAATAAATAGGACAGGGCCTAGAACTGATCCTTGTGGAACACCATTTGTTACTGGTAAACATTTTGATTGAATGTTTTCTACTTTGATACATTGAGTTTGGTCAGAGAGGTGATTTTTAAACCAGCTACAAACAAGTGAATCAAATCCAATATTTCTTAATGTTTGAATAACAAGAGAATGATCAACAGTGTTAAAAGCTTTTGACAGGTCAACAAAAACAGCAGCACAATGATTCCTTTGTCCATACAAGATGGTGCTATGCATTTGTTGGAAGCCAGACTGCTGAGGGCTCAAAATAGAATATTTTTATATAAATACTCTGAGTTGCTCATTCACCAGTGATTCCAGGATTTTTTCCAGACATGAAAGTTTAGATTTGTCGATAGTTATTGAGATCATTGTTATCGCCTCCCTAAACAAAGGAATCACATAAGCAAACTTCCAGATACTCTGAACTACACCAGTTGAAATTGAGAGATGAAAGAAGAGATCAACTCTGTCTGTTCCTGTTGATTTCCTGGAATCTATGGATTGTAATGCATTTGCGACATCACTGGAAGAAAAAGGTTTCAATGTAAACTGAGGTGCATGGTTTAAAGGGCGGATACAAGCAGCATTAGTAGACAAGCGTCCAGTATGTGTTGTGGTTTTGGACTTATTATTGGTTGTGGTTATTATTATTTCTGTATGTTTCCTGTTGTGGTTATTGTATTCTGTGGTCTGTGTATATTTTGTTGTGTATAGTTCTGGTCCCTGTTTTGTATTATGTTCCGTTTCCTGTTTTATTTTGATAGTCAGTTTTCTGTTTTGTCATGTCCAGTTTTACTTCCTGTGTTTTCCCGCCTTTGTTGATTACCCTGTCTCTCCTAATGTCCAGTAATGGCCAGGTGACACAGCAGGTGAAACATCACCTGCTGTGTCACCTGGCCCTTTGTTACCTCATTACCCAGTGTATTTAGCCCTTGTGTTTCCCTTGTCTCTTGTCAGATCGCTTTGTGTTTGTTTGTGTCCGTTGTCCTGCCTGCGTGAGCTTGTGTCTTTACCCTGTCAGTTTGTGTCCTTGCCCTGCTAGTTTTTGTCAGTTTGTATGTGCCTGCGTCAGTTCCCGTCAGTTTCAGCGTTTCCTGTTTTTTGTACCTCCTTGTTTTTTTTTTATTATTTCTTTTGATTTTTCTGGAAGTGTTTTTTTGCCTGCTGCAACTCACAGGACTCCCTTGGTTTGTTTTTGTGTTCCTTCAATAAATCTTCGTGTTCAAATCCTCTCCTGTCTGCCTGCCTCTCCCTGCGTTTGGGTCCTTTAATTTCCTACACCACGACAATATGAGTATCATCAAATAAATGACCAGCAGCGACAAGTGCTTGTTGAAGGCTAGACAAATTTCTTCCTGGCCAGACAATATACGGTTCTCATATTTTATATGTGCAGATAAAGGATTAATGGTTAAAGAATTTAGCTGGGTTTGAGTGGGAGCAGTGGAGTAATTCTAAGTAGTAATTTGATTTTGCTTTCCTTACGCAGTTGTGCATTTATTTCTCAGTTGCATAAAAGCAAGCCAGTGGTCTTTATTTTTTGATTGTCTAGCAGGAGACCATGCACTGTTTCTTGCTTTAAAGGACAATTCCGGTGCAAAATGAACCTAGGGGTTAATAACACGTGTACCGAGTCGACCTTTCTCTGGGATATGTTTTCATGGTAATCGAATGTGTATGTATGTCTTGGGAAGACAGTCACGATCAGTCGAACAATGAACGCCCTGCCTGAGCTATGTTGCACGGTATTCGTGGTTCGACTGATTGTGAGTGTTTTCCCAAGATGGTGATTGCCTGTATACCCGAAGGTAATGTCTTTATAAACTATCTTTTTAATAAACTGTCTGTATACTTTCAAAGTTCTCAATGCTTCGGTTTACATGTAAGGACCCTCATTATGCTACAGTTGAAGTGTGGTGCTATTTTGAGCCTTGTTAGTGAATAAAATAGTGATTTATTTTTACTCTACCAGTGCCCTGAATGCCTAGCGTTAAGCTAATCAGCGCTAGCTTGTTTCAAGCTACATACACATTTAATTACCATGAAAACATATCCCAGAGAAAGGTAGACTCAGTACACATCTGTTATTAACCCCTAGGTTCATTTTGCGCCGGAATTGTCCTTTAAAGAGAGTGGAAAGTTCAGAGGAAATCCTTCTTTTATCCTGAAATCCAAGAAAGTTTGTTAAGAAATTGTCGAATGCCTTTTCCACTTTAAACATTTGCGAGGTAAAATTAATATCACTATAATAAAGATCAGTTAAAAATGAATGTTGAATTAGGTTTCTTTTGACAACAATTGTGGCTTGTGTTCTCTTTATATGTGTATGCCTTATGCAAACTGGGCAATGATCACTTATTCCAAGATCGAATACACCAGTTGCCACAATTGTATTACTCCTGTTAGACAAGATCAGATCTAACAATGTGGATCTATTATGATTTTTGGGATTGGGCATGGTAGGCTCAGTGATCAGTTGAGAAAGATTCAAATTATTGCAGATTTCCGTAAGGTACTCTGATGCGTCAGATCAAGGTTAAAGTCGCAGAGAATTATCATTTCAGAGTTGACATATTGAAACAATAGGTCCTCTATTTTAACTAAAGAGCTAGGGTCAGCAGAGGGAGGCCTATAAATACCTACCGCCACGATATAATTATTATGTCCACATTCATTGTTTATGGCCATAAATTCAAAGCATTTCGGCACAGTTATAGAACACAGGGTAGAGACAATGAAGTGTTTCTTAACACCAAGAGTAGTGACAATGTCTAATGAGATCACCGCAGACGCGTGATTAGATCTTTTTTTGGCAGATCCAGGGTCAGTTCTCCGTAATACAGTTCTCCACCAATTCCTGAGGGAAATATCTGGCAATAACTAAAGCTACTAAATGCGCCACTATGTTCACCTGCTGAGCAGGTAGTCTACAGTGGGTTTGACATAATCATTTAATGTTTTGTTAATAAGGAAATACTGACTAGAGCACCTTTAAGTAAATGGACATTTACTTGTAATGTTGATTTTCATTTCATCGTGGTATTGCACCACTGGCATAAACGCAACCAATGATCCTCACAAGTATAGCAATACACACTTGTGTGTGAATGCAGATGCATATCAACTCACAGAGTCAGATACCAGGACAATAACAGCTTGCAGGATATGTTCCCCGAGTTTGTATTGCAGCATGTTGTAAAAAGACAATAGATTAAATATCTTGATTATACAGCACATCAGGGGATGAGCTACAACTAGGAGGGAACGAGAGCAAAGTGAATACGGAATGAATTAGAATGAATGATGGGAGGAAGAGTGAAAGAGAAAGAATGAGCGGAGCATTGGAAAATAGAAGTGAAACAGTAATGTGAGCCGCCTCTATAAAACACAGAGAAAAACACTCCATGCACACTAGAGACCCTGTTCACATGCACACAGCTTTCATGGGCATGCATGCATGCACTCACACACACACACACACACACACACACACACACACACACACACACACACACACACACACACACATATAAATGCAGACAAACATTAAACACACACACACACACACACACACACACACACACACACAGCATTTGGAAGCTTGTATAATTCTCTCTGTGGGTGTCAATTAAATCTCTCAGCTCTGTCAACAGCACACACACAAACACCACACACACTCGTTCTCTTTCAACAGCTAGTGCATCGTCAACACCGGCTGGCTTGGCAAGCGAGAGAGAGAGAGAGAGAGAGAGAGAGAGAGAGAGAGAGAGAGAGAGAGAGGGGGGGGCAGAGAGAGGGAGAGAGGAGGTGTTGGAGAGAGAGAAAGACATAAGAGATAGAGAACTGGTAATATGAGAGCATGAAAGCACTGCAGGTAAGGAAACACTGCTCTAGTCACACACACACACACACACACACACACACACACACACACACACACACACACACACACACACACACACACACACACAAAACATTACATCACCAGATGAAACTATTGGATTAAAACAAATCTAATAACATAAATGTCATCCATCCCAGTTAGTAAAGATGAATTGGCTGCATCAATTAATGTATCATTGACTGAAGAAACAGCAGTGCTATAGAGCAAACTGTACACACTGCACACTATGGAACTAGTTCAACTGGTGACAGTGGTGTTGCATAATGCAGCACAATGCAAAACACATCTTGTGACTAAAAAGGGAGACTGTGTGTTATGAAAGCCGCCCTCTGAGCAGAGTGAGCTGTGGCAGAATGTTCGCAGGTCCCTGCTGAGGTGTCCTGATACACACTCTAATCCCACATTGACTTGGTCAGTGATGCCACTCAGCTAAACACCCCAATCATTGGAAAAATACAGACATATAACACCGTTAACCCTCACAGTTCCAGGCCCAACATTTTGGTGCATTTATGTGACTCACAAAGTCGCTCATTAGGTCAAAATATGTACGAATTGCACTTTTATTTTAAGATGAAGAAATATTTGATGTAAATAATTGTATTCAAGATGTTTACTGTGTATGTAGGGATATCATGCAGGCTGGATTACCAATCTGGCATTGTCAGGAACACATAGGTAACTCTAAAATATATTTTTACATATATTACATATTAAGTGATGTCTGTGATTGTCTCCACAGTGAACAGACATCACGAAATATTTAGGCCAGTCCTAAATTACAAGCAGTTGTCCGGAATCCTGTCCTGTTTATTCCGAAAATTTGACTAAGCCCAGATTTTGATTAGTTGTAGCCTAACAAAACATTAAATACTGATCGTTATTATTATTATTTTTGTCTTTCCCACAGATGGACACTGTTATGTCTGTAGCATAGACACATTTTAGTTATTGTAGTTTTTTTTAAAGCCATGTACAGTAGTGCAGCGAATAAATAAACAACTATGCATAGCGGGGACAGATAGCGACGCATAGCGGCAACATTGTTAAATTAAGACATTTACAGAGGGAAATTAAACCTTCAATACTGACATGGAGCCTGGTGTCCATCCAGCCAAAAAGCAAAAATCGTTACTGCAGGTACCGGGAGGAGATACCCGTGGATCATTGCTGTTTTATAAGATCCAAACAAAGCATTTTGTCAAATCTGCAGGAAAGAATTTAGCATTTCACATGGTGGGGAGGCAGACGTCCCACTGTTACATACAACACAGTCATTGTGTTTCTTTTTCCTAATGACGGACAGTTGGTTTTATGTTATGAACAAAAGTAACAGTTTTTAGTGTGAGATTTGACTTGACTGACATGTTTTACTGTTGCCACTAAATGTAATGTACTGGAGGCCACGCCCCTTTTTTTCTTTCTCTCTCTCTGCTGCACTCAGGTCTCTCTTGCCACCTGATTAAATAAAGGTTATGCACATATATTCTGGTGATGCAGATTTGACATAGATCTGTAAAATAACAACAGCGTGTTTGTCCAATTTCTTCAGATGAGCTCAAATATGTTTTATATTCATACAGAGCAACAAACATGTAATTATTTTGAACAGACAACAAGTTAACTGTGGGTTGGGCTAGTGACTGTGATGTTATTCCAGGCCCATACGAGGTTTGTTTGGCACATTTTTCCCTGCACAAATCAATATTGTCACCCTTTGCATTATTAATGTGACATTCTGAATATAACAACCAAACAATGATGGAATAGACAGAGAGCAGAAACAAATATTACAGGTGCAATGTTATGAATGATAAAACACACAGCGACTGACGGAATGACCACTGACTTTAAACATGATGCATGATGACATTGATCTTCATCTTGATTTTCCTTCATCTACTCGATAGCAGTACAGATACATATTCCAATATATTGCTTGAAAAAAGTGTAATCAATACTCAGTGGCCGCTATGGGTGTAGATAAATGTTTTCTAACATTCACATCATATAATGAAGGAAAAAGAAACAGTAGGATTTTACCATTGTCATGCTGTTGTTTGACATAAAACTAAGACAAACTTCCCAAACATGCCATTTGTTTCCTACATTTCATCAAAACGATGTAATACGTTCAATTTCAGCAATCCAAAATGTGTTGGAGTTCCCACAATAACGCTGTATAACTTAAATTTAAATGACTGAAATCCATCTACTCCTCATATTTTTGGACCCACACACTTGTTTTTGCATGACCATCCATCACAGCAGGTGCTGGTTCAGTTTGCACTCTAGAAATGAAATAAACAAATATAAGCAGATGATGAATGCATAAAATATGTTGATGTATCACAGCAGTGCAGAATAAAAAAAGGCAGTTTAGAGAGAGAAATTCCACACTGGGATGATATCAATGACTATGTTGCACATAATATTCTGGTTTTTGCACTTATTCCGAAAAAGACAATATTCCAACTAAGCTGTTTACATTGCTGAAAGTGAATATTCCACTAATTTTCCCGTTTACATGCATCCGTGCAAAATAGGATTTTGGTGGCAGACAGCATCGCTCTTTCAATCCTTCAACCACCATCTTGAAAAGGTCGCTGTTACACATATCCAAAAACCTGTTGATATCCAAGTCTTTCATAATGTTTAAAGCTATAGAGCGTAGTTTCTGTCGCCCCCATGAGGAATTCTAAGTAATGACAACAAAACTGTCGGCGCGTCCACATGATACAAGCCTTACAGGATTGCGCATGCGCCCCCACCCCTCCTCCACGCAGTTGCTAGTAGCCAAGGATGACACGGAGGATTAAAAAAACATGATGGACTCTTCAGAAGAGGTAATTATCTTCACTCTGGCTTCTGCATGGGAAAGTCACCAGACGACACAATCTTCTGAACATACTGAGAAATACAGAGAGTTGAGTGGAGCTGATAGTAATGTAACAGACATTTATTAATATTAAATAATAATTAATTAATAAAAAGGTACGCAATAAAGCTTTAAGTAAGTTTAAGTAAAACTGTGTTTCTCCTTTTCTTTTGGGCATGCATCTCTACCGCAGCCCAAACTGTTGGCTGGTTTGTTTGTGTACAACAACCATAGTAACGCACAGAGCTTGAAGCCCTTTTTTTGGTCTCTATCATTCCTGAGGGAAAATCTGTCTCTTTAGCTTGCTCAACACATTTTCACTCCCAACTCGTCACATATGGACGCTTGGTCAGGACCCCTTGGCGTCATGCTTTTAACGCTCTTGGTACCCCTTTGGGGTAATTTTTCAACATGCAGGATATGGTTCAGTTTAGGCAACAAAACTACTAGGTAAGGTTAAGGAAAAGATTGTGGTTGTGGTTAAAATAAGTATGTTTGTTACGTAAATTATATACGTAACATTGGTTCTGTTACAAAACTGCAGAATTAGCGGATCGTTAGTAATCATTCTCTGTGGGTCCGTCATTATGATGGACACCTGTCACATAGCACATTTGATCCATTGTTAACATAAAATGTTGATTAGTGATACATATAAACACAGACACATATCAACCATTTCACCCTTGTAGAAGGAAAAAAAATGCATGTTTCAAACAAACCTGTTTCACTCAATGCTTCACTGAGGCCGCTGTGCTATTACCTGTGTATTAATCAACCCGTTCTCACTCCCAACTCATCACATACAGTCAATATCAACCAGTGTTGGGGAGTAACGGAATACATGTACCGGTGTTAGTTTTCAGAATACAAATTATGAGTAACTGTATTCCGTTACAGTTAAAATTTAAATAGTTGGTATTTAGAATACAGTTACATTGTTGAAATCGATGGATTACATGACGATACTTCTCTGTTTTACGGGTTTATTCACTCTCGCAACTCCATGCATTTCCCAGAAGCCCCAATATGAAAACGAAAAAATTAGCTATTTGCGTGATCACTGATAGAGGTAAAGATGGAGCCAGAACCGGCACAACAGAGCCAGGGCAGGAATGCGTTTCTATCTTGGAAATTCAAACAGCATTTCACATTAAAGAAAGAGAAGAGAGAACGAAATATAACTGTGCCCTGCAGTGCAACTTCTGCTTGCCAGCAACCAACTTCCTTTCAGCGTCCAAATTACTCCACCTCCAACCTGAAGAAGCATCTTAAAGTAAGTTATTTTTAGCCAAGGGTAGTCGTCTGCTGTAGTTTTACTGGTCACCTTGCTATTTTATAGTTGACGTGCAACTTTACATTCTCCTACATGCTGATTTACTAGCCCCAGAGCCGTTGAAAGACTAGCCCCGTTTGACATGTTAGCTAACGTTAGCTAAAATTAGCTCATGGTAGCTTAGACTGCGGTTAGATTTTTGTAGTATGCAGTTTGGGACTACAAATACAAAAATCTATCTTCTTGTTTAGGTACACATTCAGCCAGTTGGAACAGAAGAACACACCAGAATAGGCCTGTTTAGTAAGCTGTATGTGATGGCCGCTTGTACCCTGGATCTTGTTCTTTCGGTCATGACCCAGCCTTCATGACCATAGGTGAGGGTAGGAACAAAAACTGACCGGTAGATTGAGAGCTTTGCCTTCTGGCTCAGCTCTCTTTTCGTCACAACGGTGCGATAAATTGAATGTAATACCGCACCTGCTGTGCCGATTCTCCGACCAATCTCCCGCTCCATTGTCCCCTCACTCGCGAACAAGACCCCAAGGTACTTGAACTCCTTCACTTGGGGTAAGGACTCATTCCCTACCTGGAGAAGGCACTCCATCGGTTTCCTGCTGAGAACCATGGCCTCCGATTTAGAGGTGCTGATCCTCATCCCAGCCGCTTCACACTCGGCTGCGAACCGATCCAGTGAGTGCTGAAGGGTCACAGGCCGATGATGCCATCAGGACCACATCATCTGCAAAAAGCAGCGATGAGATCCCCAGCCCACCGAACTGCAACCCCTCTCCACCCCGACTACGCCTCGATATCCTGTCCATAAATACTACAAACAGGATTGGTGACAAAGCGCAGCCCTGGCGGAGGCCAACTCTCACCTGAAAGCGAGTCTGACTTACTGCCGAGAACCCGGACACAGCTCTCGCTTTGGTCGTACAGAGATTGGATGGCCCTGAGAAGGGACCCCCTCACCCCCGTACTCCCGCAGCACCTCCCACAGTATCTCCCGGGGCACCCGGTCATATGCCTTCTCCAGATCCACAAAACACATGTAGACTGGTTGGGCATACTCCCAAGCTCCCTCCAGGATCCTTGCAAGAGTAAAGATCTGGTCCGTTGTTCCCACGACCAGGACGGAATCCCGCATTGTTCCTCTTCAACCTGAGATTCGACTATCGACCGAACCCTCCTTTCCAGCACCTTGGAGTAGACTTTACCGGGAGGCTGAGAAGTGTGATACCCCTGTAATTGGCACACACCCTCTGGTCCCCCCTTTTTTAAAAAGGGGAACCACCACCCCGGTCTGCCACTCCTTAGGCACCGTCCCAGACTTCCACGCAATGTTGAAGAGGCGTGTCAACCAAGACAACCCCTCCACACCCAGAGCTTTAAGCATTTCTGGACGGATCTCATCAATTCCTGGGGCTTTGCCACTGTGGAGTTGTTTAACTACCTCAGCAACCTCCACCAGGGAAATTGATGCCAATCCCCCCTCATCCTCCAGCTCTGCCTCTACCATAGACGGCGTATTAGTCGGTTAGGAGTTCCTCAAAGTGCTCCTTCCACCGCCCTATTACCTCCTCAGTTGAGGTCAACAGCGTCCCCATCCTTACTGTACACAGCTTGGATGGTTCCCCGCTTCCCCCCTCCTGAGGTGGCGAGCGGTTTTCCAG
Organism: Sander vitreus; assembly: GCF_031162955.1. Taxonomy (NCBI): domain Eukaryota; kingdom Metazoa; phylum Chordata; class Actinopteri; order Perciformes; family Percidae; genus Sander; species Sander vitreus. The sequence goes on along the minus strand of NC_135864.1, from coordinate 28,199,060 downwards.
AAGCACCTTGGTGCCGACCCGAAAGTCCTTCTCCATGTCTTCTCCGAACTTCTCCCACACACGCTGCTTTGCCTCTTTCACGGCAGAGGCTGCAGCCCTTGAGCCCGTCGGTACCTTGCAGCTGCCTCCGGAGTCGTCTGGGATAACATATCCCGGAAAGACTCCTTCTTCAATCGGACGGCTTCCCTGACCACCGGTGTCCACCACGGTGTTCGTGGAGTTACCGCCCATGAGGCACCCTAAGACCCTAAGACCACAGCTCCTCACCGCAGCTTCAGCAATGGAAACTTTGAACATTGTCCACTCGGGTTCAATGCCCCCCAGCCTCCACAGGGATGCACGAAAAGCTCCGCCGGAGGTGTGAGTTGAAAGTCTGTCGGACAGGGGCCTCCTCAGACGTTCCCAATTTACCGCACTACCCGTTTGGGCTTACCAGGTCTGTCCAGAGTCTTCCCCCACCCCCTGACCCAACTCACCGCAGATGGTGATCGAGTTGACAGCTCCGCCCCTCTCTTCACCCGAGTGTCCAAAACATATGGCCTCAGATCAGATGAAATGATTATAAAGTCGATCATTGACCTTTGGCCTAGGGTGCTCTGGTACCAAGTACACTTATGAGCATCCCTATGTTCGAACATGGTGTTCGTTATAGACAATCCATGACTAGCACAGAAGTCCAACAACAAACAACCACTCTGGTTTAGATCAGGGAGTCCGTTCCTCCCAATCACGCCTCTCCATGTGTCTCCATCATTACCCACGTGCGCGTTGAAGTCCCCCAGCAGAACTATGGAGTCCCCAACTGGAGCCCCATGCAGGACTCCACTCAAGGTCTCCAAGAAGGCCGAATACTCTGAACTCTTGTTTGGTGCATATGCACAAACAACAGTCAGAGTTTTCCCCCCCACAACCCGCAGGCGTAGGGGAGGCGACCCTCTCGTCCACCGGGTTAAACTCCAACGTAGCAGCGCTCAGCCGGGGCTTGTGAGTATCCCCACACCCGCCCGGCGCTCACACCCTGGGCAACTCCGGAGAAGAAAAGAGTCCAACCCCTATCCAGGAGTATGGTTCCAGAACCAAGACTGTGCGTAGAGGTAAGCCCCACCAGATCTAACCGGTAGCGCTCCACCTCCCGCACAAGTTCCGGCTCCTTCCCCCACAGAGAGGTGACATTCCACGTCCCCAGAGCCAGCCTCTGCTGCCCGGGTCTGGTCCGTCGAGGCCCCTGACCTTCACTGCCACCCATGTGGCAGCGCACCCGACCCTCAGCGGTTCCTCCCACAGGTGGTGGGCCCATGGGATGGAGGGATGTCCGCCCGTCAGCTTTTTCGGGCTGTGCCCGACCGGGCTCCGTGGCAAACCCGGCCACCAGACGCTCGCTGACGAGCCCTCCATCTGGGCCTGGCTCCAGACGGGGGCCCCGGGCTTCCTCCGGGCAGGGTCACTTCATCCCTTCCTCGATTTTTCATAGGATTTTTGAACCATTCTTTGTCTGGCCCCTCACCTGAGACCACTTTGCCTTGGGAGACCCTACCAGGAGCACACAGCTCCAGACAATACAGCCCTCAGGTTCATAGGGACACACAAACCTCTCCACCACGATAAGGTGATGGTTCCCGGAGAAGATGGCCGCATTCCTACTTATAAAATGCAATTCAATGTGGAAGTAATCCAAGTATTCAGAATACGTTACTCAGATTGAGTAACGTAACGGAATACGTTACAAATTACATTTTTGGGCATGTATTCTGTACTCTGTAACGGAATACGTTTTGAAAGTATCCTTCCCAACACTGATATCAACTATTGACACTCTGATGGCGCTCTCTGTTCAACAAAGGGTTAAAAGCACACTGAATTGCCATTCCTTAAGCCTTTTTCTTTCAACCAAGAGTGGCTCAGAAGACAATGGTTCATGAAGCTTCATGAAGCTTCATTTGGCCATCACTAATAAAGAGGAACAAAGTCTGCATAAGGGGGATGTCGGGATGGATGGATGGGTCAAACAAACACCGGACTTTGACCCAGGAGACCGCTGTCAATGTCCCTTGTGAAAACAACGCTTACTTATTTAAAATAATGTACGTAAGGAATTTAACATTCTTAACTTATATCACAAACGTGAGTTATGTACGTAAGTTAAGTTACGTAAAACAATTACTTATTTTAACCTAAACCACAGTCTTTTCCTAAACCTAACCAAGTCGTTATTTTAATTAACAAACTTTAACCAAGTGTTTAAGTCGGACTACCCAGCAGGTTAAAAAATTAAGCGAAATGGTTACCCAGAGTGTTAAAAAGTGACACCAGAGGGTCCTGACCAAGCTGTGCTGGTATTGATATGTTATTTGCAATTTTATTACAAAAAAAGAATGACCATCATTTCCCTGTGGCATGTCTCTATGTGACAATATGCAAAATGGTAGCTATTTAAAAAATTAAACCCCAACAAACCCCCTGCTAAAGCCAAATCTAAATAAACACTGTAAGCGCTAAATCTGGGGTGTCAGGAGTCTTTGAGCTGCCTTCAGCAGAGTCCACATTAATACCAAAGCTGGCCCGCTACATGTCCTTGAGGGGCCAATTCATTAGTTAGCTGAAAAGCCCAATCAATCACAATGTATCAGGGAAGACTACGGATCATAATTCAGCTCAGGTACAGCAAAAAGAAAAGAAGGAAATGAGACGATGGATGGATAGAAGGAAAGGCAAACAAGACAGATTGGCAGGCAGGGGGAAAGGAAGAGGGATGATTGCAGCTTTAACAGCGGACAGTTTTAAGGTGGTATCCCATGAGTTGCTTGGTGTTGCAGTCATTTGAGGTCACCTGACAATCATAAAGACTGCAGTATTTTGTATTTTGCTTTCTAGAAAATGATTTCTTTCTGAAAATAAAAGCCAAAAGGAACTGAGCATGTAACAACATACGGAAATACTTCATGACCTTTCGAACCGTATTGTGTGATAAGTGATGGTAAGCAGCAAAAAGGGCATTTATTGTATTATATGAACATTTTTATTTTACTAGGTGTTTTAAATGAAAGGTTTCTTAGCTGTATTATCAGAGGGGGGGCTCAGGTTTCATGATGAAATATGAGCTATTGATTAAAGAGCAAAGGGAAAGGCTCTGATGTGCTCCCCTAAGATGTCAGCAAAGGAAAACAGATTACAGTAATACACATACACACAAACAACCTCTAGGGGCAGTCCCAAAGGTCTGTATGTCTCCTCTACTTGTCTGCAATTGGTCCCCATGCCTTCATTGATTTCTCATAGATCAATGTAAAAAAAAAATAGAAACAGGTGTAGGTTTGCACCCAGAGGAAACAGCAGCACATTAATCACAGCCTATGCTCAGATACGATACCCATGCAGCTGCTCCGGAGCTAACATGAATTGGTTTAACAATGATTTTCACGGCTTATCTACATATATCTATAATTATAAGAGTTTTAATGACTTTCAAGGCTATCGGCTGCTTAAGTGTGATGATTCAAAACGAGCAATTTAGAGCTTCAGAGGTGTAAAGTAGCTAAGTAAGTACTTTACCAAAGGCTAATGTTAAGTTAATGGTATCTTGCTTGAGTATTTTGCAGAAGGCTAAACTAGCCAGCAGTATATGCAGTTAGAACACCTTAACACCAAAACATTAGCTATATACCTATAAACACAAAACCCAGGGGTCAAAGTATTTTTTCATTGTGATATTGTTATATTTAGCAAAATGATTTGTGTACTTTGTCTTCCTCTTCTTATATCCTATCCTATAAAGGCAAATGAGCAGAATGATGAAAAACAAAAAGAAGTCGGAGAAAAGAGGGATGACAGTGAGTATTCAAGGAAATAGCAGTTATGAGATAACCTTAAAGGGATACTTCACCGATTTAGCAATAAGCTTTGTATCAGTAGAAACCCGGTAGTATTTTTGAATGACCGTGCTTCCCTCCCTCATGTCCCCCTGAGACGAGAGATCGCTGTATTGTAGGTCTGGAAAAAAGCCTCTTATGACGCAAAAATCTTCATTTTGCGTCATAAGAGGCATTTTTGCCCAGAGGCTATGGACTACAGCCAGTAGTAGTAGCTACTTCCACATGTTTCCAACCCGCCCATAGGGGGTTGGACTGTCGGCTTTCCCTGAGTATTCCCAAGGCAAAACGAAGGTCAGCCATCTTGAAGCATCGCTAACAGGGAGCTCCGTCTTTTCAACAGAAAACTTTTACAACATTTATGTGCATTGTACCACCGGGATATATTGGTACAAATCGGAGAATATGCAGGACACTTTATTACAGACACACTACGCAAGCTTCGCCTGCTACGGAGACCAGCACCTCAGCCTGCAGTGTTGCCCGATGCCACTAGCCAGGGAAAGGGACCTCGACAGCAGTGTGCAGGAGTGGAAAGCAGCTAGGTTCGAAAGCTAACGCTAGTCGGCCACCTGTTCCATCAATCCTGCTTGCAAGTGTCCGCTTATTAGACAACAAACTGGACTACATCCAACTTCAACGAAACTCCCAACGCGAGTTCAGAGACTGCTGTGTTTTTGTTGTTTTGGAAACATGGCTGAACAACAGTGTACCGGACTATCAGACAGACGGAATCTGCGGCGGAGTGGGATAAAAAAATCTACCGGGAAATTTCGGGGGGCGGGGGAGCGATGAATGTTCGGAAATAAGAGGTTGCTGCGGCCCACCGTACAGGTTAGTTTAACCAGCAGCCAGCAGCGGCGGCCGGAGCGAGCAGCAGTAGCTGCGGCGGCCGGAGCGAGCAGCAGTGGTGGCCAGAGCGAGCAGCTGCAGTGGCCGTAGCGGGCAGCGGCCGGGGGACATCCTCAGCAGTGAAACGCGAACGGGGGCTGGAGTATAACCTAGCTAGGTGGAAAGCTAACGCTAGCCGGCCACCTGTTCCATCAATCCTGCTTGCAAGTGTCCGCTCATTAGACAACAAACTGGACTACATTCAATGAAAGTTGTGTGTGCACTAGCTAAATGTAGCCTGTTTCATATGTCGTTTTTATATAATGTCGTTTTTATATATTTTAAATGTGTAACACCACTAGAGCCATGGTGAAACGTTGTTTTGTGTATATGGTTGAAATGACAATAAAACACATTTGAGTTGAATGCTGCCTCACTGTCTGTCTGTAAACGGTAGGCGTGGCTTGGGAGTGGAGTTTAAAACAGCGAAGCAAGTGCATTCTGGGATTTGGTGTCTTTCATCCATATGAGCCAAAAACACATTTTCTGGCTTATCTCGACCTAGAAGGCACCAATTTCTATACTATTTTCACATTTCTACTACATAAGTGACCCAATTTAAAGATATATTCATCTTTCCAACAGTGAAATATCCCTTTAAATATTTCCCAATGTAAAAGTGCATACGAAGCATCATAGTTTACTATTTTACCAGTTGGTATGCAATAAATCAACGTGCTAAACAAAACAAATATATGTACTTAATACTACTTAGTACTAAGCAAGCTATCTTGTGGTACATTTTCATACTTCACACTAATTCTGAGCAAGCTTTGAGCATGTAGTGCAAACACCCTAAAAGGGACAAAACCAAGCATGCTTAATAAAGTCAAAATGTGTTTTAGGTGCTTCCCATATTTGACTGTGCTGTTAAGGTGCATTGTTGTCCCACAATGCAATGCACAGAGGAAATTAAGGAGTTACTCACAGCCAGAGAAAGATTGTGGATGGCCGTGAAACAGCTAAAAAAAAACACAAAGCAATTTGCGCTCATTGTCACGTTTAATTGGTAGTGACTTTCCAAAGTCACCGTTTGATCTCATCATTTAAGTCATTTAAAACAGTAAAGCACATTGATTGTTTTGGTGACTTTTATGGAAAAGGAAACTTATACTGTACTATAAAACTTAATATATAAAAGATACAGTTAGCATGTAGTATAGTATAGAACAGACATTTTCGCAGCAGACATTTTGGTGTAGTTAATAACATTAATACTGATTGCATTCAATGTATGCAAGCTAGTTCCAGGGTGCTGGTATTGTGCATGCTGGTTCACTGTCATGGCTCACTGGAACACTTGATGGAACTGCTAAAACTACTTTAAACAGCTATTTTGTATATATCTGTTTCTGTATTTATTGTTTATTCTTATTAATGTTTAATATGTTTGTGTATGTATGCACCAATCACCAAGGCAAATTCAAGGTAGGGTAACTACCGTGGCAATATATTCCTTTCTGATTTCTGTAGGTTTTCCTGCTACGACAAGTCAAACTGTCTGCTGTGAAAAAGGTCTATTGGGACAATTTAGAATGTCACTGCTAATTAAACATAACGGTTTTAATACTTTCTCCTGGTGCTGTTTTACCACCACTTGTTCTAATTATTTGCAGCTGTCTGTAGCTCCTCCATTTCTTATTCTTCCAATAGTGTATATCAACAGTATGCACACTGACTGGATTGAGTAGACTTAATGTTGTCACTCCTCCAGTGTGAACACACTATTACTTAAAAGGCTGCTCAGAATTAGTATGTAGTATGGAATGGAACTGGAACACAGCCAGGTCTACTACAGCTTTCAGAATCCCTAAAAACACACTTATCCCCCCAAGAAGAAACCTGTCAGTTGCCTTCATGACATGCATTTGCCATAGATAGTTAGTTGTAGTGTTAAGGGATCTGCACACCCACACAGGTGTTTTCATTAGTCTGGCTGATTAGACTTTTAGTCAGTCAGTCTCCAAGTTAGGTGGAGCTGAGTTGGGATTACACAGTAAACCTTTTTCACAGCAAACATTTGGCTTGTCGAAGCAGGAAAAGCAAATGTGTAATTGATCAAATTAAAAATGACTGCATTCCATTCATGTCCTAGTTCCAGGGTCCTGGAATTGTGGATGCTGGCTCAAGCTTGATTTATGGTTCTGCATTGAATCTACGCCATAGGTAAGTATGTAGAGGACCCTACGCCGTACCCTACTCTGTAGCCTGACGTGCTAAGAAAACTACAAGTCATGGCAACAGAGACCACTGTGACTGGTCCGCTTGGCTGGGCTTGTTAGCGTCGCATTTCCCCCTGCTCATTTCCTGGGTACTTTTTCTCCACGAACAACATGAAATCAAGAATAGGGTTAACTTTCCCTGCTACAGCTTTCCGACCGTGGTCATAAAGCACAGGGGAGACACTTTGTTTCTCCGCCTCCACCGCCTGAGGCGGTACTCGCTCCGGAGCTAATCACCGTCACTCTCTCACTCGCTCTACCACACACTTCCCACGGATACACACATGCCAGCGCTGCTATTCTCTTAAAGAGATACGCTAGAACAACGCAGACACACTAGCGCACAAGTATAAAACCTCACAACGGCGAAGGCCACTTATGCAGGCTACGGCGTAGGCTCTGTGTAGAGAAAATTAGTAGTGTTTTTTTAAATGGAGTCTGATGGGTTTAGCAATGTCAGAGCTGTTTCCGGTTAAACAAAAAGGTCTTAAAGAATAAAAAGGCCTATCTCTTTAGAGATCCTTTCCATAATGTCAGACACTTAGAATAATAACCTGAGCTAAAACAACACTTTTAGTGGATGAAATTGATGACGCACTTTTGCCCTATAGGGGTATATTGCAGCCCGGTTCGCGGCTGCTGGTCACAGCATTCTAGCTAAATACTGGACCAATTTCAAAGATTGTTGTCCCCATCAGTCACTTACACACAAAAACATGAAAATAGGGTCGAGGTTGAAAACAAAACAAAATGACCCTTTAAAAGTAAACCCACCAAACTTTACCAGCCATTCAACAAAGGTAATTTCACATTATATTTGAGAGAAAAAGGAATGTGTACACTGTGAGACAATGCTTTGATAACAGAAATCAAATATGACAGGACAAAATAAATGACTCTTCCTGAGGTTCACTACTCTAAGCAGAAGACAAATTAGAAATGTGTGTATTGCCTGAGAGACAGGTTTTAATAGTGTCATTTAATAGTGACTTTTACTTTTATTCTCTCAATTTGTGAGAGCAGGTGTCACTTTCTTTTTTAGAATTTGGATATCTCATTTGGTCAGGAACTCATTATCCTTTTCAGACCAAGCTGGTGCAAATAAAGTATTGAAAGGACAGATTTGAATGGGAAATAAAATTAATTCATTTCCCATAGCGTAGACATGGAAGCGCCTGAGGGGCTGTGGAATCAACTGGAGTGTGTGGTTTAATATGTGGCTGATTAAAGCCAGAAAAAGAATGTATGTTTATGTGTCACGCGGGACAAGAACGGGAGTGTTAAGTTTAGGAAAAGATGGTGGGTGGGGTTATAAAATGTATGTTTCTGTGACACAAGTGACAAGAACGGGACACAAACCCCGGTCTCCTGGGTGAAAGTCCTGTGTTGTTTGACCCATCCACCACCCCAACCAACCTCCTTACGGTTTTTCATTCTACTCGCTACCGTTGTCACTCTAAATACTACGTCATCTCACAGCACCGTGGTCTTGCTGCTATTTCTGCCCTGTGCGTTCCATGCAGATGCTGAAGGGTGCTTTTTGCGTCGTATCTGACGCTGAGAGCCACTTCCCAAGCGTCCGTATTTTATAAGTTGGGAGTGAGAATGGGTTGGAAACAGTGACTCTCTGAGGCTGTGATGGCATCAACAGAGAGGTGACAGGAGATTTCCTTTGCTCAGCTTTTATGACCGTCACTAAATGGTGTGAAAATGGCAGCCAAGTAGCTACAACAGAGCAGCACTGGTGGATTTGTCCACGTTTAATGAAGCAGCTAGTGGGGAGGCGAGGCATTGTCTTTCCTCTCATTGGGGATTCATTGAGGTAGTTTGCAGTAGCCAGGGAGATGCCATCCCCTTTCATCCCTCCTCAAATGGCCGCCTGTCTGCGGCGGAAGCCAAAAAAAAAGGTCAGCTATTCCTGAGCACATGGTTGGGATTCAGCAGACATGGACCACCACAGCTTAATAAGGTGTTAAAGAGGACATGACAGTGCAATTAAAGCAAATAACACATAAAGAAACTGGCCAATGGTTCCATCAATCAATGTGAATGAAGTCTAGCATGAAAGCCAACAGAGGAACCAATGGTGGTAAATGTACAATGGTTATCACAACAAATTCAAATAAAAGCATTGTATAAAAGTAATAAAAAATGTACAATGTACTCATTAGCCTTCCAACACTGCTGGTACCAACATTGGAAAGCATTGTTCAACCCCACAAAAATGTTTTTAAAAAACCCAACCCGTTCTCACTCCAAACTTGTACGCTTGGGCAGTGGCTGTCAGCATCAGATATGATGCAAAAAACACCCTTTAGAGTGTGTGTAGAACGCACCGGGCAGAGCAGCAGCTACGCGGCGCTTAAAGATGACATAGTATTAAGAGCGACAACGGTAGCGAGTAGTATGAAAGCCCAAATTCCGCGTAGGGAGGGTGGTTGGGGTGGTGGATGGGTCAAACAACACAGGTCTTTCACCCCTGGGGTCCGGGGTTTGTGTCCCCCGTGTCACATTTCCTAAACCTAACTGTCCCATTCTTCTTTTCCTAAACCCAACTGTCTTTTCATTGTCCCGCATGTTACGGAAACGTACAGCCCACCCACGATCTTTTCCTAAACCTAACTGCGTCAAAAGTGATGCCAATAGTCCCGACCCAGCGCTTTTGGATAAAGCGCCTTTAGATATGATGCTAAAGGAGACTTTTAGCATCAACAACAATGCCAAAGGCACCTGACCAAGCGTTCGTATTTTAATCGACTGGAGTGAGAATGTGTTGAAAAAACCATACCAGTGGTTTTACATGGTTTAGCACATTCATTACAAAGGACTATCTTAGGCTTTCCATCACGACTTACTATTTTGCAAAGCATGCTACTGTTTTGTCAGGAAACAGGAAACTATTTTAAACTCCTTAAATGTGCTTGAGTTATCAACCCATCACACTGAGCATCAGGTCTGCATTATTTTCTCTGTCAGTACAGAAATGTGAGAGGGTAATGTAGTGCATTATTTATTTAGCATTGCACTTCCAATAAGGCAAGACACTCCAGGTGAGTAGGGTAACATCTTTAACTAATAGATAGCACCATGTAACTTCCCCAGTTGATTACCTACATCAAGACAATTATTTCTCGTTTTACAAGTGTTCTGAAACTTTATAATTAGATATGCAAATGAGGCATTATCTTATGAAACAGCAGTAATTTGTATAAATTTCCAGAATAGAAATCTAATCATTGGATAAAGCCAGATTTGAAGTTCCTGTTTTATTTTGTTGACATATTAAAGTCAGTTTTTTTACAGAGGGCATTGTGGATGTCTCTTTTTATCACTCCACAAATCAGAAAATGCTGTCAACGGCCAGAAAAAATATCCATATTTTTGGGAATAAAATGTTATATAACTCTGACTATGAATGATATATGAACTAACCCCTTCTGTAAAGACCTTCAGAATAGAGATAGGAAAGGATGTCAGTGCTACTGAAGTGATTTCATTCAGTATGCATGATTTGTAGTTCAAACTTCACGCACCCTTCACATTTAGATCAAGATTCAAAATACCAATAAAAACAGCTGCTTAGAGTACGAGGTTAAGGAGAAATCAGGGCAAGGAGGTTAAGAAATGTGAAATTTAAATAAACTCACTTTGTGACACAATTACTTTGAATTAGCAACCGTTAGTTGTGAGGCTGTTTTAAATTTAAATAAACTCTTTTATCAATGACAGCTGTAGAAAAAAAAACACTGTTCCAAAACATATTCACATTCAGATATTATACAACCTTAAAACCTTTGTGTAGAATTTCCTATATAACAGCACTGACTACTACACTGTGTAACAAATTGAGCCTTATTTCTCTGTTCGGTTCTCAAAGATACATGGAAGTCGGCTAACACAAAATAACACTGAAGGATAGAGATTCCTACAATGGCTTATTAATTAATACAATATGGGAATGACTTTTTTTTTAAAAATTTTTATCACATCTAACTTTTTGAAAAAAAAGAGAGATACCTCATGAATGCATTATTCTTGTTCCTGGAAGGACATAAGATAAAAAGACAGTTGAATAAATATACAAGATGAATAAGAAGACACTTTCTAATACAACGTACTTACAATGATGTGCAGTAAAAACCAAAAATAGGAAAGTGATGTAAAACAGAGATTAGACAGAGGTAATACGACTGCATATTGTAGTTACAGGTATCATTTGCACTCAACACAATAAAATAACGAGTGCTTTGTAAGAGACATAAGACAATTTGTAATTATGAACAAAACTGTAACACTTTCGTGTGGTAAACGTCCAATTTCAAAAAGTTAATTGAATATTTTCAATTTTACCGAAACTATTATGCTGTGTTAAAGTGCTGTGGGGAGAGTTCGACATCCAAGACTTCCAGGCGCTGTTTCAAAGCACTGCCTTTGCATACTAATCTGTATTTGAACTGATATGTGTAGTTCAAGACAGAATTCGATACAAAACAATGTGATCATGAAATGATGAATAAGACGATTAAATGTTGATCCCATCCAACCTTTGGGTTCAACGTTGAGATTTCCACTTTTGAGCGAAATTTAAATTTTGAGCATATTAAACACATTCTGGTGATTTTTTCTGCAACAATTTATTCCTTTTCTACATCAATTTATGGTGCACGTCTTTAATTATGTAAATGAAATTATTAGTTATTTGGGGCGGATGGCGCTGGCCAGTTTTGATTATTGGGGGAGGGGGGGTATAACCACCCCCCCCCCCCCCCCACCCCATCCCCCTTGTAAATTACGCCTATGATCCCATCACATTCTGGACATTATTGTTTGCTGCTTGGCATGATCGAACACGGTGGTTTCCAACCTTTTTGGCTTGTGACTCCTTCAAACAAGGCAATGTCTTTGGCTGACAGTTCCTCACATTTTTTAAGAATATTAATAGCCCTGTAGACACAACATAATTAAATGATACAATTATCCAGTTAACAAGATAAAAAAAAAACATGCATCTACCTAATGTTGTGTAGCATAATGTTTATGTTTTCTTCTGCTATCCTATCCTGTTAATAATCTCACAACCGCTCAGATTTATCTCACAACCCTGTGGTTGGGCCCAAGGTTGGAAACCACCGCTGTGTGAAAGTAGTAAAACTAAAGTAAAAGAGGTTGTTTTCCCCGATGTGTGTACAATATGTGTTTAATCTCAGACAAAATAATCCAGCACCAATATAAAAAAAAAAAGAATCCTGAAGTAACAACTGATGAAAAACTTAGATGTACTTGCATGCAAAACAGAAAAGATTTCAGTTGTAGAGTTTGGGAAAATCCTTGGAAATGTTCTATGCCTTAAAAAGTGGTAATGTTAAGACAAAACTGCAAATAGAATTAATATAAATGATTTTCTTTTACGCTCTCTCTTTTCTTTTTGAACCAAACACCTCCAGAGAACAGTATCGTTCCTGCAATCCAGCCACACCAGCTCAAACTCTCTGCTGTGTTCTTAGGTCACATTGCCCCTTGTGGCCGCTTTTAAACATTGCGCCTGCTACCCTCCCATTCCAGTACTGCTTTCCAAACGAGGCAAGTGTATGTGGCTGAATTAATTAAATAGAAATTGCTTATATTACATCTTTAAAATCTGACTTTTTTTTTTACATTTTTAGAACATCACAAGGAGATGTGAACCACAAAAAACAGCACCAAACCAGTGTTTAAATTATGGTTTTCAACCTTCAAATGTTTAGTTTGGCATGAACATATTGCTTCAATTAAACCTTTAGCTTAAAAAAAAAATTCAAAAAATGTAAAACCAGAGACGGTGAAACGTACACCAACACATCAGATGTGGTTATGAACTTTTGGCAAACACAAATTATTTCATTACCTTAAGTGTAACAAGCAGCAGTTTCCTTGTTTTCACAACCAGTTTCCTTGAACTCAACGCAAACATATGATGCCTAGAGGGCAGCCAGTGTTTGTACATGAGCAAAACAAAGTACAACATCCTGTCACTTGAGCTGGAGTCTTTTCAATACTGAGCTGTCACACACTCCAACTTGTTCTG